>NC_091669.1:7577500-8177500 GCF_042453785.1 Malus domestica | reverse complement strand
TTAGGAAGCTTACTTAGGCTCATGACATACCCACGAGGCCGAAGAGAACACAGTATAAAGCTGCATATATCGGGAAGGGTATCGATGCAAATACAGCCCCAAATTTACCTACAAACGGATTAGAGAGGAAATCAAATCTGAATCTCGATCGTGCTCTAAACCTCCTTGAATGTCAGAGAGTTAAATACTGACCTAAGGTTGAGAAGAATATCATGAATGCAGCAGAAATTTGAACAACTCTACGACTTCCAACTCGGGTTAGTCCAAGAAGTCCGACATTTTCCCTGGTAAGCATAAACCTGATCTTAGTCAAGCTAATTTTAAATGGCAGAGAAGGCAACAAACTAAACTTTGCAGCAATCTATTGTGGTGTCTTACACAGAAACAGTAGAACCAGTGCCCGTACCAAAAAGTCCGTCAAGCAAAATACCGATGCCCTGAAAAATATGTTAAAATTTCTGATTAAAGTTATCTCCAAGATGCTAGCATGATGAATGAAAGATTTATCAAGCTCAATCCATGATAGATAACAAAAGCAGGTGTTTCAAAATTCATTCACCTGCCAGCCAATTCCCCGGCTCAATACATAAGCAGGAGGAGGAGTGGCAATTGCCAATCTTGATGCTGCCTTGTACGCAGCAGTTGACTGCACCATATAAGCAATTGTCAGGAAACCGACATATTCCCAAATCTTAAGACACATAACCAACATGGCACACTAAGGAGGCTGCTGTTGATAAGTGAAGCAATAAAGCGTTGCGTATCATGAATGAAAACCACATTTCAAAAATTGAATAAATACCTCAACCATTGAAACAAGAACTGCGGACATCATTGCACATGAGTGACCTGCTGAAAATGTAGGAGGACCCCACTGCAGAGGATATGGGAACTTGAACCTAAAATGGCGGAATAAAGATCTTAAAACCAAAAAGAGTTCAGAAGCATGATGAGAAGGCAAATTCTTCTTTGACATACCATGGGGCAGTAGATATGAGATTTTCCCTGTCTGTGCGGCAGCTGATTTGGGTTCTAACAGGCTTGTCACGGTAAGCCCCACCGGCGGTTAAGATAAGGGAATAGATCCAAATGATCGTGACACAAAACAATACTGGAAACCGTTCAAAAATAGGGACATCTCTAAATGGTCTCACATGCTTCAGATACTGAGAATAAACAAAGACAAACTTTCGTCAAGGACAGAAACGATTAGTAGACGTGTCAATGCAATTTTAATAGAAAATCACTTACTTGAGACAACCCAATTACCAACAACAGCATCGGAATTCCAATTTCCACACAATTTCCCAACTGAAACAAACATAGAGATTATATACTTGCATAATTTTCCAAAAAATTAACATAAAGATAGCAAACGGAATATGTGGTTTCCGTAGCATATAGTAAAAAACCAAGCTAGATGAAGTATGCTTATTTAGAAACGTAATGTGGTTCAGTTCTCACCAAGTTTTAAATTTTGTGGTCGAAAAAGGACTTATTACATGACAATTTAGATATATTAGAAAAGTTCATTAAAGGGGGAGAGGTTCTGGAGGAAAATATGGGATATACAAAATTCATTGAGAGTGAAAATATCCTATGGCAAAATGTTTACAATATGCTGAAGTGCTTAATGGGGTCTTCTTTAAGTAAAATTCCAGAATTGTGGGATATTCTAGAACAAATGGACGAAAGTTTTGTGATTCTCTAGAAAAAGAAATGCTGCACCAAATGAGACACAAACTATGTGGCATAGAAGCTCCTCCGGGGTCAACCTAAGGGAATGATAAATTGCCTCTCATAGAAAAACTTACCGCAGGAAAACCCCGTTCAAACAATCCCAAGCCAACCAATCCAACTACAGGTGCCATGCCAAGTGGACTGAAAAACCTGCAAGATAACCCGTATGGTGCTAAATCAATCAATTACAGAATAGGAGCTTTTTTTTTTTTTTTTACATTTTCTAGTATCGCCATACCTTGAGAAAAGACCCCAAACTTGGCTGTAACCCAGAATGATTTGTATGCTGGAGGCTACAATTAGAGCTCCTTGGATGGCACGCATTGTTTGTATAAATCTCTGCAAACCCATGACATGGGAAGATCTCTTTCAATACCCTATCAAATAAGAAAGGTGCTAAAGTACAACTGCTAAATAGGAAATCAAGGCATAAATATCTGATGGGATTGAGGTTTCCGTTGACATGAATTGTAATATCTAAAGTCACAAAACTTATGAATCGCATGCACTCATTCCCCCTCCTATTCAGCCTTAAAATGATCCACATTTGGGAGACATCGCATTTTGCAGGGTAAGCTTGCAATGAAGCTACATTTCTGCATATTACTCTCAAACTCAGGTACTTGATCTTCCAGATCCAGCTGCCAGTAAATCAGCATGCAATTCGTCCCCAATACGTGCGCTATAATGTCATGAAATTTTTGGTGCATATATTTATTTCCACAAGCATCCCAGACACACTGCATATGGTGAAGAGTACTAGGAGAGTTACTTACTTCATGAGGTTCAGCAATCCGTTGCAATTTGTGGTCGCTCACAATATAAGCTATGGGAATGACATAAGAAAAGGACCCCCCAACTACCGCAGGCAACCTGGTTCCGAAAAGCGCTTGGAGAAGGGTGTTAATTCCAGCAACAAAGAGTAGCGTTTGTATGACTCGTGCTTTGTCACCCTGGTCATGATCAAGAAAACGGTATTTAAAAGAAATAACAGAGTGACCAAACAAGATTGCCAGAATAAATTTGTTGGTTTGCACTAAGATTGGCTTACATCACTTCCTCCCATTGCAGGGACCAGCGCCGAAGGAATCATTACACTCGTACCAAGCATCATGATGTAGTTTTGAAATGCTAGAAGTATGGTTTCAGCTGCAAGACAAAATCTTCAACAAATAAATACAAATGAATGATCAAGCAAACAAATTGCATACTTTCCCACCACCCCTAATCCTTAAAAATGCACACATTGACCATTAGATGCCATGTCTAAAGCATGATTCACAACTCCAACTGCTCCACAAGCAGCGGAGAAGCTCTGCCCTGGTGGGCAAAATGGTAATGAGAACCCTCCTCTCCTCATTAGTATTTCCTAATGAGTTGCTGCATTTCACCAGTAATTACAAATTTAATATTCCCAGCAACCAGACAAGGCATATAAGTTTTTATATTTGTTCCAACTTCTGGATAATAAAATCACATTCCCCACCAGTCTCTCGATATGGTAAATGTTCAAATTCCCAGATTTTCTAATTACTCACAGAACTCAACAACTCAGACACTCAAAAAATACACCTAAAGAAAAAAGTAGTGCGACATTGCTTGAATTCATACTCTCTGAAGAAATTTCAAATACCAGTAAATATAATCTCAGCAGCCATTGAAGCCACCAAAGCAAACACCTTGAAAGCAAAAACCCCTCACTTTTCTCTTACCCAATAACCTTTGGCTTCAAAAACCAAAACCCAGATCAACAAAAATGGAGATTGATGCTTAGACAGAGGCAGAGATAGCTAACCCCAACCGACTTGAAAAATCCAAAGAACCCCATTTGTTATTTCACCCACAGAACTCAGATATTCTGAAAAACAGAGAGAGAGGAGAGAGTACCCCAAGGAGGGTTGGAGTCTATGCAGTACTCCAGGTCTTGGAGCTGATCCATGGGAGGGTGGGTAATGTCAGCCATTGTTGAATCCTCCTGTGAACTGAGCTGCTCAGATTACTTCCACACAAACCAAAAAAACCCAGAAATCCAAAGAGGAGAAGAAGAAGGAATAATAAAGTAAAGTTGCAGAGATATAAAGTGAGAGAGAACACTCAGAAAAAAAAAAAAAAAAAAGAGAAAGAACAACATGCAAAGCCTCTCTGTGACGCTCTCTCTGCTGTCGTCGGCCAGCCTGCCTCTCTCTCTCTACCCTCTCTTTAAACAGTCTATATACGATATTACGCATTTGCCCTCTCCCCATTTGGGGCCGCTGTCCTCCTTCAACATTGAAAAGACGCTTTTGTCCATGCCATTGTTGTACGGCAAATCTTTTTTATGAGTGGTTTGTTTTTTGGGGCCCAAGGAAAGGATACTCTATGACCTCTATGGGACTCTATATGACTGTGAATGAGAACCTCATAACATCAGCATTCAATTGTGACATGTTGATCATTGGGTTTGACGCAGAATTTTATTTCAGTGTATTTCCCGTCACGGGATTTTATTAGTAACTTTAATTGAACTGAGTTATACAAATTTACGGTTCGTTATTGTTTATGTGCGTCCGAACAAATGTCATCATTAACAAATCGGTCTTTAGTGTACTACTCTTAACTTATGTGATGGCAACAGTTGTCCACGACAGCGTTAGAGACACAGTTACACATAGTCATTGATGCATTGTAGCGTCCATTTGCTTCAAAATCTAATAAACTCTCGTGCATGCGAGCAACTGTCATTACCATACTTGGGTTGTAGGTAAAAGTCCAAATGGAGCTCTCTAGTTTAACTAACACGAGTTCTGGCAAAACAACAATGGGCCATTTATGCGTTAGTGAATGTAATTGTTTACGCATTAGAAAATCTACTTACATCAACAACTGAGAACTACTCACGCACATAACTAATTGTGAAAGTTCAGTAGCTTAACTTTTGGTTAAGGAATTTTGCAAGATAAATGATAAAAAGACTCTCTCAAAGTGAGACTTTCCGTAACCTCTTTTTTTTTTTGTACAACATTTTATAATGTTTGACATGATAATTGTGCCAAAAATATGAGGTCAAATTTGAATCGAGATATCAAAAGATGACATGGACAAAGAGATGTCAAATTTGAAGCTGCTTTCAAATTTTATTTTTGCTATTTCCAACAGCATTCCACATTTTTTTTTTGTCGAAAAGACATTCCACTCGACTTACCTTAAATGTTAGCATATTTAAATATTATATTATTATTTTTAAACCAACAACAACTCAACTTTTATTATTTTTGTTAAAAAAAAACATGAATGAAGCAATAAATATGGCATATCAAGTGAAAAAACAATATTGACAATATATCAAATTAACAAATCAGATATCAAATTAAAATTTAATATTTTAAATTTGACAGTCTTATTTAAAGATGCTCTTGTATTGCAATACATGAACGACCAAGAGCTATTTATGCACAGAACCAGAAGATGGTTGATTTAACTTTTTATTTTTTTATCTTTTTTTGGAAACTTGGTTGATTTAACTTTTGGTCAAGAGAAGGTCATTGTTGGTAATCCACAGTGAAACGTCACAGGTATGTGGGACCGGGGGCAAGTTAATGAGCTGAATTACGGTTACATTTTTTCAGAGAAGTTGACGGAGCATTTAATTACATTACTTGTCCTTCCCTTTTTATTTTTTGTTTTTGTTTGTGAGAGGGGAAAGTAAGGGAATATTAGTTGGTGTGAATGTCTTTTTAAAATGATTGAAAATTCTTTTAGATATAGAAAAAATTGGATTTCAAAAGCATTTAAATGTTTTCTGTAAAAAATATCAGTTATGTGCTTCTTTCAGGAAGCAGTGCTATTTCAATATTTACGTGCATCTTTACTAAATATTGGTTCTAAAAATATTTTCACCAAAAACGTTTTCAGTCATTTTAAAAGTATAACTAACATTAGAGGCTGCCCAAGTGAAGCGGACTGTGGCAGTGGGAGGTAAATAAGTGGAAAGAGGGGGGACCAAAGTGGTAAAAAGTGTGGGTCAAAAAGTCAAAGAAAGGGAAGACACGTGCGGGTGTTTAATTAGAGCTTTCGGCTTCTGCTTTGCAACATATATTCCCACTTCCCGGTTTCCCACCACCAGCATGACATTCCCTCCCCTTCCCCACGAAATCCGATTCCCCTCCTCCAGCTTTTTTCAAAAAAAAACTTTTTAAAACTTTTTATAAAACGCAAAAACATATCCAATCCAATCCTTTTTTTTTTTTTTAATTTTTAAAAACGTAAAAACAAATCCAATCCAATCCCTTTTTTTTCTAAAACGAAAACCAACTATCGTCGTCTGAGCTAGCTGTTGTTTCGTTTTCAAGTTCACAAGATAAGAATCTCCAAAAGCCAAAACACTCTCCCTCTCTCTCTCTCTCTCTCCCTACTTTCTCTCTCTAAAAATCTTTGTGTTGTTGGATGCATTTGCCAGCCTAAAAACGAGGGGTGGGGTGGCTTCAGGCTCCGAACTTTTTTATTTTTCTGTAGAAAATAGATAAGGGCCGAAATTTTTGGGTTTTTGAAATTGCTTTTTATTGGCACGAAAAGTTTGCATGATGTCATTTGAACTAGGGTTTATGATGGACAGATATATATATATATATATATATATAGGTTCATCGTATACTCTATGATTGCTTCGTTGCTTGTGCCCTACGACCAAAAACAAAACAAAAAAACACAGTTTCATCACCTACAATACAATTGGCATGTTAATTATATCGGTACGTTATTGACTATTGACATATTTTTCGTGCGTATTGATTATAATACGGATACTTTGATTATGTAATTATCGATATACTTGTTAAATGGGCATATAAGACAGTGGTTACAACTATCCCAAATAATCACTTGCATTACAAGTTAGAATGTAAAATCACTACTTCAAATGCCCTGACAGTAATCTCAACATTTTTTTCATATGAGAATTAGATGGACATGCAATTTTTGGATAGTATAATGTTTTAAAAGACGGAGGCAAAGCCAAGGCGTTTCATCGATAACTCCAACTAACTGAAAGTCTTGAGGTTTTAGGTGAAGCCCACGTGATGTAAATAATTGGGGACTATTGTGGGTTATAAAAAAGATTACAAAACTTAGCTCAAAACGATTTCGTTTCGGGCCAAAAATCTTCTTCTTCTTCTTTACGATCGTCTTTTTCATGAAGATGCTGCCTCTACAACAGAAAAAATAATAATAATAATAATAATGAAGGACACAACTTCAGAAGCCCAACCTTACTTCGAGGGGTGCCCTTAAAATTTCAAGCAAGGATTTCGACCGCCATAGCAGTCCCTAAGACGCTCCTTAACCACGTCTAGGCGAGTTTTCACCTACTATCCCTAGGTAGAGGCGTTTCCACCTCCGTCCCTCCTCCGAAGCCACCTAAGTACTCATCGAGGTGCGTTTTTTATAACACTGGTATAATGAAAAAATTGTCCGGTAATATGGAACAGTGTAGCATAAGATAAATTATAATGCATGTTTATTATATGTGCATACATACATATATATATATATATATATATATATATATTATTTTATAAGTTGCAATGCGTTAGTCAAAGCATGTGTGTCTCAGTGTCTGTGTCTGTAACAACAGATGTTGTTCCCCTCTTGTAAAACAAAATTAATTAAATAATCATCTTTAATACCCTTTTTAATATTTTTCGAATTTGGAATAACTTGTTTACCTCCCAAACCCCACCATCAAATCAAATCTTGTAATTTGGCCATATTCTTTGCTGCACCCCACTCTAATTACTTGACCTTATTCTTTTTCTTCTGTTTTTTTTCCTCAAATGATTAAGAAAAGAGCAACTTAAACGATAATGGTGCACTATTATTGTGATATTTTGTGCCGCTCGTACAATATTATTATATAATAAAAATTAACACACGATGACAATATATTACTAACACAAAACGTTATATATAGTAGCAATGTACACGTGCCATATCAGAGAGACTTTTTAGTATATTTGGTACAAATGGCGATCAAGGATTCAAATCTTGAGTGGTCCCAGTGTTAAAGATTCAAGTTTTTTAGATAAAAACAGAGTGCGAAGCGCATATTCTTTAGTTTTTCACTATGGCATTTCATCGAACATTTGATGAGTGATATCGAGAGAATTTGTCGAGTGTGTGTCTATGTAACCTGTCAAGATATGCCTAACTTGTGTTATATCAAACATTTAGTAGTTACAAAGGTACCCGTAGAAAACATTCGGAGGGTTCACATGTATGTTTTATGAACTTCGGTGATCTTGAGACCACCTAGGTCTCAGTGTGTACTTGCTTTTGCTCGGCACATAAGCCAGTATATTACGTGTTATAATACAAATAAAAAGACATTAAAAAATATATCAATCTCTTCACTTATATAATAACATTTTATATACCGACTTGTGCTCGTACATAGAGTAAGGGCTTGCTGTTCCTTGCGTACTCATCTATGACAACAGCTATCATGAGTGATTTACCCAAGAAAGAAAATATCACCAAATATTTAAGGGAATAAAGTGAGGTGAGCTCATGAGTTGCTGAGGGTTTTGCAGATGACTCTGGCTGCACATATTTCTTTCCCTTTCTGCGACTGACTTGTCACTCTCTTGGTCTCCCTATAGTTAATCAACAAGGACACCACCATTCAGCAACAATAACTCTTTCACTCTCCCTCTCACCGTTCATTTTTGTTTTCATACTCTCTCTTAGTGTAAATAATATCGTCTGCTAAAAATTTTTTTTTGAAGTTATGCAACTTCAAGTTTGGATGAAGTAGGAGGCGACAGGTTAGAGAAGTATGTATAAGCTGCATGTACTTCATTATCCATAAAATTTTGATTGAAAATTAAACCTTGACATAAGAACCGTTTGTTAAATGTTAGAGGACTATGCCACTAATGTTACAGTCTAGTAATATTCTTCTTCATTTGATAGTGAAAAATCTCGACTTTGACTTGTATTTTAAATTTCTATATCGTTTTTTTTTCCCCGAAGATAGAAATATATTAGATACGAATAGAGAGATTTACATCCTGGGCTAGGATGTTAAACAAGAATTCAGGCCTAATACAGTCCCACCCAAATTCACGACCCTCCTTGAAAACAAACTTAGCAACCGAGTGAGCAGCAACATTGCTCTCCCTAGGCACGGAAGAGAACGAAACAGACCTCAACCTACGCACTAGAACCTCAATATCACCAAGAATACATTCGAGATTGAAATCATGAGGCAGCTCATGCCTAAGCATTTGAATAATCACCTTGGCATCAGATTCAATAACAACATTGTCATACCCGTAGTCAATGCAAGCCATGAGAGCAGTCCTAATTGCAGAGGCTTCCCCAGCAGTCGCAGAGTGACACAACTCAACACCCAATCCCCCCGCACCATGAAAAAGTCCCGCAAAGTCACGGCAAACCCATCCCACCCCCGTGCGGAGAGTGGTCTTGCACCACGAGGCGTCGGTGTTGACCTTTAGGACCCCGAACGCCAGCTTCTCCCATCTGCAACCCCCACGGTCCAAGGACGAGATCATCGGTCGACACCTAGGCTGTTTTCCCTCAGTCGCACTGAGCGTAGCGTCTCTGAATTCAGAGATGTTCCTGCTCCAGGACTCCAAAAGTTCCAAGAGCTGCCTATGCACACCATTAAAAACCACCTCGTTTCTGTTTTTCCACAGTCTCCGTAACCCAAAGGCAAACTCCTGCATGATCTCCTCCACGGTGTCCCTCCCCTTGACCCGAGACCAGAACAACTCCCAGCTAGATAGGAAGTCAACACCTACCAGTTCAAAGGAGTTCAACTGAAGCGGAGAGGAGAACCAGAATAGGTGGTTGAGGTTACAACGGAAGAAGAGATGAATTTCTGACTCATCCACAACACCACACTCCACAGACGTTGTCCACTCTCATATGTCGCCGCAAGCAATCAAAATGACGTAGGACTATGGAGTATGTACTATACCTACAAGCATATTTCGTACTAGGCTAAGTAGGCATGGGCCAGTTTAGCATGACGTCCATAGCCAAACTCAGAGAAAAGCCCAAATTTCTACAGAAGGGTAGGCAACCATCACTTCAGATTCTGCCAGAAAAAAGCTCCTTTTAGAATTTCTGGCAGTTGTAGGATAGGATGTAGGTGATGTTATCGGATTAAAAGCCGATTCTATTTGTTTGCAGCTTTATCACCACGTTGGATAAAGCTTAAAAATTTAAGTAAAAAAACTTTAAATCTTATTTAGAAACAGTTTTTCTCTTTTAATAGTTCGTTACCACTTAAAAAGTTTGCCAAAGATTATTAAAAAAATAATTTTAGCCTTTTTTTTGTGACCTTTTCAAAAATAAACTTTATGTAAACTATTCTCATTGATTTTTATGACTAAATTTAACATAAAAATATTCAAATTTCGATAAATAATGAAAAATAGCACAATGTAAGTTTTATAGAGTTTTTTTAGGTGAAATTTGAATTAAATAAAAAAATAATAATTGTTTGAGATGTTAAATTTTGGGCTGTTGAATGATTTTTTTACCGTCATAATTAATATCATGTAATCACAACCATTGAATTATAAGTAAAATAAATAAAAACAAAAATAATTTGAAATATGACCGTTGGCTAACGGATCCAACGGTCATATTATTTGGATTGTTGATCAACCAAGAGCCATGTAGCGGCCAAATGGCCATCTGCATGGGCTCCGTCATGCTTAGTTTGGCGGGGCTTCAACCCATGGGTACTGGTGGGTCTATATGCTTAATTCTTTGGAGGAATCTGGCTCAAAAATTATTTTTCTCTAGACTTATTTTAGCCCAATGACCGAAAATGGTTTGGTAGGGGTTTAAAGCTTTTAACTTTAAGCTTCATCCCAACCATCACCACAAATGGTCCATGGAAAAGCGAGTCATGTCAATCAGTTGCAAATGAAGGCTTTAACTTTTGCTTTTGTTGACACATAGCACTATGGTTTAGTGATATTCTTCTTTACTTGTAAGTGTAAGTGAGAGGTTTTAAGTTCGATTCTCGCAAAGATGAATTTGAACCACATTATTGCTTAGCCCATTGTGAGGCTAAATCCACCCCTCCTTCTTAGTATAAATAATATCGTTTATTCGAAAATAAAAAATTAAAAAAAAAAAAACTTTTTCTTTTGCTATCACGCATTGAACTATTGAAGCGGAGAAATAATCAGGTGTCAGTGCATACAAGAGGAGGTACATCAGAAGAATTTGTACCTTTCATGCCGTATCTTTATCGGGTCCAATATACATGGTGCAACTAACAGAAATCAAAATAAGCACACAACCGATAATTCGACCCAAAGATAGAGCTATCCTCGACGATCCAATGCCCCATAATTGTGACAGTGCAGCCTGAAACATAGAAAAACATGAACGCATTTTCTATGGTTAAAAAAATTGTATGTTTGGATGAATCGTAGCAGTTGATCTTGTTTGTTTATCCGATTAAATACAGTCATCAATGTCACTTTGCAGATTTCCTAATTGTTTACTGCATCTCATTACTATTCATACTGATTAACAATCAAATCAAGCGGAGCGGTAATGGCATCTGAACAGGAAACGTACCTCCATGTATATAACATTTGCAACTTTGCCAGTTTTCTCAAGCTGCAGTCCACGTGCTAAGAACACCTGACATCGAGCACATAGGTTGAGAAGCCCGTAACTACTGGAGCATATTGGGAGAAATAGAAGTCTATAAATAGTTCCGAACCACACCTCTGCGAAAAAGGCCAGAACACCGAGTACAAGCATAACTGAAAATGAATATAAATTTGGGAAAACAAACTCCTGAAAAAAGGATGGGTAAATATTTAGCACAACCTAAAAAGTGTATGACATGTAAAAATAATAACCTGAAAGCACTGAAGCTAAATGTGACTCTCAGCGACGACGAAATCCAAGCATTAGGTAGATGATTTTAAGTTGCTAGGCAATCAGCGATACTTTAAACATGGAATATGGTAAACTTGAAATGATAATAGAACAACGCACAGCATTGAAACCATGAAGTCAACTTACCTCAACGGCAAACAAACAAACTCCTGAAGCTGGACTAGCCAGTAAACCAAATGAAAATACGGTCAACCTGAAAATTGGACAGAGAATTTACTTAGGTAACTTTACCACATAAAACTTATTTCCAAAATTTCAAAGATAACACTTGGATGCAATAAATATGTTTTGCTTACCCCTGTATTATGCACATATTTTTTTGGTAAACGTATTATGTACATTTAAGAGAAGCAACACAATAACATATAACTTTTAGATGTTTTTTAATTTTTTTTCTAGCATGGATAATCATGGAACCTAAACAGTTATAGACTTCGTAAATAAAGGTTATCATCTTTGTATAAAATGCACCTGATACTGGAAAATGAATTAACAGTACGGCAATTTTCCAGTGTCAAAAGTTTGGCAGACAAAAGAGAAAGAGCACATTATCATCCATTTCATAATTTCTTGAAGTTTATAGAATTAATCGAGTCAAGGATAATTGAAAGCGGAGAGAATAATTTATATCCATTTTTATGCAGGTTAAAGTTACAAATAAGCAATCAGTAATCTTACAGTGGCTGATCAGATGCCTTTGATCCAGCCTTTGTAAGGCAGTAGCTGATTCCACCAGTTATGGATGAGAGTAAACCGGCCAAGACTGCAAAGATATAGCTGCTTCCCCTGACACTTGTATTCTTTCCTCCATTTTTATCTAATCCTCATGCATAATTCAAAAGTTAGTATTCCACAATTCTTGGAAGAGCAATAGGAAACACGCAAAATGTACATTATTGCATGCAGAAGGCCCCATTTGAGGATTAGATTTTGTAACATTATGGCAAGTGCCTTCGCCCATGAGCGGTAGGTCTCGGGTTCGAGACTTGGGAGCAGCCTCTCCATAAAATGGGGGTAAGGCTAGCCGACATTTACCTCTCCCAGACCCTGCGTAAAGCGGGAGCCTTGTGCACTGGGTACGACCTTTATGCTGTAAGCAGGGGCCATAACAGAAGAAATGTAAGTAGACAACATAGTTGTTATACTAGGCCTTTTAAATGATCATTTCTTTTACAGACATTAATTTTCTCATGGTTACTACACAATTTACCGACATATGATCTAAAGACATGCATTAAAATCTCTCGATCACACATATAAGCTTAAACTTCTTTTGTCAACAATAGAGGAGTGAGACACAAAACTCATATACTCTTTCTTCCTCCTTTGTAAGACAGTATACGTGCCCTTGGGGCACTGCTATCTCCGAGTAGTTTTCTTTCACTAAAGTGAAAAGAAATGATAAGCCGTGCAACACCATATACACAACACATCCATGTGACGCTCAAATTTTTGTTCACTTTTAGACAGAGACCAGAAGAGTTTGTTTAAACTCTTACTACACATCAAAATCATCCACATCCAGTACGTAATAAAGATTATGTTAACTAACTTCTGTACCCTGTGTGGTAAGCATTTGTCGGTAAATGAAGAGCACACCAAAGAAACTGCACACAAGACCTGGAAAATGAATGACAATCAACAAAGACTTCACTCCCTGACTATCAAAAGGTCGCCTAAGAAATTTTTCCAGAAGCTAAAACCTTCAAAAAGAGACAGATATACAACATTATGTTCAAACTAGAGTGAGAAGCAATGATTATAATCATTATATACTAATACTACATACCTCCAACATCTGCAATCTTATACTTCTCATGTAGAATGATTCTTGCCACAACTGAAGCCATAATTGGAGTTGTGAAGCTCAATACAATAGCCTGAGACAAAGGTAACCTTTGAATGCTGAAATAAAAAAATGAGCCAACTTCTGGTTATTTCTGTGGTGCTTACCCATTACAGAATCAAGTTTATAAGGGCAGAGCCCACAAGCTGCCTGAAAAGCATTTCAAACATACTGCAGAGCACATGAAGAACACTCGACAGATAAACAAACTTAAAGACATACGTTAGCCAAATACTTGGATGCTCTAAAACAACAGCTTTTCCATCGGAGCCAACAGCTGAATTACTATTTGATCTGGTTGGGTCCTAGACTCCTACACTATCCTAACTCTATGCTCTTATAAGAGATCGTATATTTATTTCTAACTCTATGCTCTTATATGATAAATATTAATCATGTATTTATTTCTAATTATAGCCTCATTTGGGTAAAAGGAACATATCATTTGCATACAGGCAGAATACAGTATGGAAATTGTTTATGTCCACGAGGCAGTTATCATGCCATGAACACATTGACACCAGAGAATGAGTAAATACTCCTAACAAAGAAACAAGAAAAATCATACACGGTTACTTACCAATAAATGAAACACATCAATGAGATATACCCCGTAAGGGCTCTGGAAATCAAAAGATTTTTTACAGTTGCCAATCCAGATACTGGCTGTTCACACTTTCTCAACCACACAAATGACAATACCAAGATAAGCGTACGCCTTGTAAATGCTGCCTCAAGCAAAGGAATGGACTGAACTGCCATAATAAAACAAAAACATAATATATAATGGAAAAGGGCGAAAGAGAGAGAAAACATAGAGCGGAAAAAGGTTCTGTGCATAATATGCCATGTAACTTGCAATTCACTGATGAATAGAATGCAGAACTTACTAACCAGAAAAAACATCAGCAAAAATTTCCATGACAAAGTAGATGGTACATGAGATGGCCATACACAATACACCGGAGCATCTCGATCCACTCCATACCCACGAAATAAATTGAGCTACTGAGGATGTCTCCGTTTCAAGTGGTTTCCGTACCCGATCCTATACACGGATACACAATATTAACAATCAATCAAATCAACCAAAAACCACCATTGCAGAATTCATATACTTTACTTTCCCTTCTACATTTCCCTCCAAAATGACAACACAATCAGATGGCATGCAACGGTGTCCCTTGCGCCTAAGACTTTAAGGGCCCTGAGGTTTTCGAGATCGAGCTCCGGCGAGGTTTCGGTTGGTGAATGCCAGGGGATATGGAAAATGCAGAAAATGATTTATATTTTTTTTTATTATTAATATACTTTCTGTCGGTTTTAGCCGACAATAATTCTTTTATTTATTCTTATTAATAAGAATTATTGTCGGATAAAACCGACAGAAATTCTGGCGGTTTTAATACTTTCTGTCGGTTTTAACCGACATAAATTCTCTTATTTTTTATTATATAATGTATATCCTGTCGGTTATATCCGACACAATTTCTGTTGGTTTTAGTAGTTTTTCTGTCGGAAAATTCATTTTCTGACGCAGGCAATTCTGTCGCTTATTATATCCGTCACTGCACTCATTTTCTGTCGGATTTTGCTTAATTTCCGACAATATTATACGTTTCTTGTCGGTTTTTAAATCGACACTAATGGGTACTTTTGTAGTAGTGTTGGCCTGTTATCTCACCAACTTATAAACCCACAGTTGAACAATTTAAAATACAAGAAATAAAGACACCAAGAGAATTACGAGGTTCGGCAAAAACCTGCCTACGTCCTCGGAGAGATATTGCTCTTTACTGTGAGAATAACTAGTACAAAAGATACAATAAGTTTGGAGCAGGTGCAGGCTTCTTTGGTGTCTTATGATACTCAAAAGAAGAAGACCATTGTTGATGATGGGTACGAGACTGCATTAGCTGTTCAAGGTGGGAATGGTGGAAGAAAAATGAAAGGAGGTTTTGAGAGAGACAGCAGGTCCAAATCAAGTTCCGGAGGTAAGGGTCTACAATGCTACGCCTGTAAAGAATTCGGGCATAAAAGGATAAATTGTCCTTTGAGAAAAAGAAAGGATGATCTTGGTCCGAGTAGTAGCAATTTTATGGCAGAAGACTTCGAGTATGCCCTCTAGGTACTCGAAGCAACACTTCTCTTGGTGATGTTTAGTCTCGAGTGTTGCAAGGGATTTGCAGCAGGTGGAGCTATGGGATTCACAGGTGATGAGATGGTCCTGAAGGAAGAGAAGTGTGGGGAATTTTGTCTGGCTTGATGGGTTGTTGCTGGAAACGGGTGCATTGACGAGTTTCCAAGTTGCAGACAATAAATAGGGGGAAATCCTACAGGATGAGACGAGGATGTGTCGAGATCCTGTCTGAAGCTAAATGGTGTTTTTAGCTTGCAGCAGCTGCACATGCATTGGCAGTGACTGAATCGGAACAGGACCAACGAGGTTGATTCAGGGTGTGTATGCTGGTACGTAAGGCCAATGAGCTTTGGTGATGGGTGCAAGGATTTTTGCATGGTGTATTCGCCAAGGTGGAGATTGTTGTGATTGGCTCATAGTTTGAGTTGGCAACAATTTTGATAGTTTAGCTTTATGTGCTACAGGGAAATGGCTGTAGCAAAGTGTTGTCTTTGCACGTAAATATGTATGCTTTCTATGCATGAAAAAAAGTCTACTTTATAGGCTAGGTTTTCTTTTCATGTTTTCCCATTTGCATTTTTCACGTGAAGGTGGCATTGTGATTTGATTAAAGGCAAAGGGAAGGGATGCATAGTTTCATGCAAAGCATGTGGAATGATAAAGGAAAAGCAAGGTTTGCTGTTTACTTTGGAGACATAATCATAATGGGTGCATCCGGAAAACACAGAGGGAAAAGAAAATAGAGTGAGAGTGAGAAACTCTAGGGGAGAGTGAGGCTCTTGGAAAAATTCTTAATGGGAAAGGCAGTTTTACTCTTTGGCAGATGAGAGTAAAGGATGTCTTGACTCAACAAGGCTTGGCTAGAGCTTTGAAGGGAAAGATGGGAAGCCTCAAGAAATGACAGATGACCAGTGGGAGGAGCTGGAGGCGCGTTGTGTTAGCACGATTCGACACTGTATAGCTGATAACATTATCAATAATGTTATGGATGAAGATTCTGCGCCTGCACTTTGGGAGAAGTTGGAAAAACTCTATATTGCTAAGAGTTTGACCAACAAGTTGCATTTGAAGCGGAAACTGTACAAGCTGAAGATGGATGAAAGTGGGAATCTCATGGACCACATGAATGTGTTCAACGGATACTTGGATCAATTGAGGAAAGTTGATGTCAAGGTTGAGGAAGAAGATAAAGCCCTCTTACTTCTTACCTCACTCCCAGATTCGTATGAGAATCTTGTGACAACCTTACTGCATGGAAAAGATACAGTAAGTTTGGAGCAGGTGCATGCTTCTTTGGTGTCTTATGATACTCAAAAGAAGAAGACCATTGTTGATGATGGGTACGAGACTGCATTAGCTGTTCAAGGTGGGAATGGTGGAAGAAAAATGAAAGGAGGTTTTGAGAGAGACAGTAGGTCCAAATCAAGTCCGGAGGTAAGGGTCTACAATGCCACGCCTGTAAAGAATTCGGGCATAAAAGGATAAATTGTCCTTTGAGAAAAAGAAAGGATGATCTTGGTCCGAGTAATAGCAATTTTGTGGCAGAAGACTTCGAGTATGCCCTCTAGGTACTCGAAGCAACACTTCTCTTGGTGATGTTTAGTCTCGAGTGTTGCAAGGGATTTGCAGCAGGTGGAGCTATGGGATTCACAGGTGATGAGATGGTCCTGAAGGAAGAGAAGTGTGGGGAATTTTGTCTGGCTCGATGGGTTGTTGCTGGAAACGGGTGCATTGACGAGTTTCCAAGTTGCAGACAATAAAGAGGGGGAAATCCTACAGGATGAGACGAGGATGTGTCGAGATCCTGTCTGAAGCTAAATGGTGTTTTTAGCTTGCAGCAGCTGCACATGCATTGGCACCTACTGTCTCTCTCAAAACCTCATTTCATTTTTCTTCCACCATTCCCACCTTGAACAGCTAATGCAGTCTCGTACCCATCATCAACAATGGTCTTCTTCTTTTGAGTATCATAAGACACCAAAGAAGCCTGCACCTGCTCCAAACTTACTGTATCTTTTCCATGCAGTAAGGTTGTCACAAGATTCTCATACGAATCTGGGAGTGAGGTAAGAAGTAAGAGGGCTTTATCTTCTTCCTCAACCTTAACATCAACTTTCCTCAATTGATCCAAGTATCCGTTGAACACATTCATGTGGTCCATGAGATTCCCACCTTCATCCATTTTCAGCTTGTACAGTTTCCGCTTCAAATGCAACTTGTTGGTCAAACTCTTAGCAATATAGAGTTTTTCCAACTTCTCCCAAAGTGCAGGCGCAGAATCTTCATCCATAACATTATTGATAATGTTATCAGCTATACAGTGTCAAATCGTGCTAACACAACGCGCCTCCAGCTCCTCCCACTGGTCATCTGTCATTTCTTGAGGCTTCCCATCTTTTACCTTCAAAGCTCTAGCCAAGCCTTGTTGAGTCAAGACATCCTTTACTCTCATCTGCCAAAGAGTAAAACTGCCTTTCCCATTAAACTTCTTAACTGAAAATGACATGTTTGTAGTCATCATGGTGAATAACAAATCTGAACCTTCAATGAACCAAAGCTTCCAACAAAGCTCTGATACCAATTGTTGTGCTTTGGCCTGTTATCTCACCAACTTATAAACCCACAGTTGAACAATTTAAAATACAAGAAATAAAGACACCAAGAGAATTACGAGGTTCGGCAAAAACCTGCCTACGTCCTCGGAGAGATATTGCTCTTCACTATGAGAATAACTAGTACAAAATATACATGAGTTAAATTGACATAACCCAAACCCCAATCTCTTGTACACTCACAAAATTTTTCCAAGAGCCTCACTCTCCCCTAGAGTTTCTCACTCTCACTCTATTTTCTTTTCCCTCTGTGTTTTCCGGATGCACCCATTTTTTTCTTCACACTCGGCAAGCATTTATATACAGTGCAAGCAATTCCTTGCATTTAAATAAAGGCCATCATTTTCATCCCCCAGTTTTTACGGAAGGCTTCCATGATGATTATGTCTCCAAAGTAAACAGCAAACCTTGCTTTTCCTTTATCATTCCACATGCTTTGCATGAAACTATGCATCCCCTCCCTTTGCCTTTAATCAAATCACAATGCCACCTTCAAGGGAAAAATGCAAATGGGAAAACATGAAAAGAAAACCTAGCCTATAAAGTAGACTTTTTTCATGCATAGAAAGCATACATATTTACGTGCAAACAAACACAAAGACAACACTTTGCTACAGCCATTTCCCTGTAGCACATAAAGCTAAACTATCAAAATTGTTGCCAACTCAAACTATGAGCCAATCACAACAAAACTCACATACACTTTCTTCCTCATTTGTAAGACAGTATACGTGCCCTTGGCGGACTGCTATCTCAGAGTAGTTTTCTTTCACTAAAGTGAAAAGACATGATAAGCCATGCAACACCATATACATACACAATACATCCAAGTGACGCTCAAATTTTTGTTCACTTTTAGACAGAGACCAGAAGAGTTTGTTTAAACTCTTACTACACATCAAAATCATCCATATCCAGTATGTAATATAACATTATGTTAACTCACTTCTGTACCTTGTGTGGTAAGCATTTGTCTGAAAATGAAGAGCACACCAAAGAAACTGCACGCAAGACCTGGAAAATGAATGACAATCGACAAAGACATCACTCCCTGACTATCAAAAGGTAGCCTAAGAAACTTTTCCAGAAGCTAAAACCTTCAAAAAAAGACAGATATGCAACATTATGTTCAAACTAGAGTGAGAAGCAATGATTATAATCATTATATACTACATACCTCCAACATCTGCAATCTTATACTTCTCATGTAGAATGATTCTGGCCACAACTGAAGCCATAATTGGAGTTGTGAAGCTCAATACAATAGCCTGAGACAAAGGTAACCTTTGAATGCTGAAATAAAAAAATGAGCCAACTTCTGGTTATTTATGTGGTGCTTACCCATTACAGAATCAAGTTTATAAGGGCAGAGCCCACAAGCTGCCTGAAAAGCATTTCAAACATACTGTAGAGCACATGAAGAACACTCGACACATGAACAAACTTAAAGACATAAGTTAGCCAAATACTTGGATGCTCTAAAACAACAGCTTTTCCATTGGAGCCAACAGCTGAATTACTATTTGATCTGGTTGGGTACTAGACTCCTACACTATCCTAACTCTATGCTCTTATAAGAGATCGTATATTTATTTCTAACTCTATGCTCTTATATGATAAATATTAATCATATATTTATTTCTAAATATAGCGTCATATGGGTAAAAAGAACATATCATTTGCATACAGGCAGAATACAGTATGGAAATTGTTTGTCCACGAGGCAGGTATCATGCCATGAACACATTGACACCAGAGAATGAGTGAATACTCCTTGCAAAGAAACAAGAAAAATCATACAAGGCTACTTACCAATAAATGAAACACATCAATGAGATATACCCCGTAAGGGCTCTGGAAATCAAAAGATTTTTTACAGTTGCCAATCCAGATATACTGGCTGTCCACACTTTCTCAACCACACAAATGACAATACCAAGATAATCGTACACCTTGTAAATGCTGCCTCAAGCAAAGGAATGGACTGAACTGCCATAATAAAACAAAAACATAACATATAATGAAAAAGGGCGAAAGAGAGAGAAAACATAGAGCGGAAAAAGGTTCTGTGCATAATATGCCATGTAACTTGCAATTCAGTGATGAATAGAATGCAGAACTTACTAACCAGAAAAAACATCAGCAAAAAATTCCATGACAAAGTAGATGGTACATGAGATGGCCATACACAATACACCGGAGCATCTCGATCCACTCCATACCCACGAAATAAATTGAGCTACTGAGGATGTCTCCGTTTCAAGTGGTTTCCGTACCCGATCCTATACACGGATACACAATATTAACAATCAATCAAATCAACCAAAAACCACCATTGCAGAATTCATATACTTTACTTTCCCTTCTACATTTCCCTCCAAAATGACAACACAATCACTAGGCTATTAAGACGGAACCAAAACCGATGAATCGCTCCCATCCACTGAGGCATTAAACTACATAACCACCATCAACAGCATTTTCATAATTTCACTGCTTTGGTTCCTGAACTAAAGTTTAACTACTTTTGGATTTGGAGTACTAGAAAACTGAACAAAATTTCAAAAAATAAAAATAAAAAACAAGTCGATCATAGTTTCACTTCCCCCAATTTTCACAACCAACAAACCGGGCAACATATTAAAACCCTAGAAATGTTATCATCTTCATACATTTAAAATTCCTCTAACCAAAAATATTCGAGGAAAAAAATTGACATTTTGGATCAAATTGAAGTGAGGGAATAGTTTTAGTACCTTAGATGTTCCTCGAGGATAAGAGAGGGTGAAAATGTTGATTTTGGGCTTCTCCGGCTGCGTCAAGAGCGGGGCTATCTCGTCTGCGACGGCCTCGCCACCGTCATCCCCCGATGCAGATGGGTCGTGCACGATCAGCTCCACCTCGTGCTCTCCGTCGCTGGTCTCCGCCGACGACGACATTCGCGCGCATCCGAAATCTCCAAAAACCCTAGAAAAATTTGGCGCCTTCAATGCCGACGAAAATTCACTCTCTCCTGGACGGAGAAGAAGAACTGCCGAATGCTAAAGTCTCATGCAGTGTGCGTTCGTTCGTTGGAAAGCGACGCGTAAACGGTCCAGTTGGTGGCAACGTACACGTGGCACGACCGGGGTGGGGCCCAGTGGGGGAGCTGAACTCTCACGCTGACTTGGATGTGATCGACAGCTGGAATTTTCCCGGGCAATTTGAAGTTCTCGCCCGCCATCAGCTTCTTTTTCCTTTAATTAATATGAGAGCATTCATTTTAGAAAGGTTATTTTTTAAGTTAATATCGTGTTTAGACTTTAGAAACGCTAATCTCAAATTTAATATTGTTTTATGCGACGAATTCGTGGTACCACTTTTTTAACACAAATTTTTGTGGAACCCTACACGTAAAGTATTTCAACGATCTAAATAGTCTGTTTTTTAAAACATCGTCCTCGTAAAAAAAAAATTAAAAAAAAAAAAAAGACAAATCCAACACCACTAAAACAATTATTTGTAATGAAAAAAAATGAATAAATACAGTTCAACAAAGAAACTCTAAACCTTTAATCCAATACGGCTTCAAATTTGAGTGATTTTTTGTAGATGTGATCTTTGAGAAAATACCTAAAAGATAGATGGGTCGGATTTTTGAAATACATTACAAAGTGGGTCCAAGTAAAAACTTGTGTAGAAAAAGTGGTGTTGCGGATCCGCCTCTTCTTTTATAAGGACTATATTCTACAACAATTACTTCAAATTAGAAACTCGAACTTGAGTTTAAAGAGATAAATATACTGACCTAATAACAAACCTAACTCATATATGCATATTAACTCGATCGTGAACAAATTTAAAGAGGGGGTTTATCAAATCAAACTCATTTCGGTACCTTCGTTCTTCAATCAACAAATGAATAAAAATTCGAACTTAGGATATTTTCCTACATCAAGTCAACATTATAACTCACGAGATGTGATGCCTTCTTAGTTTGAAGACCATGTTTAAGAATCAAGACAATGACTTTTACCCCAATTCATGTCCAACTTTCTGCTAATTATGCCCTTCACTTTCTTAGGGTTGCTGGTTGTCTGTGCAAGCGGTATACCCACATTCATTTCAAAACGTCAATGTGGAAACCATGAAAACTTGACCTCCAATCAACACCAAACCAAAATTTCCGACTGAATAATTAGAAGCGTAACGAGTATTCACCTGAGATGGATAGGAGACATCCCGCTCTCAATTTCTCAAGCACTTTATGCATGGTAATATTCTAATTGTCTCTACAAGCATTAAATCAAGTACAAAGCACAAAGTGCCAGTAAAATGATCACAACGTTCTGATTATCGTAAAATAAATAGTATAAGGTGAGATACTTTGACCTGGTTTCTGATTCACCAACTCGGTGAGCTGCTTCTTCGCCGCCGAAACTTTATACTTGTTAAGGCGGAGCCGGACACCGAAGCGTCCGAAACGGAACGATTTCGGTTTCGGAAAATTATGATACACGAGTTTCGGGTTCGGACCGGTGGTGAAGATGAACTGGAAGGAAGGGCGTGTACGGTGGTAGCCACCCACATCGGATCACAGTAGACTTAGAGGGAGTTCGTTTCTGGAGGAGCGCGATCATCAACATGATTTGAGAAGAAAGGAGATTCTTAGTGACACGTGTTCTGCACGTGATTTTCGGTCGGACAAAGTCGGGGGCGGGACCCACAAGGGAATAGGATAACTGGGGACCCGCCGTCGCAATTCAAGTGTTTTGTCACTTTTGTGTAGCCTTTTAATTGGGTCCCAAGCCCTAGTTGGGCCGGAGTCCTTACTTGGACCGATGTGATCATATGGACCAAAATTGCACTAACCCAACAGCAGCTAGATATCATATCAATTGATTGAATTACGTTACGTGTTAGGGTTAAACCAAGGAGCGAATATGTTTCCTCGTGATTCTCAAATGATGTGATATTCACCACTCTATCTGCAACCGTTTGATGAATTTAAATTTTAAGATCTGTGTAGCAGATATACACAAATCTCAAAATTTAAATTCATCTAATGGTAATAAGTAGGGTGGTGAACAATACCACAATTTGAGGATGATAAACAAAAATGCACCATAACTGAGTCTGGTAACGTGGCATTATAACTGAATAGGGCATTTAAAGTGTTTGGTTGTACGGAGCATAACCCAAGACCAAGAGTGTAAGAAATTCAATACCACCTCATGTCAAGATTAATTAAGCACTGGTAGTCAGCATATTGATGCTCAAGGCTTTACTATACTTGATATTGTAATGACATTAAGGTCTCGTTTGATAGAGAGAATTAGTTTAGATAAGACTATTTACTATATTAAAAGCATTTTGACGGATAAATGAATGACAACTCTATTAAGTTAAAAATTACTTATGAAATTATTTCACTCAGTCAGGATCATGTGGGAAACGAGAAAATGTATTTTTACCCATGAAAAACAAAAACGAGTGAAAAAATTCTTGACTTTCCGTTTCAATGCTTTTGGTGGGAAGCTTCGTTTTTCATGTGCCGACGTCGAAATCAAATTTTGATCACTGTTTACGTAAATTCCCCTCGCCGACAGCGAGGGAACATGCCCAGGTCCACAGCCAGTCGGTGCTTCCATTTGACCGGCTCCGCCGGTTTTGCTTTTTCGCCGGTCACACCGCAAGCAGAGGAGCCTAACCTCGGCGGGCTTGTATGGTCAACTCAAGTGGATGTTGGTGGCACCGACAACAGATTTAAGCAGTCAAAACGGGGTATCGTCACTGTAGGCAAATTAGGCATTAGCTGCAGCAGTACCAGATTTCCCGAATTCCTCTTCTTTTTAGGAACACTAGCCTTCATGCCCGGGCTAACGCGCGTGTAAAAGATATATTTTAAATCACGACATGATACTTGCAACTTATATATTTTAAATGTATTTATATGCATAAATTGACAAACAAAAAAAGTCAAATATTTGAAGTAAATAAATAATTTTAGATCATGTTAAAAGAAATCCCTCATAAACCAATTAAAGCAGCTGAATTTACATAATAAAATCGGTTTATATAGAATTTACATTAAAAATAGAGAAAATAATATTTAATAAATAATTGATTAAATCATATTATTACTAGCCTATTGTGAGGCTAAGCCCACCCCCTCTCCCTTAGTATAGATAATATTCTTTATTTAAAAAAAATCATTTGATAATTAATTTAATCACATTATTATCCGTGTGCGAAATACCTTTTTTATAACCGGCATTACACGTCTGTTATGATATTTTAAACGTGTTTAAAAATAGAGAAAATGATATTTAATAAATAACTGATTGAATCACATTATTACTAGCTCATTCTTAGGCTAAGCCCACTCTCTCTTCCTTAGTGTAGATAATATCGTTTGTTAAAAAAAAACAATCATTTGATAACTTATTTAATCACATTGTTATCCGTGTGCAAAATTTTTTTTTTATAACCGGTATTACATGCCTCTTGAGATGTTTGGAACGTGTTTAAAAATAAAGAAATTGAATCACATTATTGTTAGCTTATTGTGAGGTACTAATTTAAAAAAAAAACACCAAAAAATAAATTATTAAAGAAATACCGTTAAAATGATGAAAATACCCCTACCTTATTTGATGTATTATTTTGGAATGCTTTTGAAGTTTTTTGTTTGGGGGCATTTTTGTTAAAATTTTTTTGTTGAAGCATGGTGGTGACACTAAATCACTATTCACTTTTTCTATTCTCTTTATATATAATAGATGACCACTTATTTGTCATTTTGATGAGATTTTCGTGTAATCACTTTCTTAATTTTGTTATCATTTGTTAAGCTTTTTACTAACGCCATGATTATGATATGATGTGGGATTTCTGTGCAAGGCCACCACCACCATCATTCTTGATTGATTGTTGTAATCAAGAACAAAATCAATGGTTTGTGGCCTTTGTTTTCTTATTGTTTGAATGTAGTTTCTCTATAGTTCGTGTCCCTTAATTAATTCAATTTGTTTTTAATGTGTTATTAGACTGTTAATCTAAATTGTTAAGTATACAAGTCATTGTTCGATTGACTATAACTACCTCTTGTAATTGAGAGAAACTTTCTTGTTAGGATGACATTGTTCGGTCATTTGTTTTTATCTCTCTCTTTCCATGACCTTTGTTGTTTTTCGAATTTAGATAGAACGATGCTGAAATAGTAATTTACAAGACATGGTGACAACTTGGCACTTCTATCTCCAAGAGACAAAGAGGTCCAAATTATTGGTGTATTACCCATCTTCCAAAACCACGCAAACCCTACCCATAATCTATGACTATATGATCGTTCTTTTTCTCGTTGCCATACAAAATTAACTACCCTATTATGTAGCGTAGATTCACAGTCTAAAAATATGAGTATCTTTCATGTAGGATCTTCAGAGAACTTTGTGTTGCATACAAGTGTCGTAAGAATATTACATTTTATCTTATGTTGCTAGCTAGGGTTGGAAAAATATTGTTGTTTCTCTATAAGAAATCTTAAGTAAGATGTTTGAACATGTCATCCATATATGATGCCTCTCACAATAGCTTAGGATTTCCTATATTTTAGTCTCATTTGAATTTTAAACTTATAGTGATTACACCTAGCATGAAAACCGTCCTAATAAAGACGTATCGAAAAATTTCTCCATATGGGACAAAACGATCTGGGTTCCTGCTTTCTCAGTTCTCATACATTCTCATCTTCTCCTATTTGTGCAATCACGGTTAAGTCACATCAATATTTTATATCACTATTGTTTTTTATCTTATTATCTCTATAAAAAAATTAATATAAAATATTGATATAACTTAACCGTAACAGTATAAAATAGAAGAGGATAGAAGTGTACGAGAACTCAGATAGCAGAGAAACCGGGTCCGAGACAAAAAAGAGAGTAAAGCCTTTGCAAAAATCACTCTCATGTGAAAATCACATGCACAAAGACACCTATGACCTATCAAAGCCTAAACACCAATTTAGTACTAGAGAGAGAGTACTGACAAACTATGTTTTCAAACTGAGAAAGCGAGCTGGCTTACTTTTCCCATTCTTCCCTTCGCTTCTTGGAGAAAGAGAAAAAAAAACTTCCGTAGGAGGGAAGAAAGACTGAACAATGGAGGAGAAGAAGAAGAAGACACAATGGCATAATCTTCTTCTTCTTCTACTCACCCTCAACATTTTCACCACCGCCGGAGCTTTCAATTACAGTGATGCCCTCACAAAGAGTCTCCTATACTTCGAATCACAACGCTCCGGCCGCCTGCCGTACAACCAGAGAGTCACCTGGCGCGGCCATTCCGGCCTCACCGATGGCCTAGAGCAAGGGGTTCGTTAATGTCCCAAAAATTTAATTTCATAATTAAGTCTACTAATAGAAAATTTTAAGTGTATACATCTTTTGATGTAGGTGGACTTGGTAGGAGGATATTATGATGCCGGCGATCACGTCAAGTTCGGATTGCCGATGGCATTTACAGTGACGATGCTGTCCTGGAGTGTTATAGAATACCGGCAGCAGATTGCGGCCGCCGGAGAATTGGAACATGCAATGGAGGCGATCAAATGGGGGACTGATTATTTCATCAAAGCTCACACTAGTCCCAATGTGTTATGGGCAGAGGTACATAGTGATTAAATCAAGGAGTAATTAGGTTTTCATCCTTATTTTTACTACTCTATTGATTAAAACCTTATTACTTTTCAATTTTTGATCAAGGTCCTTTGTATTAATAATATCATTAATTATTTCAATAATAAAATATTTTTTATTTCTAAATATATTCATTTAATATTAAAAATGTTACAATTAGTATATTTATATTTATGGCTAAATTTTTTATCATATATTTTTATTTTTAGTTTGTACCCATTTTTAATTTGCAACCCTTTTTTAATTTGTACCAATTTTCCTTTCAATTTTAATTTGTACCCATATATTAATTTCTTTTTGTGCCCATATTTTTTACAGTTTTATTTGTATTGTACCCATATTTTTTTATTTATTTGTACCCATTTTTATTTTTGCTAAATGTACCCATTTTGAAGAATGTACCCATGTTTTGATACAATCATTTTTTGGTTATTTTTTATGAACGTACCCATGTTTACACACACACAATAGTATATTTATATTTTAATATTTTTAATCCCACAAATTATGTTTTTTATTTAAAATCTCATTACTATAAACAACTATAAATTTTAATTTTTAATTTAAAAAATATAGTAACGTACATAGAAATAAATTATCAATTAATTTTAGGGACTTGGATCAAAAATTGAAAACCAACAAAGTTTCAGTCAAAGATTGTTCATAACTAGGGACCGCATCCAAAGTCTCCCTTAAATCAATTAGCAGTTAGTGATTAAATCAATTAGTTAATTAGCACAAAACTGTTTGAGCACATTTAATATACAGTTCAATGTGGTGCTCCTAGGTTGGTGATGGGGACACTGATCATTACTGCTGGCAACGGTCGGAGGACATGACGACATCAAGGCGAGCTTACAAAATAGACGAGAAAAATCCCGGGTCGGACCTTGCCGGAGAGAGCGCCGCTGCAATGGCGGCCGCGGCCTTGGTGTTCAAGGAAAGTAATCCACATTATTCCCACCTCCTCCTACACCACGCCCAACAGGTACAATTTAACTTAATCTTGACAAAATCTATAGTTGGTTGTTACCATGACAATACTCTAAGTTAATAGCATAATGTTATGTGAGAAAGTTACGCACATGACAGTATGTGGTTGACTTTATTAAGCAACATTGCAAGTGCATGTAAGATTTTGTAATTAAGTTAAAATTAAAATTGTTTTTTGTTGGGTGGATATATGTGTAGTTGTTTGAGTTTGGGGACAATTATAGGGAGAAGTATGATGGGAGCTTGGAAGTGGTGAAGAGCTACTATGCGTCGGTGAGTGGGTTTAAGGACGAGTTGCTGTGGGCAGCTTTGTGGCTGTACAAAGCCACCGACAATGAGGAATATTTGAAGTATGTAATTAACAAGGCTAATAGCTTTGGTGGCATTGGTTGGGCAATGACAGAGTTCAGTTGGGATGTTAAGTTCGCTGGCCTTCAACTCCTTGCTTCCAAGGTAACTTTCTCAACTTTTCACTTCTTATCTCAAACTCAAAAAGCAACATATTATACTTACTGATTGAGTTACATAAATTACAACGTAGTCGTATTTAAAGAAATAAAAAACGTCTAAAGACATCTGACACATTAATTTGGCTCCTTACGAGTGTTGATATGGAGTCTGCTACTAAAGATGGGCCTTGTATCTTTTTCTTGAGAACTCATATGTTGAATTTACGTTTTTTTTTTCATGAAAGAAATGGTGAATAATGTGATTAATTTAGGTTATACATAATTACTCAAGTTAAACTTTATATAACTTGATTTTTTTTTCCTTGATTTTTCTTTTTGATTGTGGTCTAGCTAGTTCATTGGTGCCAGAAATTATACTCTCAATTCTTTTTGGCATTCGAACATGAAATGATAAAAGAAACTTTTACATCATGCTTTTACCTTATAAAGTTCGTTATTACATGGAGTGAGCCCGAATTAAGGCACACCACTAGGGTTTTCAATTAAGCACCAAAATAAAAGGGAAAAAATTACCTTCTGCACAAAGGACAATGACCGTCTGCCCTTTAACTTCTGGTGTCCTCCTGTTTTGTATAGTCATGATTAAACTACGTCAACATTTTATATTATTTTTTTATAGAGATAATAAGATAAAAATGAATAGTAATATAAAATATTGATATAACTTAACCGTGACCATACAAATAAAAGTGCAACGAAAATAAAAGGACACGAAAGAGCAACGAAAATAAAAGGACAGACAATTCTTGTCCCTGCACAAACCATGTGCAAAATGATGCTTTGCATGGTGGTGGTGAGGAAAGTTGCGCCACTTTTCGCACCCTGAGTTGTTGAAAGAAAGTACAAAGATCATCTCCACGAGAAATTGTACATTGTAATCAGAACACGAGTAATATATTACGTGTTTTTATATAAATTATGAAATTTTTTATTTTTTAAGTTATTAACTTTTTAAAACACATATCTTACTATTTATATAATAACACGTAATGTATCATTTTATGTTCCAATCTCATTGAAAAATGTATCCCATCAGCCCGATGCCCGAGTAGAGTTTGTGCCCTCGTAAAGTAAAAGATGGGAGATGATAAGATGCTGCATTTAGATCAGTAGATGTCATCATGGAGTGCAGTAAACTAAAGATCGCTGATCTAATCAGTTTTGTATTGAATCTTAAAGTGGGGCCTGATGTTTGCATGGGGATGGCCCACTTCTAAAATTGAGTGGATGCAGTTCTTTTATTTAGTGTAAGTTTACTAATCCATAATCAAATTGAGATGTATTAAATTGAGGATAAATTGAATTGATGAGGAATTAAAATAAGGTGGAATCAGAATCAAATTTATGTTAAAGATGTATATTAAAATTGGCTGGAATCGGAGTATGAATGATATTGATTTATATAAACTGTTTATTAATTCAAATGATTCGGAATGAAAATTAATGTGATTATTAAAATACCCCTATTGTAACTAATTTATTTTATATCTAATTATTTTTGGTAAAACTAATATTCTTTTATTTTTCAGTAGAGAGAATAACTATTTTTTTTATTTTCTAGTAACTTTTATTCTTTTATTGGTCTTTACTAGTTAACAACATAAAATAAACCTCAAGAAAAAAAAAATATCACTTCATGTCCTCTCTCTCCCCCATCTGTTGTGCAGACCCATCCATTTCTAAATTTCTCAGGCACCTCTCTCTCTCTTCTCCTATCTTCCCCATCTTTCTCTACTGACCCACCCCTTTGTAAAATTCTCCAGGCATCTCCCTCGTCCCCATCTTTCTCTGCTGTCGACCCACACTTGATCACGAGACCACCATCTTCCCTTTTCTTTGGTCTTCATCGGGAACGCAAGCCTTGTCAAGCAAGGGCTTGAAGGCATCACCTATGGCCAGCTATCACGATCGTAAGGGCTACAAACACTGACAAAGTTCTCACTTTTGAAGTTTTAGGGTTTTACTGGTATAAAATTTGGATTCTTAATAGACACCATTTCCAGGAATTCAAATACCTCATTCCACTCAAGAATCGAACTCCGACCATTTCAAGAGTTGAATTCCTGATTTTATGTTGGTCCCACAATTATTTTGATTCCTGATGATTTGGTAAATGCTGGAATGGTTAGAGATATGTGCAATTCCGATTCCACCATTCCATTCCCCTTTGGTAAACATGCCCTTAGTCTCTTCCTTTGTTTGATGAAGCACAAGCACAACCTTCCTAAGCTTGGTTTATCACGAGACCCACCCACACGTGTTGAAGAGAGACTAGGTGCCATAGGTGTCCTCCTCATATGATGCATACGATTCAAATTAATTGGAAAAGGATCCTCGCCGGATCCTTTTCCTAGGATCCTAGGGATTCGACGATCGTGACCGTTCATTGTATATCGTGCAATCAGTTTTCGTTAGATACTATTTATATTTAATTTTAAATTTTAAATTTTGAAATGATTTCTAACCGCACGATATCTGATGAATGGTCACAATCATGTGATCCCTAGGATCCCTAGGAAAATGATCCGGCAATGATCATTTTCCAAATTAATTGATCGTTTTATTATTTATATATACAGATAAATAATCATATAATAAAATAGATAAATATATAATTGTACACATTTAGTGATACATTATAAGTAAATTTCGCTAAGGAAAGGTTTCCATGATTAAGTGGTTAAAAGCATTCACATCTTCAATTGCGGTGTTCTGTTCAAGTTAAATTTTCATACTTACATATTAATAGAAAATGATGAATTAAATGTTAAATAACATTCATTTTTACATCTAAGATTATGTGTATTTGACTCGACTTTTGATATTGTCATTTTTACTACCCTTAATCTCAGAATTTAAGAAAGTTAAACTCTCCATAAAAGAGTAAAAGAGAATTTGTTCCGTCAATGAGTACAAACGGGTTAAGGGGTTAAAAGCACTCACTTTTGCATTTGCAGTTTTGTTTTCGAATATAAGATTTTTCTCACTTCTAGAATGCTTAAAAATAGAAACAGATTATGTGGTTAAAACTTAGCCTATGCATCCGCGATTTTGTGTTCGAGTTGTGTTATCATCACATTTACAACCCTTTAAACCCTTCATAGAAGAGTATATTCTATCTTATATACTCCTTTTTCTTGTTCTTCTGCAGTTGCTTTTAGAAGAAAAACACAAGAAACACTCTCACATACTAGAGCTATATAAATCAAAAGCAGACTACTATATGTGCTCATGCCTAAACAAAAATACTGCGGCCAAAAATGTGGAACTCACACCGGCAGGCCTTCTGTACATAAGGCAATGGAATAACATGCAGTACGTTTCAGCAGCGTCATTCCTCCTAACAGTCTACTCAGACTTCCTCAAAACCTCGAACGGAAATCTCAATTGCCATGGTGGAACGGCGGGCCATGAAGAAGTCCTCAGCTTTGCTAAATCACAGATAGATTATATTTTGGGCTCCAACCCTTTGAACATGAGCTACTTGGTGGGATATGGACCAAAATACCCTCAGAGGGTGCACCATAGAGGAGCATCCGTGGAGTCGTATAGGGAGAACAAAGGGTTCATTGGGTGCACCCAGGGGTATGACAGTTGGTACGCCAGGGAGGAGCCAAACCCTAATGTTTTGGTCGGGGCTTTGGTTGGAGGGCCTGATTGCAAAGATAATTTTGTGGACAGGAGGGATAATTATATGCAGACTGAGGCTTGCACTTATAATACAGCACCATTGGTGGGGGTTTTTGCAAAGTTTTCAGACCAAGAGAATATGGATCAGGGGCAAAATTTGGATTTCGTTGCTTCATATTAGGTATATGATATTGTACTGGGAAAAAGAGTGCTGGGGTTATAACTCGTAAGCCCTTTTTTGGCATTGTAATGGTGGCGTTCTGGCCCATTTTGTGCCCTTCGTCGTTGTACTATCCGTGTTTATAAGTATACAGGGAAAATTTTGGTAACACTCACCAAACTCGTGACCTCCTCCTGATTGCGCTCCTCGAGTCTTGTATGGTTTTGAGCCCCTCTAATCTCTCAAAACATGCCAACTTCCTTTTGACAGTCAAATTCAACTTATTTTCTAATAGTGTTGCCACCACTTGAATGGACAAAGACAACATCAATTTGACTGTAAAAGTCACATGGTAATTAAAATCATCGGCAAAGTAGGATAAAGTTACTGCGCATGCATGCATTCAAGTAAGACTGTCAAAAGGATGAAGTTACTGCTCAACATGTAGCAATAGGGATGGGCAAATACCATTAGTTATGGGTACCCGCGGTTACCCGTTCATTTAAATTAAACAGTTACGGTTATGGATAACCATTTTGATAAATAAATGGTTATGGGTATAACCGTTTACCCGTGAAATTTAAATGGACGGTTATGAGTATTAACCGCGGTTATAAACGGTTAACCATTTACCAATTTATTTTATATATGTAAAACTAACACAAACCATGTTCTCGATCCAATAATACTTAGCACCCAATAAATTAGCAAGGAATTAATCGGTTCTTCTGTCAATAACACTACTACAGGAATGATGATTCTCTTCATCAAGGAATTTGCCAAATTAATTTAAATTCCTTGCGGGTAACCGTAAATTGACAGAAATGTTGTGACAGAAATGTCTTCTAAACAACTTTTGTAACCCAATAATACTTAGCAAATATTATATTTACCTTCATTGGTAACAGTTAAAAATATTGTCCGTAAACTATTATTTCAATTATTGGAATAATATAAGGACTTAAAAAATTAAAATATGGAAATGTATGATGAATGTACCTATAATGGTGTTTAATTGTCAAAAACAAAAAAAAATTATGACAATTTTTTTTTTTTTAAATTTTCAAGTTGTTAAAAAACATGTAGACGGGTGAAAAATGGGTAATGATAAAAAAAGAAAGATAAACGGGTTAAAAAGGGTAAATGAGTAAACGGGTATTAAACGGTTACGGTTAAATGGGTATGTGGTTATGTGTATGGTTAACCGTTTATAAACGGTTATGAGTATGGGTATAACCATTTAGTCAATTACCCAACAGGTAAACGGTTATACGGGTATGAACATAAACGGTTATGGGTAAATAACCGCAGTTACCCATCCGTCATAACCGTTGCCCATCCCTATGTAGCAATACTGGGTAAATTAGTGAATGTGTATAAACATAGAACGAAAATCTGGGATGAAGAGTAATCAATCAAATTACATTCCTTTATTTTGTAGGTAAATTTTTTTAAGGCATTATTACATACACCAGGCACATTTTACTACTAATATATATGTATGTGCAATTATATATTAGTTTTAGTTGGAATTATTTATTGTAGGTACATTATGTTTGTACAAAAAAAAAACAATAGGTAAATTAAAATTCAAAAACTAAAAGTAGTAGATATATTATTTTTTTAATCAGCTTATATACCATTATTACATATATTGGGCACATTCAGTAATATATAGTGCAATTATATTTTATTATATCAAATGCAGATAAATTAATTTTTTTTTGAATAAAAGACGATATCATTAACAAAGGAAAATTACAAAATATCATGGATAAGGAGATCCTAAATAACACTATGAGGCTCCTCAACCCAAACTATGCTTGTTTAAACAGACAATGCAACATTTGCCAAACAATGAGCAATACTATTATTATTCCTAGAAACGGAAATAAACTTAGAAGCAGTAAAAGCCTCTGCAATATGTAGGACATCCCCCGCTAACAAATCCATAGCCGACGCACGATCAACACAAGTGTGAATGATGGAAATTGCTTTGGAGGAGTCACTTCGAACTAGAACCTTCTGAAAGCCAAGCTGATGGGCGAGCTTCACGCCACGCTTAATGGCTAACATTTCTGCTTAGAGAGTAGACGTCATCGTAGGGAGGAAAGATGTCGTTGCAGCCAGAAAATGTCCCTGCCTATCTCGGAGAATCACCCCCGCCCCACCCACCTGATTATGCAAATTAGTCGCACCATCCACATTCAACCGTACCCAATCCTCCGCCACCCCTCACCATCACCCGTAAGCCTATCCCGAGGACGGCATTGCTGAGCAGTAGTTACAAGCTCTGCCGCGACCCGAAATTCCTGCAACCAAGACACCACACGTTGAGCCACCATAGCTGAAGACTTCCCCTTCCAAATCCTATCATTCCTCTCCTGCCACAAATGCCACATCACCCATGCACAGAAAATCAAAGTCCAAATGGTGATTTTGAAGTAACAACATGAACCATTCTTTAACCGATCCACAGGGAACATAATCAACTAGAAAACTACATGGGGTTGCAAACCATGTAGCTCTGGCAAATGAACAATCCTTAAAAACATGCACCACCTTTTCTGGCTCTCCACTACATAAAACACACAACGAATCCAAACCAACCCCTCTATTTGACAAATTCTCTTTTGTCGGAAGAATGTCTTGACAAGTCCACCATATCATATTTCACACCTTCGGCGGGACTCCGGCCTGCCATATTGCCTTTCATAACGGAGTAAATGGATTACCACCAAGAGCTGAAGAAGAAGCACTCAAAGAAGGTGGTTTAACATAATCCCAAACAACCCCATAAACACTTTTAACCGTGAATTGACCCCTATCAGTGTAGTGCCATACCAACTTGTCCGGAGGTAGACGATGGCTAATTGGTAGAGCACGAATATGCTCCCTATCCTCCTCTTCAAAATATGCACTCAATGCAGTTTCACACCACATTCTCCTTTCCTCATCAATCAATTCCTACACCAACATATTCTCCATTGAGGGAGGCGACTGGGTTATAGGATGAAAAGTCGATGGTCTAGGTACCCACCAATCTTTCCATACATGCACGGACGCCCCATCACCAATCAACCATCTGGACCCATTCTCCAAGACAATTCTAGCTTTGAGTATGCTAGAGCAACAATACGACGAATAAGAGGGGACTGAAGCATCCCAAAATGACGAATGAGGGTGATATTTTGCTTTAAACAACCTTGCCGTTAAAAACTCGAGATCCTGGAGAATACGCCATCCCTATTTTGCCAGCACTGCCAGATTAAAGGCATAACGGTTTCAGAACCCCATACCCACTTTCGGTTTAGCCAAACACAACTTATCGCATGGCTTCCAATGAATTTTCCTTGAGTCAGGATCACTACCCCACCAAAACCAAGCCATGAGCTGATGTAGATCATCACAAAAAGTCTTCGAAAGCATAAAACAATTCATAGTATATGAAAGCAATGCCTGAGCCACCACCTTCACAAGCAACTCCCGTCCTACTGCGCTTAAACACTTTCCCTTCCACCCACATAGCCTCTTATGAACTCTCTCCTTAATATAAGCAAAAGTTTGCCATTTGTTCTTACCCACAAATTTAGGCAGGCCCAAATATCTCTCATGCCGCTTCATCAATTGAACACCCAAAAAATATGCCAACCCTTTCTGCTCACGACCTTTCACGTTAGCACTATAGCAATGCTACTTTTACCCAAATTTATTTCTTGACCTGAATATGTTGAACCTGTGCACACTCTTCCAACTTCGCCTTACCAAACAAGAAACTATCATCGGCAAACAACAAATGATGAACACTAGGAGCACCATCACAAATCCTTATCCCACTAATCACTCCCCTATCTTCTTTATGCGCAATAAGTGCTGACAAACCTTCAATACAAAGAAGAAACAAATAGGGAGATAAAGGGTCACCCTGACGAAGACCGCGAGATGACAAAACAAACCCACATTCCTCGCCATTAACCAAAAAGGAGTATGAAACCAATTTCACACACATCATCACGACAGGCACCCATTTACTATCAAACCCCAACCTCAACATCATAGCTTCCAAAAAATTCCACTCCACCCTATCGTATGCCTTGCTCAGATCCAATTTGAGTGCAAAGGATCCCTCCCGTCCCCACCTCTTATTGTGAAGGAAATGACCTATTTCCGTTGCCACCAAAGTGTTATAAAAAATCAACCTCTCTGGAACAAAGGCACTCTGATGTGGAGAAATTATGACATTAAAAAATTTCTTCAATCGGTTCGCAATCACCTTTGCACCAATCTTGTAGATTACATTACATAGACTAATCGGGCGCAATTGTGACATTTCCTGTGGCTGATTTACCTTAGGAATTAATACAACATGAGTGAAACAAGCCTCCAGTAGTACTCGTCCAGAGGTGAGAAAAGAGCGAATAGCATTCACCACGTCATGCTTAACAACATGCCAAAACGTTTGAAAAAACAAAGGTGGCATACCATCCGAACCTGGGGCTTTGGATGGATGCATTTGGAAAAGTGCAACACTAACCTCTTCCTCCGAGTAAGGCTTCAACAACTCCGCATTCATTTCGGGGGTAACCCGTTGGGAGTAAGCCGCTATCACCTCTTGTACCGCATTGTCAAGAACACCACGGGAGTGAAAAATATTTTGAAAATACCCTACAACCATGCTTTGAATTCCAGCCCTGGAATCCTGCCACACTCCTTGCGCATCCCTTAGCCCCTTAATAGTATTTTTCCGTTTACGATTGGACGCTCGCAAATGGAAAAACTTTGTATTCCTATCCCCTTCATGTAACCACTGTACACGCAAACGTTGCCTCCAATACGTCTCCTCCCGCCCAAGAAGTGAATCAAGTTGACCCAATACCTCCCCCCCTTGCCGCATATAACTCAGTCGAAGGTGGATGCTCAAACAACACACCCAACTTATCCCGCACTTTAGCAATCTCTGCCTTCATAAAGCCGAGCACCTCTCGTTACCATGCTAACAAGGCACATCGTTGCCAGATTAAATTAATATTGAATCAAATAACATTTTTTTATTTTGTAGGTAAATTATTTTGCATGTATTATTACAAATACTGGGAATATTTTATTACTAACACATATGTCCAAATAATTTACCTATATTTTTATATAAATTACTCCATAGTTCCCTTTCAATTTCCATTTGGTAAGAAAATGACAAGATTAAATTAAAATTGTCTAATTTATGCAAATTTGAAAAATAATTATGAAATTTGATGGAAAGTATAACATTAATGTTTTTTTTTTTGCCAGAAGCATTAACATACAATTTGTTCTGATATATTAATATGCAATGAATTTAAACAGTAATACATTTTTTTCATTAATCCCTCCCTTCATGTCTGCATAGAATTAAATGTATACATTAAAATTGTAATTAGGGGTATTTTAGGCATTTTGAAAATGAAAAATGTGTAAAGTTAAACATAATTAATGAATTAGCTTATGTGGAGCCTAGTTATTGGATTTTATTCAAGTAAAAAGACTATGTCGAGCTTTATGTAGAAACTCAAATTTCAAGAGCTAAAATTATTTCTTTCTTCATAATTTAGAACTATAACCACTCGAGACCCCATCAAGCATTTCAAGTAGTTAAAATGCTAAAAATATTAAAATTTTGCCTAAAAGCCTTCCGCATAACTCAATTTGGCTACTTTCCAAAATTTGCTAAAGAAAAAGAGAGCTAAATAAAGCTTAAGTTGCTTGCTATGATTCCTTTGAAATAATTCTTCCATCTGTTTCTTTGACTTCCTCATTGATTATGAAATTGTAATTGACAAAAGTTTCTATATATCAAGCTGATTATACGAACATTAATACTATTGCTTCTTTACACTTTGATCAAATTATGCTCAATTTTCTTATAACATGGTCAGTTATTATGTTGCGCGAATTGATGTTATCTTTTAACTAAATAAGAGCCGCGATATAATCAATCATGAAAACGTGTGTAGGTTAAGTTTATAACAGTGTAGATCAACTCATGCACACATAGACGATTGATTGTATCATTAATGTATAAACTTGATAGTACCTCGAAAGAGATCTCTACACCATAGAAAGAGAACCCCGATAATGGACACCTTGGGTCTCTTCAATGACAATTAAACAGTATCACACTGTACTGAGAGCAACATTGCCCTGATCAAGACTCAAAAGGATATTCCACCTGTACACGATTGTGGTCGGTCCAGCAAAAGTAGTTCATTATTTTTTGGCTAATTATGATTATTGAAAAGTTAAACTTATCATATAGGTGCTTTTGTTTTATTGAATCCAACATTATGACTCGTGAACCTTGAGGATTATAACAGTTGCAAAGGATTCAAATCAAGCACGCAATAATGGGCACCAAATAGTGAAAAGAACTATTTAATTAGGGTTTGTTAATACTAACAATACTCATTTATAAATAAGTAATGGTCATCCCCCTTTCGGGGAGGGTATGTGTCTTGTACGCGACCATTGCTGAAGAGCTAATCTTGCCTAATCTTTCTTCATTTGAGAAAAAAAAAACTGGAAAAATACAATCTAATAGTAAAAGAAATACGAACTGTAAACTTATACATATGTTCCAACTTTAAATTTTTTGTTGACGTAAAGTCGTCTAAATGTACTTGATACGTGTAATTTATAAGAGATTTACATGTATTCGAAAGATAGAAATTTGTGAAGGGGCGGTGGATCATTTGATTTGATTCTGCATAAGATATTATCTATGGCATCGAAGTGATATGGAGCGGTAGCCTTTTTCCTTTCTCAAGTCTATCAAAAAAATGTGAATTGTCACTTTCCATTGTTGGTTGCAAGCACAAAAACCACAAAAACATATTTACGTATTCAAGGCCGGCCCTAAGGGTAGCCCAAGTAGGCGCCCGCCTAGGGCCCCCACTTTGAAAGGGCCTCAAAAAAAAATTTATATCCTGAAATTAACATATAAATACAAAAAAAGTAAGAAATATCGTAATTCATTTGAAACACGAAACTGTCTTTCAGTCACTAAATTTTTCTTAATTTTTCTTGTTTTTCAAATTTACTGCCGATCTATCTGTCCAACTCCCAATCCATCTGTCCAAATGCATATAAAGTTATAAAACTCAAGTCTCTTTGCAAAATTTTTTCTTTCAACTTCTCATTCTCTCAATTTCTATCGAATGTTTAAACCAACTTCCTATTCTCTCTATTTCTATTGAATGTTTAAACCAACTATCATATGGTCTTAAGATTGTACTTTAAGGTAATCAAAACTTTGAATTATATATATTTTTTTTCAATAACTTTTTATTCAATGGATTATTTTAATATTCAATTAGTTAGTGTGATGTTGATTTTAGAAGGAAAAAAAAAACACAAGAAAAACAATTGGCGTTGAATTTATTATACTCGTCAATCAAGTTTTATTGTTATTTACTCTCGTGATCATCAAGTTTTATTGTTCTTCACTTTCAATCTTAAACTCTTGACTGCAAACATTTAGTACATTTGTGTCTAAAAACGTGACGTGTAATGTTTAAATAATGTTTGTATATTTTTCTTCTTTTGATATTAATTTTTAATGATATTTGATGTGAAATATAACTTTTTATGTATTTAGCGAATTCTTTTTTTATGCAAATTAATATACAAAGGACCGGAGATCAAAGAATTTTAGGACCTCACTTCGAAGGCTTGCCTAGGGCCCCAAATTCTAAGGTCTGGCCTGTACGTATTCGAAAATGGTCACATGCCTTTAACTATGTGGAGTGCCTTACCTGCTCTTCACCATGCACCAGAAATTGTGAGACCGTGACAAAGCTACTATTCCCCATCCCTCCCACTTCTCTTTATAACCTCCAATCATTCATGGAATCTCATGCTACTACTGCAAATTCTAAACAAGAAAAAGCACTCTCTCTCTCTCTCTCTCTAAAAAATGGTAGCTACTTACTCGTACAACTTCAATATCATACTAAAAACTCGAAATTTTTCAATGAGTTTTTTTTCTTTCTTTTTACATTTTTTTCCTTTACTTCAACAGGTTTTGATCTCAAGGAGAGGTGAGGAAGATGGAGATTTGGTGGATTTTAGAGGAAATCCGGCGGACAAATCTAAAACTGGCGGATGGCTTGCTGCAGGGCTTATTTTGGGTGCTTTATTCTAAATTTTCGACTTAAATTCTCTTTTTCTGATATCCACGTTTGAGTTATGGACGGATCACGTCTAGCCATTATATGCATTATCTTAAGGTGATTTTTTTTTCTTCATGATGAGTGTTGCAGGAATTGAACTAGCTGAGAGGATATGTGTGATGGGAATTTCTATGAATTTGGTAACATACTTGGTTGGAAATTTGCATTTATCTTCTGCAAAATCTGCAAACATAGTGACCAATTTCATGGGCACTTTGAACCTCCTTGGCCTCCTTGGTGGGTTCCTAGCAGATGCTAAGCTTGGAAGGTACCTCACAGTTGCACTTTCTGCAACCATAACGGCTGTGGTAAGTTTTGAGCCAAGGACAATTTGCAATATTAACCTTTTTACGAACACATTAAAGACTTCTAGCCCACTTTTCGTTTGGCACTCCTCAAAAGTCATTCTACAAAGAAATATTCACTTTTTAGGAAGCGCGTAATGATTTTTAAGATCTATATGAATAAGAATCAATCGAAACCCCCTCAAGCAGTTCTTGAGCTCTCCCAAGACCCCTCCAGCAGTGCTCGAACCCCCTTCGATATGCTCAAGCCCTCAAATGCTTAGATTCGAGAAGTTTAAACTGCTAGGCTAAAAGCCTTTTACATATCCAAAATTTGCTACTTTTGAAAAATTTTCAAGTCCAAATCTGCAGTTTAAAAGCTGAATTGTTCTTGTTCTTGCATCTTAGGGGATAATATTGTTGACATTGGCGACATCGATTCATAGCATGAGACCACCTCCATGTGATGACTACAGACAGCAACACCATCAATGCATTGAGGCCAACGGAACCCAGTTAGCCCTACTCTATGCTGCTTTGTACACTACAGCACTGGGTGGTGGTGGCATAAAATCCAACGTCTCAGGCTTTGGGTCCGACCAATTCGATGGTGCGGACCCCAAGGAAGAGAAGGCCATGATCTTTTTCTTCAACAGGTTCTACTTCGGCATCAGCATTGGGTCTCTGTTTGCCGTCATTGTGCTGGTGTATGTGCAAGTCAATGTTAGCAGAGGGTTGGGTTATGGAATAGCGGCTGGGGCGATGATCATAGCGATCATCGTATTGCTCGCGGGAACGAGGTTTTATCGGTTCAGCAAGCCTCGAGGCAGCCCTTTAACTGTCATATGGAGAGTGATATTTTTGGCTTGGAAGAAGAGGGCTTATCCTCATCCATCTCATCCAAGCCTTTTGAATGGATGCCAAGAGGCCAAGATCCCCCAAACAGAGAGGCTCAAGTAAGTTTACTTACAAGCCATTATTCCATATATATATATATATCATGAAGTGATTTTCGTACGTCATTTTCTTCCCTGCACACACTGCTTATTTTTGGCCTTTGGATTGAATAAATAGAAAATCATATTTTTAAATATGCGTGTGCAAAATGAGAAAATGGGCATGAGGAACCTAAAATATCCGAATCTGAATATCTACATACGTGCAAAATCAGAACTTGGCCATCTAACTTTAAAGCATCAAGTTTTCTTCACTGGCATTGACTAGCTTTTGTTTATCTACGCATGTGAATGGTTAGGTGTCTAGACAAAGCTGCAATCCTAGATGAATATGCTGCTCATGAAGGAAACAGAAGCAACTCATGGATAGTATCCACAGTGACCCAAGTTGAAGAGGTGAAACTGGTCTTCAAGCTCATGCCGATCTGGTCGACATGTATCCTCTTCTGGACGGTCTACTCTCAGATGACTACGTTCACCATTGAACAAGCCACTTTCATGAACCGAAAAGTAGGCTCCTTTGAAATCCCAGCGGGTTCTTTCTCGGTGTTCCTCTTCATCACCATCCTCGTCTTTACTTCCTTAAACGAGAAACTATTTGTCCCCCTTGCTCGGAAACTCACCAACAATGCCCAAGGAATAACAAGCCTTCAAAGGGTTGGAGTTGGACTCATTTTATCAATGGCGGCCATGGTAGCTTCCGCAATAGTAGAGAAAGAAAGAAGGAACATCGCAGTTCACCAAAATACCAAACTAAGTGCTTTCTGGCTTATCCCACAATACTTCCTCGTGGGTGCAGGGGAAGCTTTTGTCTATGTCGGACAACTTGAGTTTTTCATCAGAGAGGCTCCGGACAGGATGAAGTCCATGAGCACGGGGCTTTTCTTAAGCACCATCTCAATGGGATTCTACGTTAGCAGCCTTTTGGTGATGGTAGTGGACAAAGTGACTAGGAAGAGCTGGCTGAGGAGTAACTTGAATAAGGGAAGGCTAGATAACTTCTACTGGGTCCTTGCGGTGCTAGGAGCTACAAATTTTTTAGTTTTTCTTGCCTTTGCAATGAGACACCAATACAAAGGCCATCAACACAATAGCCCTGATGATAGTGGCGAAAAGGAGTTCAAGAGCTCAAACATCAAAACAGTTGAAGAGATGGCAGAGCTAATCAGAATTGAGGCAAAGGAAGGACCTTAGGACCCTAATATGTATGCTTCCAAAAGGATCTTGTGTAATATTGTATGCTAATCAATCATTTCTTAGGTATTTAAATCCTTTTTTTTGTCTGCGGTCTCTCTCAGACTAAATGTAAGTGCAATGTGAACTAGAATGTAATGCAATGATAGATTTTTATTCATCCAAAAAAACAAAATTTACAGCATAACAACATATCCATGACACGTCAAGAAATCAGGCATTCGTCAAATCAAACCATCCAACATACTGCATATAGAAGCCATCTAGTTGCAAGATTACTTGTTTCAGCATTAATGAACTAGTTCAGAACCACTGCAGATTCTGATCCAGAATTGGCTTCTTATAAAAAAAATACAGGAATACTAGTCTCCTCGATCAAGAGGCACATATCTAAGAAGCTGAGAGCTGACCTCTAAACAATTACATAGGCCATTAAGAAGAACCACTTGCAGAAGCAGGTTGGTGATTTATGACCAAAGGGGGGCGCAGAGCTCGGTGGCTTTCCAAGTTTTGTTTGCGGGCTTTATACATCTCTTCTGTCTCAATCACGACCAATCTCTTAACCTGCGTGGAAAATAACATGCTAATGTTATCAATTATGGAGAGGAAAGATGCCTTAATCTACGAATGCATCAACTGAGAATTTATCAAACCTGTTGGAGCATTCCCCTGACTGTAGGAGTATTCCATCGCATGACAGTTCGGTTGCACTTTCCGAGACGTAATGCCTCTAAAGTACGCCTGTGAAGTCTCCTGGTTCCCGGGATTCCCCTCACCAAAGTTATATACAGATTAGGGCTCCATGCAATTGGGACACTGGCTTTATAAGCCTTGAAAGCATTCATTTCTTCTCCAACCTACACATCCCAAAGTGGTGCCAAAGCCATAACTTCAATATATATGAAAACTAGTAATACATCGCTGCATCAGAATGAAGAAAAACTCCAGAACGAAGATAAGCATAACAACTCGGGCTGGCCAGTGCCAATCATTCAAAGATGAACACCGAAACATTAAAAACGGGCTGGCTAGTGCCAATCATTCGCCTTGTTTACATTACAATCGTTTTCACTCTAAACCAATAAATCATGGTAAAAAAATCAGAACAATTACGTACCCGTAAAGCAAGCTCAGTGGCCTTGAACACTAATATCTCTTCATTTCACCACTACCAACTACACGGTTCAACCAAAACCACCACGGGCACAACACGTAACGATCAATCACAAAGAAAAAAGAAAAATTGTTCACTAAGCCGAAATTCCATGAACTTGGATTGTTACCCAGTTTCGGAAACATAATGCATTTCCCCAAAAGTTATCAAATTTATCCCAAATCTCCATTCACTTACTCCTCAAATTAAACAAATTCAACAAAAATAAGATGTTGTATTATCTCTAAAGCTGGAAGGAAACTAAGCCCGTTTGGTAATTAAGCTCAATCTTCTCAAGAACAAAACTTTTTATCTTCATTTCGCCCAAAAATCAGGTTTTTTTTTTACTGGTAGATTCAACATTTACCGGGCAATTCATGAACTACAGAAAGTAAAACAACGAGAACGCAGAAAGAGAAAAAGTAGCAGATTAACAAACTGAAAAATGAGGAAGAAAGACAGAGATTATATAGGAGAGAGAGAGGGGGGGGATGGTGAGAGAGATGATGTACGTTTGTCGACGGAGATGCAACTAGTGACGACGGCGGCGGCGAAAAGGGACTGCCTTGTTAGTGAAGGAGTCTGAGTGGGTGAAGTAGATTTTAGCTCCTTCGGCTATGTAGGCCTGGCTGGAACTTTGGGCCTTTTGGTTTGGGTCTATCTTCTACGTACCAAGCCCAACATACTGACCTTTAACTCTCATTTTGTTTTCTTATAGCCCAACATACTTCGTAACTCGTTTGAAATTACTTTTATAAAAACAACTCATAAACGCTTTTGCTAGAGGTGTTTATTATAAATACATTGTAGTTTTGAATAAAGATCTAAGTGCATCATAAAAAATCACTTTCCATTTTGGCAATGCTTATTGGAAGCAGTATCTGGCAGGCGCTTGTCTGTAAAACCGTTTCTATGGAGTAAATTTTTTTTTAACCAAACCAATCAAAAGCGCTTTTGTGGTCTGGAAAACATTGTTGCATCCCTTCCAAAAGCATCCCAAAAAAGGGTGGCACAATAAGTCACTGCAATTTGGCTAGCTTAAGTGTCAAGCTCATCACAAATATATTATTGTTGCCGTTCATATGAATTGAACGCAAAACTTTTAGTGCGAAGATAAATACCATTAGATAAAAACAAACAGGCTATAGTAATTGAGACGTGCAAGATCTTAGGACTCACGTATATGTCAAAGTAATTTGCAACTCCATGTAGATTTGGGTTATACGCTAACTATTTATCGTACTAATAGTATTTTAGTTCGAGAGTGTTAGGAGAGATCTCGAGTTCGAATATTCTCAGATAAAGTACAAAAAGTTACCAATATCACGGTCTCTAATATTGACTGCCTACTACCAACGCAAGGTACGTGATGATACCATTATCCATAACAAACTCACCGCTTCTCTCTCTCTCTCTCTCCACTGTCACATTCGCTGTGTAGTTTGAAGGCAACGATGTACTCCATGAATGGCAAGGCAGTGCCTGGTCGCTTCGTCTCTTCATACAGCGAGGTCCAGGCCAGTCGTCTCGACGTTCCGCTTCCTCTCCCTTCTGTTCTGAAGAGCTCCTTCAGCGTCGTCGATGGCCCCAAAAGCTCCGCCGCCGGAAACCCAGGTCTCTCTTTCTTCATTAATCAATTACACACAATTTACTGTAGTTATGAAAGTGTACTCGTTGATTACTGCAGTCTTTCTACCAAAACCAAACGAATGTAAAGTTTTCAACTTTTTCAATAAATGGATATTTATATTAGGATAATACTTTTAAATAACGTATCTTTATCGAATAAAATCAAATATCGGAATCGTTTAATTTTTTAATCTTGATTTGAAGATCACCTTTCAAAAAATCATTTCAATAAAAAATCATTTAGTAATTAAAAATCATAGGACAAATTAATGGTGTACTGTCAAGTAATATATTCATGATCATTTGGTCATTCAAATTTATAGAAAAATCGTTCAAATTTATAGAAAAAAATTGATGATGTACTACCAAGTAATATATTCATAATAATCGTCCATATATTTGATACATTTGAAGAAAAAACAATTTCTAATTCGAATGATTTTTGGTAGGAGTGATCTTCAAATGAAGATTAATACATCAAAGAGAATAAATAAAGAGAGGTGGGTTTCGATTTAGTTTGTGATGTAATTTTGTTCAATGTATTTGTGCAGAGGAAATAGCCAAGTTGTTTCCTAACCTATTTGGGCAGCCTTCAGCAATGCTACGGCCAGGCGGTTCTTCGGTGCTTCCGAAGGATAAGAGTTTGAAGATTGGAGTGGTTCTCTCAGGAGGACAGGCCCCCGGTGGACACAATGTTATTTGTGGGATATTTGGTGAGGCTATTGCCTTGTTCAGATGAAACTTTAGCACTCGAGAGTTTCGTTAACTTTTCGTTATTTCTATTTTGTGGTTAGATTACTTGCAGAAGCACACTAGTGGAAGCATAATGTATGGATTTAAGGGTGGTCCGGCAGGGATCATGAAGTGTAAATACGTTCAACTGTCCGCGGAATTCATCTACCCTTACAGAAATCAGGTTATCTTTCGCTTCGAAATATTATCATCTATCAACCAATGTTCAGCACTTTCTTCTTTCTTGTGTTGCAAGAAATTTTTTTTTTTCCAAGTAGATTGCTCTTATATAATTTGTTCATTACAAGAGACTTTGATCTAGTTTGCTTTTTAATCAAATTTGTAGCGTGCTTTCTCACATTCTCTTTTGACAGGGTGGCTTTGACATGATTGCAAGCGGCAGAGACAAGATTGAAACTCCCGAACAGGTTACTTATTGGTCCTGTAAAATTGTTGACATGTTTATCAAATTCATCTCTGTGCAGATTTTCTTCTCACAGATCAAATTTTAGATATATGGTAACTGAAGTGTGTATGCTTTTCAGTTTAAGCTAGCAGAAGAAACAGCAAAGAAGTTTGATTTAGACGGGCTTGTGGTCATTGGCGGGGATGACTCAAATACCAATGCTTGCCTTCTAGCTGAACACTTCAGGTACAAAATATCTCTCTCCAAGTTAATGTTCTGCTATATCTGCGACTTTGTACAGCAAGCTTTAGTATTTATGCTTCTGTAATCTTCGAGATCTCTCAAGACTCTTATGCTTTTTAGGGGTAAAAATATGAAGACACAGGTAATTGGATGTCCCAAAACCATTGATGGTGATCTGAAAAGCAAAGAGGTGCCCATAAGTTTTGGATTCGACACTGCATGCAAGGTAATTCTTACGCCATTGTTATACATTGTGATGCAAGCAATCAAATTTTTGCCTTATCATACGAAAAGAACTGTGCGTTCTTTAGTCTAAGTTTGGTGTACTTGTTATGATCTTCACTGTGATAAACGTGCAGCTATATTCAGAAATGATTGGTAACGTGATGATGGATGCCCGTTCAACTGGGAAGTACTACCACTGTAAGTGCTCTGGTTGTGTAAGAATGAATCAGTTATCAGATTGTGTCGTGCTTTATATGTTGTTCGATGGCATCAAGCAAGTTTTAAAAACTTGCCATGATTTTGCAAGATACACGTATAGTTTAGGATGACTTTCAGGAACATGCATAAGAACTGTGACCGTAAATGTTTATTCTTGATTGTCCTCCCTAATTTTCTATTTATGCAGTTGTAAGGCTTATGGGGCGTGCAGCTTCTCATATAACCTTGGAGTGTGCACTGCAGACTCGTCCAAACGTCACGATTATTGGGGAAGAGGTATTTTCTGGTATCCTTCTATCTCCAAGTTTGAGCTCCAATGTTAATTGGAAATGATAGTAGCCAACTTCCAGTTTTTTTTATTGGCCGGAATCTCTTTTTGTTATCACTATTCAAATTACGCTTGAAATTTATCAACTATCTTTTAACTTCTCGCTTAATTGAAAGAAAAGTGAGAGCTGGTGACCCAATAACAGACTGAATTAGAATTTAGAAGAATGGATGGGTGAACCTTCAGTTTCTATGTAAACTTTTTTGACTTGACAATGTTTCGTCATGCGATAGGTTGCTGCCAAGAAGCAGACACTCAAGAGTGTAACAGACTATATAACAGATATAATCTGCAAACGTTCGGAACTTGGGTTTAATTATGGTGTCATACTTATACCAGAAGGCCTGATTGATTTCATTCCAGAGGTATCATTTTGAAAGACTTGAGAGGATATAATTCGCTCGATTCCATGTTTTGACAGCCGGAAAATTCTCAAAGTTTCGTTTTGGCTTTACCATAAAACTTGCAGGTGCAGCAACTAATTTCGGAGCTTAACGAAATCTTAGCTCATGATATTGTTGATGAAGCAGGGGTGTGGAAACAGAAACTCCAGAGCCAATCCCTTGAGCTTTTTGAGTTTTTGCCGCAAACAATTCAGGAGCAACTACTGCTCGAAAGAGATCCACACGGGAATGTGCAGGTAAATTCTTTTGATTGTCGTATCTTTGTACTTTATCCACTGGACTTTGTCCGAATATTGCATTTGTTGAATCTTAACACGATGTTAAGCATTTAGGTAGCAAAAATAGAGACAGAAAAGATGCTCCTTCAAATGGTAGAAACTGAACTGCACAAACGGATGCAGGAGGGGACATATAAGCGTGACTTTGCTGGAAAGACACACTTCTTCGGGTACCAAAATATTTGTTCATCTGGTTCATTCGATCATATGATTCATATTCCTGTATGTTCGTTCCTCGTATCACATACTTGATTTTTACCTTGCAGTTATGAGGGCAGATGTGGTCTTCCTACAAACTTTGATGCAAACTACTGCTATGCATTAGGTTATGGTGCCGGTGCGCTCCTTCATTCAGGAAAGACAGGATTGATATCCTCTGTAAGTCATAGTTCATTCATTCTTCTTAGTTCATCAAGTTTGTTTATTTCGTTACGCAAAAGGCTTAAAGTCGTAAGGGTTTTGCTAATTTAAACTATGTATGCAGGTGGGAAATCTGGCTGCGCCGGTTGAGCAATGGACAGTTGGTGGCACGGCATTGACTTCTTTAATGGATGTGGAGCGGAGACATGGTACAGAAAACACTCGGCTTAAGATCCTAAAACTTCATTCAAGCTAAATCGCTCGTAATCCCATATTACGTGATTGCTCTTATAACGAATCCAATCATGCATATATTAATTCTGAGAGTTTAAATTTTGCAGGAAAGTTCAAGCCTGTGATTAAGAAAGCAATGGTGGAACTTGAAGGTAAAACACTTGTCTGAGCCCTTAATTATCCGCCTGCAAACAACGGTGCACTTCTTGACACTCTCTGTGTTTCTTTGCTGGTGGAATATCAGGTGCACCATTCAAAAAATTTGCATCATTCCGGGACGAGTGGGCTCTTAAGAATCGCTACGTTAATCCGGGTTAGTTATAACACTTAAACCGTCGTAAATTTTTTGTTACGGAATATGAAAGTCAGGTTTTTGAGTTGCTGAAGTTTTCGCTTTCGATCAGGTCCGATTCAATTTGTTGGGTCCGCAGCAAATACGATCAACAACACTCTTCTGCTGGAACTTGGAGCACAAGCATAGGGAAGAACTGATTCACATCTAAATAAAAACTTAGGACATGATGTACATTTGGAAATGCTGAATAGGTTTGCATTTTTTTGGGTCTAAGAGCTTGTAGCTCAAGTGGCCAAACGACATTTATCTTCTAATTGATATGTTTGAAACTGGTCGTTAATCTATTCATAACAAGTCACAGTGAGCCATAGCTAGTAAAAGGTCGTACCCAGTGCACAAGGCTCCCGCTTTACGCAGGGTCTGGGAGAGGTGAATGTTGAAATTAAATATATTTGTCTTTTGTTTTGTGGGAGTTGACTCGAGACCTCCTCTAGCCAAGCAGAGATCGCGATGGTGTAATGGGTGTGATATCCACACACCCCATTTTACTTCTCACACACCTTTTTAATTTTCAGCCGTCGGATCGGATGAATTGAAGAAGATCAATGGATAGAAATTATCAAGAGGTGTGTGAGAAGTAAAATGGGGTATGTGGATAACACACCCCTAATTTTATTTGAGTTTCTGATGACAAAATGAAATTTGATATTAGCTTTAGAGGGCATTTCAATAAATAAGCCCTAAACCTATAGAAATTTGAGTTCGGATTCTCACCGGATCCTTTTTGTGATGATCCTGGTCCGTGAATCGTGTCTGCTTATCGTACATCGTGCGGTCAAAAATCATTTTAAATATTTTTATTTAAAAATAAACATAAACAGTATTTGACAAAAATTGACTGCACGATGTACGATGAACGGATCCTTAGAATCCTCTCCAAAATGATCTGAAGAGGATCATGTTGGTAAAAATTTTATGCCACGTGGCATGGACCTCAAAATTCAGCCAGCCCACAAACCCAAACCCAAACCCAAATGCGTGAGTTCAAATCCTGCCAAACCACCAGAAGCTCAAAACTCAAAGGCGCGCAAAAAGAAGGGGAACAAATCATCGGCTAATCACGTAATCAATGAGGAACAACACTTTGTGGACGCTCCTTGCTCGGAGAGCATCGACAACCACCACACTCCGAAACCCAACTTCAAGTCGGCGGTTCTTTTGCTCGCCACCGTCTTCCTCCTCCTCTCCACCCCAAAACAACAAGCTTTTCGTTGGAGGTTTCTCTCTCTACTCCTTCCCATACATACAATACACCTTCAAAGTTATGTACTTTTCGAGTTTTGATCGTTTTTACGGTGATTTGGCTTCTGGGCTTTGCAGGATTGTCATGGTCGGTGGATGAGAAGTCCTTAAAAGACGCTTTCTCATCCTTCGGGGAGGTCACTGACGGTAAAATCTTGATTGCCCAGTTCGAAATTTTGCATACTATTCATTAGTCGTCTACATGTTCGATGAAATGCCCCAATGATCGCTAGCAGTTTATTTCACAATGATTTGGATGTTACGTATGGTTTTCCTGAAAAAAGAATTAATCTTTGTTCATATTCTGCAATGTAGTGAAGATAGTGTATGACAGAGATTCCGGCAGGTCGAGAGGGTTCGGATTTGTTAATTTCTCCAAGGAAGATGAAGCCCAGGTTGCAAAAGATGCCATGGATGGAAAGGTGATGCAAAAACTATAGTTTGCATGGATCAAAGTTTATTTTCTGGAAAAGATTTTCTGATTGATGTAGTTCTGCTTGCAGGCATTGTTGGGTCGGCCATTGAGGGTTACTTCTGCTGTTGAAAAAATTCGGGGCGGACCTGTTGTGGTTCCTCGCCTTCCTACATGAACTCCTGTGGTACAGTGGTAAGTTATGTTCCATGTTAATGGTGAATCGATGATGACTAAATACGTTTAGTTGTGAAAGCTGTAAATAGTGCTTTGCAATAGGATGACCGTTATTCCTTGTCATTTGAAGAGAATGATTGCTTTTGATTGGTCAATCACGTACATCTAATTAGTGACAAAACTTGTTTACTAATTCATTTCACTAATTACTTCACATATGGTTAAGAAGCTTTATGTTTTATATTTGTGATGATAGTATCTTGTTAGGAGGAAGGAACTTGGGAATCTTAAAAATTTAACAGCACTTCCAGTCACGCACTTGCCGTTGCAAGTTTTGTTCAAGCATGTAGCTCAGATCACTGTTTCTTCAGATTCTTGTATATAACTGTTTTAGAAATTATAACAATCAGAGACTGGCGGCCGCGGAGAAGTCAATTAAAAATGCAATTAAGTTTTTTGGTTTGATCATCCATCTCTTACTGCTTGCAGTTTGCAGCTTTGCTCAACTGCACATTCATTTTTTAACCTTAACTCTACAGACTGCTAGTTTCTTCTTCGTTGTAGTAACACCTATGTACGTCTAACCCAGTGCCCACGATGCTTAAAAACCGTAACTTAAATGCTCATCAACATTATTTTCTTTCTTCGTCATGACTCATGATTGAGTATTCTTCGTTATAAAATTGCGTCTAAAAGTTCCTTAATTTCGGAGTTTTATGTTTGCAGGTGAATGGCCGAGTGACATGCAAAATGCAAGTTGAATGAAATTTTTACGAAGTTCTCGAAGCTTGTCAAAGCTCAGTTCTTACGTAGTTGTGTTAATCCATGCGAAAAATATATTCCAATAAGAATATAGATATATCTCCGTTCATGTGTTCTTTCTGGCAAGTGTATGAAGCCAGACCCCATTTAATTATATAATATTTTTCTCTTTTTTTTTTCTAATGAAATATAAGATTATTTTTGGGTATATTATTTGATAACTTTGTTAAAAAGGTACGTAAATGTTTGAAATATGTAATTTTTTTTGTAAATTATTACAAAAAATGTGTATTAAATGAAAATTATGTAAGTAAGTGTATAATACGTGTATCACATGTTAGAGTTTAAAATGTGCAATTTAACGAATCATAAAAAATTGTACGAAAACAGAATATTTAAAGACATGAAATATTTAAAGTTGTTTTTTATTTTCTCGAGTGAATTATGAAATTTGATTAAGTTGAGTAGAATAATGCCCAGAAACGACATGCCGTCTAATCACAATTGAGATCACAAACCGACTTGGTTTGTGTGCGTCATACGGCACCGTATTGTTAAATATAAGAGTAAATTACAGCGATAGATCTTAACTTTAACTCAATTGAAATAATGGTTTCTCAATTAAAAATTTATTACTATTTGTCTCTCAACTTATCAAAACGTGCAGTTATGGTCTCTTAACTAAAAATACATTACTATTGATTCATCAACTTTAATATAATTGGAGAAATAGTCCCTCAACTTTAACCGAATTAGAGCAATGATTCCTTAACTTTAACCCAATTGTAGCAATGGTCCTTCCAACATAACTCATTTTGACAAAATTCTGACAAAGTTGACGGAAAAGACCATAGTACACGTTTTGATAAGTTAAGAGACCCCAATTATAATAATGGTCATTCCAACCTAACTTATTTTGATAAAATTCTGATGAAATTATCAAAAATGATCATAACTATACATTTTGATGAGTTAAAATACCAATAGTAATAAATTTTTAATTAAAAAATTGTTGCTTCAATTTAATTAAAATTAAAGAATTATTGCTACAATACTCTAAACATAAAGTTTAGACGTATGGAGCACAAACGAAAAGCTTGGAGTTTTCTCTAATCCCACTCACTCACGAAAGCCTTGGAAGACAATCAAAGAATCCGATTTGGAGCGAAACACTGAACAATCCAACGACCATGGAAGCCGAAGCTCAAGAATCCAATCCCCAAAATGACGCCGTCATCAACTCCTTCTGCGAGATCACCTCCGCCTCCAAGCAAGAAGCTCTCTTCTTCCTTGAATCCCACAACTGGGACCTCGACTCCGCCGTTTCCACGTTTTTGGACAACAGCGCCGCCGTCCCAGCCGCCGACGAGGCCACACACGCCGCCCCGCGCTCAATCCCCGTCTCCCACTCTCTCTCTCCCTCACCCTCGCACTCCCCCAGTTACTCTCCTTCGCAGTCCCCGCCGCGCTCTCGCTCGCCGTCGCCCGTGTCTCGGGCGCCCTACCAGCTCCGATCGAAGCGCGCCGCCTCTAGTGGAGCCGACAGAAAGGGCGATGCCAAGCCGCCGTCTGCGAGTCGTCCGCGTGGCATACGCACGCTTTCCGATCTGAATCGGCCGGCGAACGGCGGGTCCGATAGTGACTCCGATGAACCCCAGGAGTACTACACTGGTGGCGAGAAAAGGTACTTTCTTTCTTAGTTCTTGTTTGTTTCCCTGTGGAGGAAAATCATCGGTTTTTTTTTCCTAATTTGGAATTTGTTACTCGTTAACCCTATAGCAACCCAGAAAGCTAATCAATAATGCTGAATGTTTACTTTTAGATATAAACTCACCTAGTAGAAAGCGCAATTTAGCTTCTTTTTTTCGTTTTGTGACATTCATTCTTCCGTTGTGTTTGGTTGCTGAGAAAAACCAAAGTTAGTAAAAGAAAGAAAATTTGAATTCGTTGTCAATAAAATCGTAATGGGTTGCAAGTAGATTATGTTTACACTGAAGAAAGTTGTGGATTAGTATCGTAATGGAGTTCCGTTTGTAACATTCTTGCTTTAGCATATGAGCCATCTGTGGAATTCGATTTTGTTCAGATATAAAACATTTTCGGTATGTATAAATTTGCAATTGTTTTCGTGTTTTGATTATGCAATTAGTTGGTATATTAATTTGTCTGGTTGTTGGTTCCAGTGGAATGCTTGTCCAAGACCCTACCAAAGGCAGTGATGTGGATTCAATATTCAGTCAAGCTAGGCAGCTGGCAGCCGCACAAGGACCTTTAGATGTCAATCAGCCTTCTTCAAGCTCAAAAAGTTTCAGTGGAACAGCTAGACTGCTTTCAGGGGAGACCGTTCCGACTGCTGCTCCTCAGCCACCTGAAACTATCGTTCACACTATCACTTTTTGGAGGAATGGGTTTTCTGTAGATGATGGTCCTTTGCGGAGGCTGGATGACCCCGAAAATGCACCCTTCCTGGAAGTAAGTTCTAATGATGCTTGTCCTATGTAGGGTTTAGTGGATTCTTTTCTACTGCATTGATATCAAAACTGAAATATTATATCAAGGGATCGGATCCTTGGCTTAGTCAAGTAATGCTTGACCTTTTGATCTCTATTTTTCATGTTGTCTCAAAACATCTAATGGCTCATAAAATATAACATAGTAAACAACGTATTGACAGTCATTAACTATTTGGCTAAGCTAAGAATTTGAAGCATAGAAGAGTAGTTTGGCTTAATGATGATAAGGCTAGAATTTGCATATCTGTGAAACCGACCATAACTCTAATGATGAACAAAACATCTTTACTTCCACTTGCTATAGAAAAGCGAAGCAAGAAGCGAAGAAAGCTGTGAGAGAAGCTAAGTTAGCGGCTTATGACGATATGTATAAGCGACTAGATACCAAAGAAGGAGAGTTGGATATCTATAAATTAGCTAGAGCAAGGGAAAAGAAGACAAAGGACCTAAACCAAGTGAGGTGCATCAAGGATGAGGATGGAAAGGTTCTTGCTACAGAGAACGCGGTTAAAGACAGATGGAAAGGTTATTTTCATAATCTTTTCAATGAAGGACATGAAAGGAGTGCTTCTTTAGGGGAGTTGAGTAACTCAGAAGAGTGTAGAAACTACTCTTTTTATCGTAGAATCCGGAAGGAAGAAGTGGTTGTAGCTTTGAAGAAGATGAAGCATAGAAAAGCAGTAGGCCCAGACGATATACCAATCGAAGTGTGGAAAGTTTTGGGAGAGACAGGTATAACATGGCTCACTGACCTTTTCAATAGGATTTTGAAAACGAAGAAGATGCCAAATGAGTGGCGAACGAGCACTTTGGTGCCTATCTACAAGAATAAGGGTGACGTACAAAATTGCATGAACTATAGGGGTATTAAGCTAATGAGTCATACAATGAAGCTCTGGGAGAGAGTCATTGAGCATAGATTGAGGCAAGAGACACGGGTTTCGGACAACCAATTCGGGTTCATGCCAGGGCGCTCAACCATGGAGGCAATCTATCTCTTACGAAGATTGATGGAAAGATATAGAGATGGGAAAAAGGATTTACACATGGTCTTTATAGATTTAGAAAAAGCGTATGATAGGGTCCCAAGAGACATTCTTTGGAGGATTTTAGAGAAGAAAGGAGTACGAGTAGCATATATCCAAGCTATAAAGGATATGTATGAAGGAGCAAAGACTGCCGTAAGAACTCATGAAGGACAAACCGAAAGCTTTCCCATAACTGTAGGATTACATCAAGGCTCATCCTTAAGTCCTTACCTTTTTGCGTTGGTAATGGATGAGTTAACAGGACATATTCAAGATGATATTCCTTGGTGTATGCTTTTCGCAGACGATATAGTGTTGATAGATGAAACTCAGGAAGGGGTAAATGCAAAGCTTAACCTTTGGAGAGAAGTGTTGGAATCTAAAGGTCTTCGCCTAAGCCGATCAAAGACAGAATATATGGAGTGCAAGTTCAGTGCAAATGGAGGCCAAAACGAGTTAGGGGTGAGGATCGGAGATCAAGAAATACCAAAGAGCGACCGTTTTCGTTACCTAGGATCTATCTTGCAAAAGAACGGAGAATTAGATGGAGATCTCAACCATAGAATACAAGCTGGATGGATAAAGTGGAAGAGTGCATCCGGCGTGTTGTGTGACCGCCGTATGCCACTGAAGCTCAAGGGAAAATTTTATAGGACGGCAATAAGGCCAGCGATGCTGTATGGCACAGAATGTTGGGCGGTGAAGCATCAACACATACACAAAATGGGTGTAGCGGAGATGAGGATGCTTCGTTGGATGTGTGGGCACACGAGAAAGGATAAGATTAAGAATGAGGATATCCGGAGTAAAGTAGGAGTAGCCGAAATTGAAGGCAAGATGAGAGAAAATCGGTTACGGTGGTTTGGACATGTGCAACGAAGGCCTACTGACGCTCCGATTAGAAGATGCGACTATGGGACAGAGGTTCAGGGCCGAAGGGGTAGAGGAAGACCTAGGAAAACTTTGGAAGAGACTCTAAGAAAAGACTTAGAGTACTTGGATCTAACGAAGGACATGACACAGGACCGAGCACAATGGCGTTCTAAGATTCATATAGCCGATCCCACTCAGTGACTTGGATTTTCCAAGTCTCCAATCGAGAAGTTTTCCTCACTCGGGAAATTAAGGGAACACTACCCCAACCTACATGCTCCACTCAGAAAGCTTCAACATACAAGCTTCAACAAAAGAAAATTCAAAGAACTTAGCGAAGAAGGTTTTGGTGTATTTAACACAATACGTTGAAATGAAGGAAAACTTATTTATTGATATCCCCGATAAGCTACAAATGTGTACATATACATGAGTCAAAATAAACAAACAAGAGGGAGCCTTCACAAGGGTTGCTTAGGAGAAGTCTCAGCAGTCGGTAGAGCCCCAGAAAGAGAAGGCACCGGAGGGGGATCATTCGGAACCTCAGTACTGGACAGAACCCTAGAAGGAGGAGGCATCAGAGGTTGATTATTTGGAGTTTCATTACGCGGTACAGCCCCAGAAGACGAAGGCAATAAATGCCTTTGGAACAAACCCACAAATCTCTGATGATCAAGTAAAACCTGACCATCAGTTTCCTTCATCTGGTCAAGCTTCCTCTTCATGTTTGTAGCATAGTCATGTGCGAGCCGGTGCAACTGTTTATTCTCATGCTTGAGCCCTCTAATCTCCTGTTTGAGACTCATCACCTCAGCCGCCAATGATTCAACTTGGCGGGTTCGAGCAAATAGGCGTTGGGTCATATTAGACACAGAACCTGCACACTTAACACTGAGAGCCAGCGAATCCTTAACAGCTAACTCATCAGACCGTTTGGAAAGTAGTCTGTTATCTTTGGGAGTGAGAAGGTTCCTGGCCATCACCGCAGCAGTCATATCATTCTTCATCACAGAATCCCTAACGGTAAGAGGATCAGTAGGGGAGACGAAGGATGGGCGCCATATGTTGTCTGGAGAAGGCGGGGCTGCCTCTTCAACAAGGTTCAAGTCAAAACGACGGTCGGAGGGGCCAGACATTTTCAAAGGTGTTGAAGAGAGAAGAGGTTGGACAAATCAAGATCTTAGAAGTGCAAGAATGGAGCTTCTACTGGTGGAGATTCAAGTGTGCTTTGGAACTTAATGCCAGCCCCTATAAAAATCTGCACTCGACGGATCTTCAGAAATCGAAGAGGCGCCTGCTCAGAAATCGAAGAGGCGTTTGCTTTCTCAAAAGCTGGGCTGCTTAGAGACCACGAGGGTTGATCTCAGAAATCGAAGAGGCGTTTGCTTTCTCAAAAGTTAGGCTGCTCAAAGACCACGAAGGCCGATCTCAGAAATCGAAGAGGCGCTCGCTTTCTCAAAAGCTGGGCTCCTCAGAGACCACGAGGGCCGATCTCAGAAATCGAAGAGGCACCTACTTTTCCAGCCTTGTCAGCACCTGTCACACGCACACTCAGCTTTGCGGAAATTATGGGCATTCTGTTGAAGACTTCTGAGGAAGTAGAAAACACATGAATCTTACTGTTGAATCACCCACTTCCCACACGCAACAATAGCTCATGGGTACCACAGATAACTTTGCCAAAGTTCTCTGCCAAAATTGAGCACGTAAAGCTTGCAGCTCCCACTACATCGCTCTGACCAAGAAAGGTAAAAGAATAGCAAAGAAACAGCACTAACAAAGTTTAGACCCATAAATTTTGAAGGTCTAGCTACCATATTATTACCCACAAGGGTAAAGGAACAGTACCACTGCTGGATAATTGGAAAGTCCCTGTGTGTCAACCTCTGTGCTTCGTGGCAAGGTAGACTAGCAAACATGCCCAACCTTTACTCACACTCGAGAAAACACTACCAATAAGATTGCTTGCTCCAAAATCGAAGAGGCACCGTCCTCCGAATCTCGAGAGCCAAACTCCCAACATGACTACTTTCTCAAAAATCGAAGAGAGGGTAAAGGAACAGTACCATTGCTGGATAATTCGAAAATCCCTGTGTGTCAACCTCTGTGCTTCGTGGCAAGGTAGACTAGCAAACATGCCCAACCTTTACTCACATTCGAGAAAACACTCCCAACAAGATTGCTTGCTCCAAAATCGAAGAGGCACTGCCCTCCGAATCTCGAGAGCCAGACTCCCAACATGATTACTTTCTCAAAAATCGAAGTGACACTGCTCCCCGAATCTCGAGAGCCAGACCCCCATCATGATTGCTTTCTTAAAAATCGAAGATGCATCGTTCTCCGAATCAATCGAAGAGACGCTCGCTTTCTCAAAAGCTGGGCTGCTCAGAGACCACGAGGGCCGATCTCAGAAATCGAAGAGGCACCTTCTTTTCTAGCCTTGTCAGCACCTGTCACACGCACACTCAGCTTTGCGGAAATTATGGGCATTCTGTCGAAGACTTCTCGAGAGCCAGATACGACAGACCACTTTTTCAAAGTGCTCTGACAGAGTTAAAACATGTGAAGCTGGCAGCTCCCACTACCGTGCTATGACCAAGCAGGGTAAAGGAATAGCATTACTACTTGTTGTTAGGGAGACTCCTATATATGTCGACCTCCATCCCCAACGGACAGGCAGACCTGCAAAAATGTTCAACCCTTCCTCATATCTGAGAGGGCACTCCCAACGAAGCCTTTCGAAATATTCAGCTTTCTTTCCCCCCGATAATACCTTTGCAAACAAGCTATACTAGAGCAAGAATATCTCATATCATCAGGGTTAAAAGCAAGAGTATCCCATATCATGCTTTTTCCCTGTCTTTTCCTTTGGCCTTGTTGTTACCTGCAAGACAAGGAGAAAGAGAGCAATCAGTCAGCACTTGGAATCAAGCTTCCAGCCAGGAACTGACTGCCTGGAACCCCTTACCTGATTACTTACCTGGCATTGCTCTCGAGTACTCATCTTCAACATCTTATGTTTCCAGGGAAGATACCGCATCTGCTTGAGGAACAGATAGGGCAAGTGCGAAGGATACAAGGAAGCATGTGGAGACAAGCGTAACAGCACACGTGCCGATACATCCATTACTCTGTCAAAAGCAAAAGTATCCCATATCAGTAGGGTCGAACGTACTCTAGATTTGATGGACTTGTTTTGACCCTCAAATTCTTCAGTCGGCTCTGGAGGAAACCAGAAAACCCTCCAGCTCAGTTCAAGAATAAGCCTGTGGAAAGTTACTTCTTCAAAAGCAAAAGTATCCCATATCATCTCTTCTCATCTTTCTTCTCTTTATCCTTCATGCTGCTGCAAGATAGGGAGAAGGTGAACAATCAGCCGGAGCTCTGATTGCTTACCTTGTCTGTCACCTCTTTCAGCAGATCCCCTAGCTCGGCGACTTGGGAGACTCCTACTACATGGTTTGTATCGCGCTTGACCAAGCCTGAAACTACAAGTAAGCTTCAAGTGAAATTGATACATTACCTTGTGCATCTCCACCAGTTAAAGATACCACCCCTGGATGGAGGAAGAGTACTTCCAGAGAAGATGCCACATCTACCTATGAGACAGATAAGGCAAGTCAAGACGATACCACACTCCGATACTTAGAAGTTTCGTGATTACGAGATCATTCTCTCACAATATTTCCTAATGTCATTTGTACTAAATCATTCACTTGTACTCACTAAAGGAGAGCTTGAACCTATGTACTTGTGTAAACCCTTCACAATTAATGAGAACTCTTCTATTCCGTGGACGTAGCCAATCTGGGTGAACCACGTACATCTTGTGTTTGCTTTCCTATCTCTATTCATTTATATACTTATCCACACTAATGACCGGAGCAATCTAGGGAAGATCACAAAAAGCGACCGTTTTTGCTGCCTAGGATCTATCTTGCAAGAGAACGGAGAATTAGATGGAGATCTCAACCATAGAATACGACCTGGATGGATGAAGTGTAAGAGTGCATCCGGCGTGTTATGTGACCGTCGTAGGTCACTGAAGCTCAAGAGAAAATTTTATAGGACGACAATAAGGCCAACGATGTTGTATGGCACAGAATGTTGGACGGTGAAGCATCAACACGTACACAAAATGGGTGTAGCGGAGATGAGGATGCTTCGTGGGATGTGTGGGCACACGAGAAAGGATAAGATTGGGCATGAGGATATCCGAGGTAAAGTAGGAGTAGCCGAAATTGAAGGAAAGATGAGAGAAAATCGGTTCCGGTGATTTGGACATGGGCAAAGAAGGCCGACTGACGCTCCGGTTCGAAGATGTGACTACGGGACAGAGGTTCAGGGCCGAAGGGGTAGAGGAAGACCTAGGAAAACTTTGGAAGAGACTCTAAGAAAAGACTTAGAGTACTTGGATCGAACGGAAGACATGACACAAAACCGAGCGCAATGGCGTTCTAGGATTCATATAGCCGACCCCACTTAGTGGGAAAAGGCTTTGTTGTTGTTGTTGTTGTTTTTCTTTGTATTTTCCTTTGGTTTGATCTCTTTTCTGAGTTTTGATAGGAGATGTTATGTTTTTATGAATGCAGAGCATCAAGAAGTCTGAGTGCCCAAAAGAGCTTGAACCAGGCAATAAGAGGACTTCTGTTCATGTTAATCTTATGAGGCGGGATGAAGAATATCCTGTTTGTGCTTCAATCTCTCCTACTCTGGTATATGTTATTAATATGCAACTGGTGCAATCTTTCTGATCCCTTTGAGCGTATTATTTGCAGGAACCAGTGAAGAGGCATGCTGTTTTTCAGGGTGTTGGAAGAACTTTAGGTGGCAGCAGCTCTGCCGCAGCTAGCACTGAGTCAACTGCTGCCGCTCCTCCCCTTAGAGGTGCTCCACTGCCTTTAGTGGGCTTAGTTGTGGATCAGTCATTGCCGTCAACCTCTGTTCAGCTAAGGTTAGCAGATGGTACGCGTATGGTATCTCGCTTCAACTACCACCATACAATCAGAGACATCCATGCTTTTATCGATGCCTCAAGGCCCGATGGGGCAAGAAGTTACCGACTGCAGACGATGGGGTTCCCTCCCAAACAGCTCACGGATCTGGACCAGACAATAGAGCAGGCCGGTATATCCAATTCCGTTATCATCCAAAAACTCTAGGAGGTTGCAATTGCAAACACATGCTCATCAATCCGCAGAAGCACATATTTATTTTTCTTTGATGAATTTCTGTTATACCGACGAAATTTGAGAATTAGCTATGAAATCATTGGACGACAACTTTTATGCTTTGTGATGCAGTAGACTATCTGTTTCGCAAAGCGTACGAAGTTCAGTTTGGTAAGTAGATTGTTGAAATGAGATGCTTTTCGTTTTAGCGCTCTTTTTGTTAATCACGTTACGTTGCCCAACAAATTATTTACCTCCACAAACGAGGTCCCAAGTTTCGGAGAGATTTTTTCAAGCATCGGATATTTAACGAGATGTGGTTTGCCAAAACCAAATGCGATTGTATTATTGGCCACCAAAAACTAAAGGCAATACAATCATCATATCTTGACATTTCACGAGATGTGGTGTAGGCTTGTAGCTGGCAAACCCATATTTTAATAAATGTACCCCTCAGAAATGGAAAGACATAACCGAGTAGAATATTTCTGGCATGCGAAGAGTGGGACAAACGCTAAAGTAGGTGTAAGGTAAAGTTTTAGAATACTTTGTCTTGTGAAGAGAGAGAGGGAGGGACATGAAAAGGATATACAGGTAGCGGGTAAGTTTAGGGTTTGTTTGAAAATGTTTTAAAAATTATTGAAAGCGTTTTTAAAGATAAGTGCTTTCAGGATTCTTTCATGATTGTTTTTTTAGAAAGCACGTCAAATATCTTTTCATGTTTCACTTGTGTTTTTACTAAAGATTGGTTCCAAAAATATATTCACAAAAAATGTTATACTTCTAAACGAGCCTTGGTTTCCAAAACTTAAAAAGAGGGCTTAAACTAGCCCTAAAGTAAGAAGATAAATTCTAAGGAAACTCTTTTAAAGTGGTACTCTTCATAGACTCTTTGTCATTTCATATATTTGGCATAATGTTTTATAATGTGTGCACGGAAATTGTGCCAAAAACATAAGATAGTCAAGAGTTCATAGAAAATCTCACTTTGAAAAAATTTGCTTAGTAATTCTCAATTACCAATCTCTCAATAACACTAGAAAGATCGGTATGTTTATATTTATAAGATTTAAAGCAACAAAGGGATTTAACTTGATCTCATTTGCAAAATTGCAAGATTGTCATCTCAATGTTTGCCATATCGTAATTTTCAACTTTATAGTGGCCATGAAATGCAAGAATCAAAAAGGTCCCAGAGAGATGATTACAGGATGGGAGTGGGAGAGACGGAAGGGACGTTTGGACTGTCCCATTAACTTTCTCATCATCCCAAACCCTATCAAAAATTTAAATTTAAATTGTAAATTATGAATAATTTAATTAATAATATTCACATTATTTGATTTACAAAATTAAATTTAAAGTTTTAATGTCTCCTACATTACTCAAACTATTTCATTCCTAATCAGTTTAACATAGCATTTTCGACAACACTGAAGAAAAAAGTTTTAGGTTTAAATAGAGAGATGTGAGATTTAGGGCAATGGAGGAGAGTGTTGGAATCACCACAGAATATTTGTGGGATGGATGGATTGAAGGAATGTGACTGACGACCATCAATCACCCAGATGGACGGTTGACATTTGATCATTTTCTATCAATCATCAAAACCAATATCAAATATCCACTTAAATGCTATGATTTAAGGATATTATTTTTCACTTGTAAGTGAGAGATTTTAGATTCAATTTTTACTAAAGATGAATTTGAACAATATTATTATGACTAACCTATTACCAGACTTAGTCCACTCCTTACCTATTAGTGTAAATAATGTCATTTGTTAAAAAAAAAAAAAACAGAAATAGGGTACACTAGTAATCATTCAATTTGTACACCTTATATTACTATTATAATATGTATATATCTTTATATTTGACATTAATTGTTTGACATTTATGAGATTTATACTCCCATATTTTGTGGGTGTGTGTGTATAAATATATGATATATAAATTTCAAATTTAAATCCATCATTAGATTAGTATTAGAAATTGTTACACTAAAAAAAAACGTTTCCATTTTGATTGAATAAATGGATAGAAATAATGTAACAATATAAAATAATAAATGGCAAAAGAATGCATTCATAGTGTTAAAAAATTGGTACATTTTACATTTAACAAAATATTACATTTATAAAGAAGAACGGGTACCTTATAAATAAATTGTGAATACAAATAAAAGATTAAAAAATTATTGAGTACTAATGAAATTTCAAACAGCATAAAAAGAAATTAATATATGGCTACAAATTTAAACTAAAAGAAAATTAGTACAAATTTTTAGAAAGAGTTGCCAATTAAATTTGGGTACAAACTAAATAGAAATATATGGTCTAAAGTTTAGCAATTAATATAAATATACTAAATGTAACGTTTCTAATATTAAATGAATATTTCAAAAAAAATTAATTAATTATGCTGGTATGTAAATAACATAATTGAAAATAATAAAATTCATTAAAATAAAGACCTTGATAAAAAATTACAAAGAAATAAAGTTTTTAATCAATGAAATAAAATAAGGGGGATGAAAACTTAATTTCTCTATAAATACGTAACAATGTTGCACAGAGATTATTTCATTTTGTAAATATGTTCAACTTAAAATTTTTATGAATATGTTCAACTTAAAATTTAGATTCACCGTTCAACGTTGTTACATAAGCATCCAACCATGTGTAAAATTAACTTGAATGATGATGAATCAAATTTCATATGTTGAATGATCAAAATCAAACACCAATAACATATCAATTAATTTATCAACGATATAATATTCAAATGTAAATGACATAAATGACCTAGTGATAAGAATGTGGACTTCGACTTCCTAATAAACAAAAAAAATATGAGAGGTTCCGAATTTGATCCTTTGAGCTGGTGAGTCTGTTTGATTATGATCATGAGCAGGGTGAAATTGCTCATAACCTTACCAAACCCGAAATAAATGAGTGAATAATCGTAACTTGCCACTAATTGTCTTTTTTTTGTAGAGAAAAAAAAGATAGACTCAAATATCTTTGAAATGGTAAAAATTTAGTATTTCAACTATTAAGATTTAGAATCCATATTTAAAAAAAAAAAAAAACTATTAAGATTTAGCATAATCATTAACACCAATTTCTCTGTTAACTTTGACAGAAAGAACCCTTCTGAAGAGAAAGCCAACGTGCACAAGCGGGAGCAGAAGCAGCAGTGCGAGTTGTACAATAAACGAGGAGATGATATAGATGGATGAAATAATTTGCACACACAAATTGCTTTTTAATTTCATCGGGAAGGAAAAGGTTCTGAGTTTCTCATCAGAGGCACACGTTAACTCCGCGTGCACCCTTCTGAATCTTTTTTTTTTTCAACCTAGAGTGGAGAGAGAGAGGAGACAAAAGAGGTTACTGTTTATGTAGGAAAAGGATTCTCTCCGAATCCTTTCCACCTGAGCCAATTGAGCAAAAAATCTGGACTCTTAAAATTTGATCAAACGACTAAAAATAAGGATCATATTAAAATTATAATAATTTTAACCGTTTGATAAAATTTCAAAGGTCATGATTTTTTATTCAATGGCTTAGGTGGAAGAGATCCAGATAGGATACCTTTCCGTTTATGTACAGAAAGAAGGAAAAGAAAAGTAGCCATTTCCGAGGGAGGTCTGAATTAATCTGTCAAGTATCACCTTTAATTTTACAGATAGATAGATACCTATCTGTCGTATTGTAATTTCCGTCATGTAATTTTTTGACTGACTAACAAGCACTGTACACAAAGACTGTCGACGTCATCTATGGAGTTTTAGCTTAAAAACCGGGAGGTAATTCCTCTTCTGAAAAAGAAAGAGCTAGGAGTTCCACTTCCAGACCCAGAAGTGCTTAGACAGAGAGAATACGTAAATTAGGGTTTCTAGAGCGAGAGATATGGAAGGAGGAAGTAGTCGCAATAGTAGTAATTTAGGGTTTCTGGATTCTTCTTTAGCTGCTGCCCTAATGAATTCAGAAACCAGAACTACAAGTAGTAACAGTTATAGTAAGCAGTTTCTTTCTGTACCTTTGATCAACAATATTTACAACTTACAAAGCCATCCTCAAGAGACTACTGATCAGGAGATGGGCGTGAAAGCTAAGATTATCGCTCACCCCCTCTTCCCTCGCCTCTTGTCTGCCTATGTCAATTGCCAAAAGGTCTCTCTCTCTTTCTCTCCGAGACACCCAATTTTCAAAAGAGAATTTTCTAGTCACTCCTTAAATTCAGATCTCTTTCTCCGTAATTTGGAATAAGTTAGAATATCATTGTGTTAAAAAACAATAAAGAAATAAAAATTTGTGGTCCATGAAAGGATATATTTAATCTGCAGATACCTGTATTAAGCATTTGCATTGCCACTTACAACTTTTGAATATTGTTATCAATGATTATATATCATAAGTTGGTAGCTAGCTAGCTAGCGAGGTTTTAAATTTACGAGTTCTCTCTGCATGCCCTTGTTATCTGTGATCCATGTTTTTGGAGAAATTGATTAATTACAAAAGGTTAATGAGATCTATTAATTGTTTAGGTTGGGGCACCTCCTGAAGTGGTGGCTAGGTTAGAGCAGGTCTGCAGTGCTTATAATTCTGAGGCAGCAAAGAGGAGTAGCATAAGAGGAGGAGGAGGAGATGATCATCCAGACCCTGCGCTGGACCAGTTCATGGAGGCATATTGTGAGATGCTGACCAAGTACGAGGAAGAGCTCACAAAACCCTTCAAAGAAGCCATGCTTTTCCTCTCCAATATTGACTCCCAGCTCAAAGCTCTTGCTTATAACTCTAATTCCTCTTCAGAGTCTGGTAATGATTTCATGCATCTTCCTAATTTCGCTAATCACTCCTTATATCTTCAGCTGCATCCTGATGAACTGTTTTAATCCCGTCAGATACATAACAAAGTAAAGGGTCCTAATGATTTTCAACAGTACAATAAAAAAGTAGATGTCCTAGCTAGGTAGCTTCCTGCTGTGCTTAACTTCTTTTGAAAATATATTGAAATAAAATCCATACGATTAGTTTGTTGTTAGGGAAACTTTTCTCTTGAAGCTAGAGAACTTACTCGTATACATGTGTATCTAAGACTCCGTAGATATGTCTGTGACCTTTGATTCTCTTCTCGCTGTTGTTGTCTGGAACATGGGACATCTAAATATATAGATCTTGAGACTTGTAACTAATGACAGATATTATAAAAGGTGCGATTTTTTCCTATTAATACAAGCACCCTGTGAGGACACATGTGACCGTTGGATTTCATCAGTCACTTAGTTTAAGCCATAGGAACAAATCGAACGGTTAATTAAATAGGTGTAGGCACTGAGTACCTATAAGTATTAATTGCACAAGGTGAAGATATTACATGTGTTTCAAATCCCATATATGAAGAAGGAGATAGAGAAAAATTAAGTGTCATCGTCAAGTGATTATTTGTCAGGTAAACTGTAAACATTTGTCAACAATCCAACTAAAAGAATATAATGTTCTCTTCTAAATGGAAGAAAATAACTGTGTATTCTTTTGACTGCGTTCACCATTTCCATATATGTAATCTGTATGATAGACTGTCATCCAAACTTCGTCCCTGTTGGTCATTTTCACTTGTTTGGAAAGTTTATGTATGAAGTTTCTTCTCGATCCACCAGACGTACTTGTAAACTTTAATGGTTCATGGAGTTTGACTAATATTCCTGTCTAGGCTATAAATTATCATCCTTATAACATTCCTCTTCTCTGATCCTGTGGCATGCTTGATCAGCTAGTACTAGTGGTGGCGATTTTGTTGGACTAGGTAGATCTCCAGAAGAGGCTAATGCGATCAATGACATAGATCCTCAAGCTGAAAATAGAGAACTCAAAGTTCAGCTTTTGCACAAATACAGTGGATATTTGGGCACTCTGAAGCAGGAGTTTATGAAGAAGAAAAAGAATGGAAAATTGCCAAAGGAAGCACGGCACCAGTTGTTTGACTGGTGGTGCAGACATTACAAGTGGCCCTATCCATCGGTATATTTTTCATACTCATCTATATCCTTGTTCATTTAGATCCTTACATTCTAAATATACAGCAAATCCGGAACATTAATCGTGTGGATTTTTGTTGTAGTTCCTATCCAGTCTAACAACATAATCAAACGTAGACATGCATCATGTTGATTGTTGTCTTAGTTCATATTGATTCTAACAACATAAGCAAACATTATACCACGAATATTTGGTTTCTTGTTGTGGTAGCGCGATGTATTATAAAGTGACCTTGTTTATTAAATGCAGGAGGCTCAGAAGCTAGCACTGGCAGAATCAACTGGTTTGGAACTTAAACAGATAAATAATTGGTTCATCAATCAAAGGAAACGCCATTGGAAACCTTCAGAAGACATGCAATTTGTTTTGATGGATCCAACTCTTCATCAACACCATCACTATCCCCACTTCTGTATGGACAATGCAATCTGCAATCCCTTCCCCATGGATTGCACATCTACTCTCCTTTGATCATCATATTTGCATGCTAATTATTACTATCGATCATATAAGATAAAGGGCTTCTGTATGCATATGTATTATGTACGTATTTTGAGACTTCGGTGTTAATTTACATATCTAACTAGTTAACTTTTTAATTCGCCCACTAAATTATGTTACAGCTCCAACTTCTACATTGGTCCTGCCTCTAGCTTCTCACAATTTCAAAAAGAGAAATGATTTACACACTTTTTTTAACCTATTTTTTCTTTCAACGCTTCTTTTAACCTGTTTCACTCTTCTACTTAATTCTGATTTTTAATTCTCTTTTAATTTATTCAATTCAATGACTAAAAATACCTTCAAAAAATGAAAGATTGCATAAATCACTTATATTCATAAATTGTCTTTTTTCCATTCTTTTTCTACATTACACGTGATGTTTAATACCAGCTTGTCCAATTTAATTTCCATTTTACTTTGTTATTTCCCCTGAACTCCAGTTTGATTATTTTGTGAAAGAAGCTCAACTCTTGTTTGTATTAAGACGTAATTTATGATAATTTGGAAGAGTAGATGCTTAAACTTAGACATTAATTGTTGAGTGTGTATGGTGTTCTATGAAAGAAAAAGAGAAGGTTGATTAATACTCAAAACGAATGACCTGAACTCTGAGTGAATATATCCAAAATGATTTTCAATTCACAACCACATAAAAGAACTCACTTTAATTAAGCACCAAAAAGTAGGTAACCCTAAGATAGCAAATTCATAATAGATAAAACATGAATTGTCGTCTCAAAGCTTCATTACCTTAATAAGAAAAAGAGTGTAAAACCAAACTTTCTTGTTTCTTGTTTCTTGTCCGTCATTTAAGTAATGAGTTGTGTTAATATCAATTGTCTAAATACTAGCCAGCGCATATTTTTTTAAAATAATAACTTGTGTTAGTATCAGTCATCTGAATGTGCTAGTTAACATATCTTTCTTTAAAGTATGCATTAGCAAATAATATACAACACTTATGCCTCAACTGCTCCATGTTAAAGAATTTTTAAAAAATACTAAACTGGAAAATAAAAATTGGACCAATGTCTATTAATCTAATTTTCTAGTGCCTATGACTATGAGTGTTTGGTGTTACTTATTTGGCACCGCTGGCTACATCCAGCGATCAAAAACAGGTGTGAAAGAGTCTGAGTTTGAGTTTGAGTTTGTTCACCTTTTCTTCGTGTTAAGATGTTTGCTTGTTATTGCTCAATCACGAAAACGATCACATGTAAAGAGGTGTTTAAATTATTAAACTAAAACCAGTTAGACATACTTTCTCGATTCACCACTCTCTTCTTCTTTTGTGCATGAGAAATCTACTTTTTTTTTTACAGCATGTGAAAATTCATGTGCAAATTAAGAATTAGAAAAGAAAAGACATCCGAAAGAGAATAAGATACCAATATGAATCATATAGTCAATGTCAATTAAAGAAGGTATGAACGCAAAATCTAACGTATCTATGTTGCTTAATTTAAGTGTATTCTACCATTTGAACTCAGATTTCTTCATAACAAAATGTATTCTCATCAGTCTCTTGATATGTCTTTTATGGCGCATGTAATTGATGATTCAAAAAACCTATTGTCACATGCTCACAAGTCATGATATGATTTTGTGTATATTTGTCTTCGTATGCCAATAAAGTCACATATCATATATTTTGTTTCACATTACACATAGGAGATATACTTACGTGGTAACCACCCAATTAATGAAGAAATAAGTTGTTTATACCAATAAAGTCGCATTGAAGTGAGAGAATTAGCGAGGCCGTTAGATTGTAGAAGTAAGAAGAAACATTAGAAATATTATGAACACTACTATTTAGAGTATTGTTTATGCGTATATGGATACTTGTCATGTATTGTTATATTGCATTTAAGCTATATCATATGTACTTATTTTTTATTTACTTGTTTTGAACAAATGATAATATTTACACTAAGGGGACGGGCAAGTGAGATAAGTTTTATAATGAGCTTGCCATAACAATGTGGTTAAACTTCACCTTTGACGAGAACCGAACATAAAACCCATTCCCCTCTTCCTTACAAGTGAAGAAGAATACACTAAAAGTGAGAAATTCAATCATATCGTTTGTACATCTTATAACGTGGAAATGTGCAACACATGGTAAGTGTTTCAGGAACACATAGAAGATTTTTCAGTGTATATTGTTAAGCGATGTTACAATTCCACTTATAAATCTCTCTACTACTTACTGGTCTGTTTGATAGTTATTGGGTTTTTGGTTTTTACTTTTTGTTTTCTGTGATTGCCATATCGGTAAAATATAGGGTGAAAATGAGAGATGAAAAAGAGTGATGAAAGATGGTGAGAGACGGAAGAAATGTATAAGAAAACGTATACAAAAAAAAAAAAAAAAAAAAAAAAAAAAAAAATTTGTTTTCACTTTCAAAATTTTGTTTCACTCATTTTTCTTTATTTCTTTTACCTTTTCTCAGTACCCATTTTCATTCTTCATCTTTTCACTATATTTTCTTTGTATCATAAAAAGTGAAAACAAAACACCAAATTCTTTTTTTCTATTTTCGTTGTATCACAAAAAGTGAAAAACCGCACACCAAATTATTTTTTATAGATAAGGGCTCGTTTGAAATTATATATGTCTGAAGCACTTTATCTAGAAGTGATATAATTAAAAATACGTTAAAATTTTTATTATAAAATTAAAAATATGTTAAAATTTTTATTATATAATTAAAAATACGTTAAAATTTTAATTAAAATTCAAGTACTTTTAGAAAACACTTGAGAATGCTTCTTGAAGAAGAACATAATCTAAAAAAACACTTCCATAACCTACAAATAATTTTAAAATTTTCTACCAAACATAATAACAAGAACTTTTAGTTAGCAAAAAAAACTTTTAGTCATTTCAAAATATATTCTCGAACATGCCCTTTTATAATTTTTCCTAATCTCTTGAGGAAACACACCGTACATATAATTATAATTGTCAATAAGTATAAAAATATGCAAGAAATAAAATACTTCGCACACAAAGAATCTTGTTTAGAAAATACAATATTCATTAAGCCAATAAAATATTTTAGTTATGTATTATAATAAATTTCATATTATAATAAGTTAGATTTTTTCTTGGCTCCATCTTAAGGAAACACTCCTCCACATAATTATAATTGTTGATGAGTACAAAAATATGTAAAAAATAAAATACTTGGCACCTAAGAAATCCTATTTAGGAAATAACATAACTAATATTTTTCTACTACCTTCTGTTAAGTAATAACCTCTCTAAAGTTAAAAAATTGGTTTGGTTTTAAGAGTATTTCTTTTCATTTGTAGTGAAAGGTCACAAATTCAACTCACATGGATGACGATGACGTATTAAATTTGTATTGCATTTGATACATAATTAGTGGTTGCCCCATTGTAAATGAGCGGTCATAGATTCAACTCACATGAATATCGTTGTGTCAAAAAAGGTAGTGTTAGAGTGACCCGTTGATACGTGCGTTGAGGAACTCGTTTAGTGCGTGCATAGTTGACGTGTTGAAGACATGCATTTATGCATTTGGACTTTGAAGGAACCATTTATGCATACATGAGTGACGCGTTGAGAACATGCATCATACGTTCAATGACCGGCTTACATTAACAGCTGACAGTCATCGGACGATTGTCGATGACATCACTATTAGTAAAAAGAAAAAGAAAAGCAAGACATAATTTTGTTTTAGTATATAAAATGCGCATGAATGTATGCAAGAATGGATGATGATGGTGGTGGTGATGAATGAATGAATGATACATGATGATATTGCCATCCATTCTGTTCATCCTCGCAAGTCGCATCCGTCCAAGCAAAAGCGCTCTCTCTCTCCGACCAAATCTTCTCCTCCCCGCTTTCCCCGTTTGTCCAAACCTTCTAATTTCTAGGGTTTCCGTTTGCCATTAAACCCTTACCTTCTAAAGCCCTCCATCTAATCCACAAAACCCTAATATAAATTCATCACTTTCATACAACAATTTCGCCTCATTTTTCTCACATTTTCCCTAAATCCGGCTTCCGTGTCTCCGCCGCCATCCGCCTGTCTGAAATCGCAGAAGTTGAGCTGCTCAACATTCATGGCCAAGACCAAACCTGGAAAAAAGGACCTTGACTCTTACACCATCAAGGGGACCAACAAAATCGTTCGACGTAACTATCCTCTCTCCTTCTCTCTCTCTGACAGAAACCCAAAATTTATTTTTCAAGTTTAGCTTCTAAAAACTCGAAATCGTCTCACTTTTTATTAAATCTAGATTTCAGAGAGTGAAAATTTCGATCTTGACATATATATATATATATGAAGTTATCTGTAAAACCCAGATTCAAAATTTGAATTTCGAGCTCTGGAAATCCAAAACTTGGCATAGTATTTCAAATTATTGGTGCTAAAGACTCGGTTTTTTGTCAACTGTTATGAAATTAAGTTAATGTTTCTCTGCTTTGTGTGGCATTGATATTTCAATTGATTTTGTAATGGTCAGCTGGTGACTGTGTGCTAATGCGGCCGTCAGACACTGATAAGCCTCCATATGTGGCACGCGTGGAGAAGCTCGAAGCTGACCACCGAAACAATGTGAAGGTTCGGGTTCGATGGTATTATCGGCCTGAGGAATCAATTGGAGGAAGAAGACAGTTCCATGGGGCCAAGGAGCTATTTTTATCAGACCACTATGATGTCCAGAGTGCACACACTATTGAAGGGAAGTGTACAGTGCACTCCTTCAAGAACTACACTAAGCTTGAGAATGTGGGAGCTGAGGATTACTTTTGTAGATTTGAGTACAAGGCTTCCACAGGAGGATTCACTCCAGACCGCGTGGCTGTGTAAGCAATGTGTTCTTTTTGTTCTATACTATATCTATTACACACACAAACGCTGACCGATAAATATATGATTGGTATTGATTTTTGAAATTATTCGGTTTTGGTTATTGTGTTGGAAGGTATTGTAAATGTGAGATGCCATACAATCCGGATGACCTTATGGTGCAATGTGAGGGATGCAAGGACTGGTAACTCTCTTGTTTTGTGCTTGGTATTGTTCATCCATTTCAAAGTTTGTATGCATTTTGTTTCAATAATCATTGAGTGTATGCAATTTGCTTTTAGAAGCTTTCTTGATGAGTAGTTGTGTAGAATAGAAAATGGAAATTGTGACTGCTAGTGCCATATGACTCCATTTGTAAAAGGTGAAGGTGTTGATTGTTAAATTCAATTACTACTTAGGTATTGCAGATGATGAGATGAGATGTTTGTCAAAATTTCAGATTGCTCGATGGCAAACACATTGAGCTTCATTTATTGTATAGGAGTTAGTGAAGCATGTGGAATGTTCCATGAAGAGTTTTAATTCATAGCAAATATCAGGTATTATTGACCATATTTGGGTTTCAAAACATATGCAATGTGGCTCAATCTCAGTAGCCCTTAATACATGGAATGTATTTGTCTTTTTAAAACCATGTGTAATGTGAGTTGGGGCGGGGGACTCTTTTGATCTCCTTTTTTACCTTCATTTCCAGTAATCTCGAACCTTCTAATTTGCTGAATTTAAGGCAATAAATGTCTGCTTATGCTTAACATAGTATGTGTCTATTGTACAAGGTCTTCTTTTGGTTTATTAAGTTTGATAGTTGTTTGGTGGATGCTTAAGAACTTGATCTTAGGAAGGGTATTAAATTTCAATCGCAACGGTTATTTATTAATGGTTTTAGAATACGGAACTCTTAATGGAAATAATGATGACAATATCTATATCAGTAGGAGTTGGATTGAAAATTTAAGCTGGCTCTTATGATTTTCTTTTTCTGTTTTAACCTTTACTTATGATACTTTTGCATGAGCCTGTCATATTACTCGAGCAATATAAGATCAGATGAAGTACACTGTCAACAGAAAATTGGTTGGTTACTGTTAAGAAACACTTCAAAGATAGTGGAATATTTTACTTTTGACAGGTGCATTTTAGGTCTACAATCTATCCGATGGAATTTTTTACCATCACAATGCCTTTGCCTCGGCAACATAATTAAATGCTGGTGTTCTCAATTGAATTAAGGTGGCATTGTAAATGGTAATAACAGACATGCTTCATGTTTTGCATTCATCTTTTGCAGGTTTCATCCCTCTTGTATGGGTATGACAATTGAAGATGCAAAAAAGTTGGAGCACTTTTTGTGTTCTGACTGTTCATCTGATGATGATGCCAAAAGATCCTTGAACACATTCCCGGTATCACCATCTGTTGAGGCTAAGGTAAAAATTCTGTGTGTTTTGTTCATCGAATTCCAAAAGGTTCTTGAATGCATCCCAGTTAATGCAGTTGTCCAGATTAAGAGAATTTGTGTAACTTTGTTTCTTTTGTCACTATTTACTCAAAAAATATAGAGAATCTTTATGACTTAATTTCCTTGTCAGCAATTTTTCCTTAGTTAATGCAGTTTGAAAATTGGAATGCTGGAGACGTTGTCTTTGCCTAAAACAATTGGTTTTCCTTACCCAAAATCGTTAGATGATTCAGTGACAACCTATGGAATAAATAGTGGATAAAGAAAACATAAAGTTTAGAGAGAGAGAGAGAGAGAGAGAGAGAGAGGTCTTATGGATAGTGATTATGATACTCTGTTAACTATTGGAATTAATTTTAGGTAATGCTGTTAAAATGGCAGATTTAATTCTCTGAAGCCTAAACCAGAGCATTAAGTAAATTTTTTTGACTGTTTCTGATGTAATTTTGTTGAGCTCATATCAACATCATCCTATTGCTTTCCTTGCGTCAGTGAAGGATCATATCTTATTAACAATGATGGTGTTTTTCTGTTTTGAATTTTGTTCTAGGTGGAGCCAAAGCGCCGGAAGAGGTGACCTTTTGATTCGGATGCTTAGTGAGGAGGTATCCGACTTCTTTGGCATTAGCTCTGATGTTGTGTGTTGTGGAAATGTACAGTGCAGAGAAGATACTGCGCTTGCACAATCCAAAGGCCTTTTTTTATAGCTTTTGAATGTTTGTATGCGTGCTAGACATAGGCGATGACTTTGTGTTCTATGTTGTCCTTGCCAGACATCAAAATCATATTTGAGCACAGAACAAATGAGAACACATCAAACCAAACATTTAGGAGGAACCTTGGATTTGTGGCGATGTGTTTATTGCTGGCATTGCTCAGTATTGCATGCAATGGCAACTGTTTTAGTTTTTGTTTTTTTAATCACCCCCCCTCCTCTCCCCTTTTTCTTTTGCTTCACCGTCTGTCTTTGGGTATGAGAAAAAGTGAGCTGCATATGTTGATCAAAGGCATGGCGGGTGCAGTTTCAGGAGTAACTGGAACAACCCCATTTGGCTCACTTAACTGGTGGGTTTGCGCTCGCCCTTTGTCCTTGTAAACACATCAGTTGCCACTGGGTTGATCTTACTGGCTGGTGGAGCTGAGCTCTATTCTATCAGCCTGCTTTCTCCCTGCTCATGCCATTTTCCCCCTCAAGATCGACTGTCTACGCAGGCGTGTGAATGTGCTACTTAACCACTGGTTTGAGGATCATCATGTATTGCCATTATCATAACCGCATGCTTTTGTCAACCTGCATAATTAACTGTTGCTGTATGTTATTTGTGCATGTCTCAGATTTTGAAGAATCAAATTCTGGATTCACGTCGAGTCGCATCTTTGGTACATTTCTCTGGTCTTTGTTATTACCATGCTACTATGGTACACATTAACTAAAATCTCTCTCTCTCTCTCTCTCTCTCTCTCTCTCTCTCTCTCTAGAGACCAAATGGAAGACAGAGTCATGAGATGTCTAAAGAGGCATCTTGACCTAACTTGGCCAGCAAAGCTGATGATTAAGTCTCTTATCTTGGCCAACCAAGCTATTTAATATATATATATATATAATTATAGATATTATATTAATTTTTTTTCTATTTATACTATATTTCTTCATTGTATTAAAAAATAACAGGTTATGTTGGATTTAATGTTTGTATTATTGATAAAGTGATCCACTTTTACTGATATACACGTGATAATTTCAACCATGGCCTAATAGGATAAACAGTGCTCATTTCGACTAAAAACAAAAAATGTATAAACAGTGCTCGTGGTGATACGGCAATCGAAAATAGCTTTGTGGTAGGAAATTAGGATTTAAATCTTCGTGTAGTGTTTTGGCAAATGTAGTTTAAAAGTGATTTTTCCAATAAATATCCGTTAAATACAGGGTAAAAATATACTTTGACTGTGAACCTTCTCGTCGAGGAGTCGACCTTGAGATCTTACATGGAGAGCTCAGTTGCAACGCGTGCTTGGTTTTAAGAATTTGTCGCAAAACTTTCCTATAGACCGCGAGGAACTCTTCAAGAAGCTGGTTCACAACTGCAATTTATATAAGAAGTTAGAGAGTCAGCAGATAGACGAGGAAGAAGAATGTGCACACCTCAAGTATATTTTTATCTTTGTATTTGACGAACATTTAATGGAAAAATCATTTTTGAACTAAATTCGTTAATGGACTACCACGGGTTTAAATTCTAATTTATTTATTTTTTGTTCCACTCAACGACACGTGGTTCTATTAGAAATGTGAGAATTGTCATGCTCGGACCAATCCTAATAAAATTAGTCTCGCCAATTTATTCTTTTCATATATTATGCAAGTTTATTTTCGCTTTATAAACAAAAGACTTTTTTCTTTCAATTTTTAGAAATAAAATAAAATAAAATACAGGTTAAACGGTTAAAGGACGTTTGGGTAAATGGCAACTCTCCCAATTTCCTAGTTTTTCTTCCACTTTCGTTTTCTCCATCAGAGGTTCGAAACAACGATAAAAGCAAAGTTGGAGGTTTTTTATTTGTTTTTTTACGGAGAGGAGCTTACATTTTGCAGAGAAATGTTGAGGCTCCGCTGTATTTATATCTAACCAGACAATTTTCTTTTCGTTTTTTAAAAAAAAAAAAAAATTCAAAACTTTGATTCTTTTCGCTTTACCCTCTCTCTCTCTCTCCAAATTGTGGGGTTTTATCAGCTGAAGACCCGACTTCCAGACTTGCAGCTCGGATTTTTCCAGGTCTTCCTTCACATTTTCTGTCGTTTTCTCGCACTTTCTCGGATCCCTTTGCTTACGCAGTCAATGTAAGTCGATTTTTCTTGCGTATCTCTTCAATCTGTTCAAAACCCACAATTTTTTCCCTTCAATTTGAATTCTTTGTCAGGAATTATGAGGATTTCGTGCCCGGATGAATCGTCTAGGGCAAGGGCATGTCCCTCTGATAGCGTTTTTGTTTCTGTTCATAAATTGTGACCTTACGTGTGGATTGGATTGTTGGATTTTGGGAATGCCAATGATTTGAATTCGGTTCTGAGCTAGAAAGCTCGATTAGTCTTTACAGAAGTTTAGGGTCAAGGTTTTGTAGATATGATAAAAAATATATGGGGTAAAATACCCCGGAAACCCTCGAAATCATCGCAAAGCGATGCGTATAGTGACGGAGGGGCAAATGGGAATGGCCCAAATTCATCCCACAGCTCAAAATCGAGCTCTTCTTCGTCAAAATTTTCGAATTTGGGTTCGGGCAATTCTCGTTCGAGCAATGGGGTTCTTACCTCGCACTCCTCGGGCGGGGTTAAATCGAATCACTCAAAGAAATCAGCTCCCCTTGCAACTCAAGCAGGTCCTTTGTTGTCATCGGGTGCATACGAGGCTCTGCCGAGTTTCAAGGATGTTCCAAGTTCAGAAAGGCAGAATTATTTTTTTAAGAAGTTGAATATGTGTTGTGTGGTTTTTGATTTTAATGATCCCTCGAAGAATCTCAAGGAGAAGGACGTCAAGAGGCTAACTTTACTTGAACTTGTAGATTACATTTCATCAGTAACATCGAAGTTCAATGAGGTGGCAATGCAAGAGATTACAAAGATGGTGGCGACCAATCTGTTTCGTACATTTTCGTCTTCCAATCTTGATAACAAGGGTCCTGAAATTTATGACCAAGACGAGGAGGACCAAATGTTGGAACCAGCTTGGCCTCATCTGCAGATTGTGTATGAATGTCTATTAAGATTTGTGGCTTCTCCAGAGATCGATGCCAAGCTAGCTAAAAGATATATTGATCATTCATTTGTGTTGAAGTTGCTTGATTTGTTTAACTCTGAGGACCAAAGAGAGAGGGAATACCTAAAGACGATTCTCCATCGCATTTATGGGAAGTTCATGGTGCATCGACCGTTCATTAGGAAATCCATTAACAACATCTTCTTTTGGTTCATTTTTGAGACTGAGAAGCACAATGGGATTGCGGAATTGCTTGAAATCTTAGGCAGCATAATCAACGGTTTTGCTTTGCCTTTGAAGGAAGAGCACAAGCTGTTCCTTGTTCGTGCCTTGATTCCTCTTCACAAGCCCAAGTGTGTATCTATGTACCATCAGCAACTCTCATATTGCATTAGTCAGTTTGTGGAGAAAGATGCCAAGCTGGCGGATACAGTGATTCGAGGACTTTTGAAGTATTGGCCCATAACGAATAGTTCAAAGGAAGTTATGTTCCTTGGTGAATTGGAAGAGGTTCTGGAAGCTACCCAGCCATCAGAATTTCAGCGCTGCATGGTCCCCTTATTCCGTCAAATTGGTAACTGCCTAAACAGCTCACATTTTCAGGTACTTTTCAACAATATCTTTATCTTTTTTACTGTGCACTTATACTTCTGATGGCTGTCCATTTTCAATGTCTTTCTTCCAGCGTAACGTTTCTCAACATGATGAATTTTATAGATTCTTATACGGTTGCCTTTTGAACTGGTCACCCAGTTGGTTTTGTGAGATGTACTAGATATGTTAAAGCTTGAGGCTTTTGATTTTTTTTTTTTGGAGATTTTTGTCTTCAACAAATCTGTAAATTTCTGTGTCTTGCATTTCAAATCAAGTTTTGCATACTTATTCACGAAATTGCTTTGCATTTTTTATCTGCACCACTTGGTTGAGTGACAATTATAGAATTCCCGTTGTCAGAACTGTTGGGTTACTTCAGATTGTGGTTCAGGTTCATTGGAACTGGGGTGATGTGCTAGTTGTCAAAATTGGTTTAGACGAGTTGTCCAAGTTGCACCTAAGTATAATGGTGCATTAATGAACAACTTCATATTTGCTTTACAAAGTTGTGTAAGTTGAGATTTCCCTTGAGTTGGAGAGCAATATGGGACCTGAATGGCGGTGGAAGTTTAGAAATCATTTGAGTTGAGAACTTTAGGTGTCATTTGTTGGTAAGTTTTGCTGGCGCACAATAGGTTGATGGTGATAAGAATTTCTGCTGTTCATAGTAGTCCGTGGGAATTTCTGATTTAAGTACCTTTTCTTACGTAGATACAATGCACTTGGTTTTGGTATTTACTATTTAGGAAACTGGACAGCAAATGGTTTTGGTGTGCAAGATTTGGTGTATATGTATGGTTCATTACAATGATCTGAAATTTGGATTGTCACTTTAGTTTTACTTGATGTGAAGTTGTCTTAGCTTGCTTTCCACTGGCAGGTAGCTGAACGTGCATTGTTTTTGTGGAATAACGATCACATAAGAAATTTGGTCACACAGAATCGCCAAGTGATTCTGCCAATAATCTTCCCAGCCCTGGAGAAAAACACACGGAGTCATTGGAATCAAGCTGTTCAGAGTTTGACACTGAATGTGAAAAAGATATTCTCAGATGTTGATCAAGAACTCTTTGATGAGTGCTTGGTCGGCTTCCAAGAAGATGAATCCAAAGAGAAAGAAACACAGGAGAAACGTGAATCAACGTGGAAACGCTTAGAAGATGTGGCTGCCTCCAAGGCTTTGGGCAATGAGGCTGTGCTTGTCTCAGGATTTACTTCCTCCATTGATACTAACCCACAACCACGGGCTTCTTCAGGTAGTTGAGTTGAGACCCTCGCGACTCACAAATTCTGTTTTCCCTAATCAGTCATGGTCGGAGGAAAGCGAGTTGTACCCTCTACAGCCATGGAGGTGTGTGTAATATAAAGAATTTGTTATAGGGGTGAGTGATTATTACTTGTTAGATTGATGATCAAATTTGTTGTATAATGGTGAGAAAAGTTTACATTTTTCTGTTTCTGTTTCAACTTTCAACCAAAGCAATGTATTCCGTCTCTCGGAAATGTTTCCGTAGTCCAGTGCTTGATCAAATGTTTCCGGTGTGGCGGAGATTTGTGACCTTGATGCATGAGATAGGTATGTCAAAATCTTGTTTTAGCAGTCGCGAACTTGATGCAGAAAAAATGTTTGCGGTTCATGTGAAAATAGTATCAAATACGAACTTGAAGTGTACTAATCAAGTCCGAGGAGCGTACATATCATGTTGAAATACAAAATTCAACTCTACTAATCATCGCCGTAGGCTCGGAAACTGTAACGCTCTTGGTAAGGACCGTTGAACCAGAGGTCAGCCTCCAGCCACTTGGGATAACGAACAAGATCTCCGGCCACAAATTGCATGTACTGCTGGCTGCCTTCAGGCACGACTCTCACCTCTCCTTCCTCAATGTAAACCAGCTGGTCCACCTGCCAGTCCCACGGCAGCTTGCACTTGCCCGTCTTCCACATTGACCATCTCGAGACTCCAAGCTCAGCTAGTCTCTCCTGTGACACCTTTCTTTCCACTCTTACTTGGTACAGTTCCTCCAGAGGTTTCTCTACTCGCATTGCCTTCACTTTCATACCACGAGGTTGTGCATTAGCACCACTCCGCTCGCTCCAATCTCTGCCATTTCTGCTGACTGAGAGTGAGCTGAAAGTTGGGGCCATGATCACACTTGCCATGTCTAATTCTGCCTTGATTGCCTGCTAACAACGCGGCATTGCACAATTAATCAACAAAGGCAAACCAACAAGATGATATCTCGACCTAACGTAATCGCTCTGGATGGCCAAATCCCAAATCCCAAATGCAAAGAGAGTACAAGTAAGCAACATGCTGCTTCTTGGTGGTCTCAAAATCTCACATTTCCCCCAGAAATTCTACGTCGTCGACTACTTGCAGCAATCATTAACAGCTCCAAAACATTCTATTAGAAAGTGAGCATCCAACACAAAATCAATTGGCAACGTGACGAGGCGCTCGAATTTAAACTATTACGCAACGCTTTAACTCTCCGATGACGATTCACGCTCTCAACACGCACCACACAGAATGACAGAAACAGTTGAAGCATTCGAATTACAAAAAGAAAACAGATATTTGGACTAAAAATCCCTAAAACCCCTAATCCACATTTCAAACAAATTACACAACTTTGATTCTCAAGATTTGTTTTTTCTTCTTTTTTCTTCCAAATTAAGTGAAACCCAGTAAGCAAAAAACTCCATCCAATAGAACAAAACCCAGAAACAGCATAATTTGGAAAGTAAATTCAGATGAGAAAGTTATGGGATTTTACCTGTTGAGATGCAACCTTCAAATTCAGAGGAGAAGAGTGAGAGACTGAGCAGGAAGAGCTCCGAAAGTAAAACCCCAACCCCTCCCTCCAAGTCCAAGGTTTATCCAATACCCCAATTATTTACCACCGCTTACAAGGACTTTGATTCGGTCACTCACCCGTGACCAATTTTTCCTCACCCGCACCTACCTACAGATTTGACCGGGAACTGGCTAGTTCAGTTTCCTTTCCTTTTTCTTTTTCGAAAAATGAAAAAGGGAAGGAAGTTGGTTTGGTCGTTATTTGTGAACGTGTCGAGTCCTGGGACGGATACATTTCTGGGGCTTTAGACGACTTTAGATATGACATGCTTTTAGCGTCAGATGCGCAAGTGAGAGGAGTTGGTTTTGTACATGGTTTTCAGGAGTGATGGCGTTGCTTCAGCTTCAATCCGTCAATGGGTTGTTTCACAGCACAAAGGAGGGCCCACTACTTGCTCAGAGAAGAAGTGCAAGAGCTCGAAGATGCCTCTGCTTGCAGACTCAGGCCCCTCCCTCCAGAACTCAGGTACCCCTTGTATTTAAGTTCCAAATTTCGTTTCTTTGTTTTGCCTATGTTAGTTCAGGTACGGAACTGACGTCTGCTCTTTATTAAACGATAGACTGAATATGTCATCACTAATCTGTCGATATTATTGTCACGAACAAAATGTATTGACATGTTTTTGGTAAGGACACTGCTTGAATGAGTCATTCCTCGTTCCTGCAATTCACAGTTTGAAACATTGACAAGTAATTCATCAAAAACACGTAAAGAGAATTTTTTGCACGCGTATCAAATTGGAATTGGCAGAAATGTACATATTCCTATTTCATTGGGAAGGAGCAAAAAAATCTCCCTTGATAATATATATGCGCGTTTTGTTCTTTAATAAAGGGCGGACGTCCTGCACAGAGAATTTATGCACAGATTTTTCTCTTCTTGTTGTTTTGGAAGCTTGAATTGCATCATTGGATGGAAACTCAGTAAATGATTGTTTGAAGTTAATAATTTTTGGTGTAGAGGATAATGGAGAGTATATCAGTGAGTGGGGAAGTTGGTGGTGCTGGTGGTTCATATTCATACAGTGCCTTGAAGAGGCTGGACCAAGTTTGGTCTACTATTTGCTCTGCTCGAACAGGTGGAGTGCATGCTATTTCATCAGTTTTCTCGTATTGATTGTGATAAATGTATGCGAAATTGGTGAAATGTTGGTGATTTTGACATGTATCCTGTAGTTGTGGAAGAACCAAAGAAAGTGGTTTCGAGCATTCCTGGACTCTTTAGCAATTCTGATCTGGCTAACAAAGCGGTTGATACATTTGATGTGTTAATCTGTGGTGGAACTTTGGGAATCTTCATTGCTACAGCCTTGTGCGCCAAAGGTCTTCGAGTAGGGATTGTCGAAAGAAATGTACTAAAGGGGGTAAGAAATTGTTCTGTGAACTTTATTTTGGAATATAATGTACTGTATTATGAATTGTTTATGGATATTTTGGTGATCAATGATCAGAGGGAACAGGAATGGAATATCTCAAGGAAAGAGCTCATGGAACTTGTAGAAATCGGAGTTCTGTTAGAAGGTGACATTGAGCAAGTTACTGCGGCTAAATTCAACCCTGTAAGTTCTTTGACTACAATACATTTCTAACGGTTTGTAAGATCAACTAAATTTAAGAGGGGTTCATCCCTACCTAAACAGTGCTTATTTTATGAGTAGTATGCCGGAGGTTGTGTTGCACAATCAACTTTCATACCATGTAGTTTATTTATGTCAACTATTTCTTCACATTTGATCTACTGATCAGAACAGATGCGGCTTTGAGGGGAAGGGTGATATCTGGGTTGAAGATATTCTCAATCTAGGTGTTTCGTGAGTTGTCTCTTCTTCCTGTAAATTGCATTAGTTTTTTATAGCGATAGAATTATGAGCAATGACAGGAAAAGAATGATGGTTCTGCAACTCAAAACTTTACTCTGAATCGCCCTTTCTATAATCACAGGCCAGCGAAGCTTATAGAGGTTGTGAAGAATCGTTTTACTTCTCTAGGTGGAGTCATGTTTGAAGGCTACAGTGTGTCCGGCGTCAGCATTTATGAAGATGCAGCTGTGAGTTTCTAACAAATTCCATATAGTTCGTTCTAGTGCGTTAAATTTTACGAGTTGTATCTTACAAGAAAGGCCAACTATGGTTCTTACAGTGTGTCCGGTGTCAGCATTTATGCTTTATAGAAAGATGTTCCCTTGATAAGAAAGGCCAACTATGGTTCTTACAAACTATCTAAATTATGCTAGTAACCTGTTAAAACACAAAGGATTAGAATTGTCACGAAATATTGTACTATTATTTGAGAGGTTGAATGTATTTTGACAATTGCATAAGCACATAAGATATTTGAAGATTAATGAGCTAATGACTAGCATGAATTCCTCTTGCAATTTTCTCAACAGGTCCTACAACTCAATGAGGAAAAGATTTTGTCGTCTCGTCTCATAATTGATGCAATGGGGAATTTCTCTCCAATTGTAAAACAGGTCGGTTTTCTATGTTTCTGCATAATTGGAGTACGAGTGCATTTTTTAAATAAGCAACTAATCCTTAGAGTTTGAAGATTGTAAAAGTATAAACACATAACTGCTTCGCTGTTAGCTAATTTATAAAAAGAATGATGACCTAATCACAATTTCTTGATCCTCATGTATCAATGTACCAACAGTTTTTATTCTTGTGTCTATTTGATGTCAAACTTAGGTAACAGATTTTAATGCATACCGACAATCCGGGCTAAAATTGAGTCTCGTTGATGGCTTAATTGGCAGATAAGATCCGGAAGGAAGCCAGATGGAGTTTGCGTCGTTGTTGGATCCTGTGCTCGTGGATTTACGAATAACTCTACCAGTGATGTTATATATAGCAGTTCATTGGCAAGGAAGGTCGGGAGCTCAGAAGCCCAACTCTTTTGGGAGGTAACTTGATTTTGTGGTTGCTAGCTTGTAATGTCAAGAGGAGATGTTTTGCTTATCAGAATCAAGCCTTTCTAAACATTTCACAGGCATTTCCAGCTGGTTCAGGTCCTACAGATCGCACAACTTATATGTTCACTTATCTTGCTCCTCAACCCCAATCGCCAAAGATAGAGGAACTGTTAGAAGAATATTGGAAATTGATGCCAGAGTATCAGGTTAGTTCGTCCTCGTGTCTCTTATCCAAGATCTTGAGCATTGCACTTCCGATAATTGCTCGCATCTCTAAACATTCATAGGGCATCACATGGAACTTATATGTTCAAAGAACTAAACATCCCTAGTGTTATTCGGTTCTAATCCAGCCTCTCGAGCTTAGAGAACCCTCCAGATGAGGCCATATGCAATTCCATTCTAGACATTAAAATGGCGTTCCAGTTCAGATGCTATTTCATTTCACCTTATAGCTCAAGTTTTAACCACTCACAAATAATCTGTAGGAAGTCTCTCTTGATGACTTGGAGATACAGAGGGTGCTATATGGTATTTTTCCTACATATCGTGACAGGTAAATTGTAATAATGCAAACTATTGCTTGAACTGCAACGAGATTTTGTTCACATTCCAAAGATGCGAAATATTCTCATACCTTTCTTAAGTTGGAATACACTCGATTAATTTTTGTATCTGACACCTTTCAATTCTTAACTGGGGACCACGAACTTGACAGCCCGCTGCCAGCAGCTTTTAATCGGGTTTTACAGGTGGTAACTTATATCCTCTTACAAAACCACCTATAGATTATGGTAGAATACCAAAAGGGGAAAGTGTGACAAAATGATTCTCTGCAGTTTGGTGATGCTAGCGGAATACAATCACCTGTTTCATTTGGTGGTTTTGGAAGCTTGACTAGGCACCTCAACAGGTTGTCAAACGGTATGCACTTACATGGGAGCTTTGTTTATTTTATGTCCGAAAAATGATAACCTGTGCAAATTTTAGTACGAGGATTAAACTTAATAGGATCCATCTTTCTTCATTGGTGAAAAGGAATATATGAAGCAATGAGCGACAATCTTCTTGACTCGTACAACTTGTCGCTTCTGAACCCTTACATGGTTGGTGTCTTTGATGATCCCTGGCAAAGCAGTAACCCTGGATTTTTCTTTCTTCTCACGATTATCTGATTTTGATTCAAAATATCTATTTAGTGCAGCCCAACTTAAGTTCTTCATGGTTGTTTCAAAGAGCAATGTCTGCAAAGAAAGAGTCTAATGTTCCGCCAGATTTCATCAATGAGCTCCTTTACACCAATTTTCAAAGCATGCAGGTAGGACTGTCCATATGGAACACAGTTGAGTAAGTTTTTTTTCTGTTATTAAATTTTCTTTGCTCGCTTTCTTCAGAGGCTCGGGGATCCAGTCCTAAGACCATTTCTTCAGGTAATTTTCTTTCCTTATGATTTATTCATTTGATTTGAAATGGGAATCAAGTTGGCTGAACTTGATGTAGTGTGAGAGTATAACTATGGAAGCGTGTATTGCGACAGGATGTTGTACAATTTGGACCTCTTGCCAAGACATTAGGCCTAGTCATGTTAACTAAACCTCAAATCATTCCATCAATCTTCAAGCAGGTAATCAATGAGTTAAGAACTCCTGTTTTTCGTTTTTGATGTGATAATGCGTAAACCAAATTCCTCTATACAACCCGGTAAGCAGTCTCAGTTATCAGGTAGAATTCCTCGTTGTGTTTCAGGTTGGAATTCCTGTGCTTCTTGACTGGTCTGGACATTTTTTCATGCTGGGGTACTACACGTTTCTCTCAACTTTTGCTGACCCTGTAGTAAGGTAAATAATTTTCTATGGTCATGGTAAATATGTAAGCAGAATGTATATCTCACTGTCACTTGTTGCATATTTCACAAGGTCTTTTTTAAGTACACTTCCCACCCAGGCGAAGTACGAGTGGAAGCGACGTCTTGAGGCTTGGAAATATGGCGCAGGTTTAGATTACAAGTCATGAGGAACGGGAATCAGTGAGCAGCTGCATTTGGACGAGTACCTGGTTTCTTCAGTTCGGAGGGCCGGCCGCGATAAGGGGGGACGGATTCCTGCCAAAAATCTGTAATATATTCGGCCGGAAACAACAACCGGGCGTGGAACAAAGAAGACTGAAAATTAAAAGAAAAAACCTTAGGGGTAATGGACACATTATTCACACTGACTGTAATGTACTCAATCATGTGTTGAATAATTCCTGTATTCATATCAAATAAGAGTATTTAACCGGCATCACTGTGAATTTTGAGAGACTCGTATGATCATAAGAGAGAGGGAGAGAGAGGAAGTAGGAGAGAGCTGGTTTTTATTTTTATTTTTACTTAATTTCTTTATTTATTGCTTGAAGTCTTTTAATACTATTGCTTTTTTCTTATATTTTATTCCCCTCCTCCTCCTTTCCTTCTTCCGCTCAAAAACGACGTCATACTGGACTCAAATAATTGTGATCAGTAACTTAGGACATGACATATCTTTATTTTTCTTAGATCAGAAGAGTGTTATAACATGAGAATTTTAGGCCTTCCTGATCTATAATTCTTGCTCCGTCACTCGTTTATTGGTGTGGGTTACTAGCTATCTCACGGTATAGAAAATTTGCAATACGTTCTTTAGGCTTACGAAAATTATGGACCTTAATTGTGGATAAGTTGAATTATATAGGTATTTATATAAGATCAATTTCATATTGTTAAAACTTGAACGTCGAAACAAGAAGATGGTCAAGTGTAGCGGCTACTTTGAATAAACTATAAAGGAATGTTTTTTTCTATCCCCATCCCCATCCCCATCCCCATCCCCATCCATTGACAAGACCATTACAGCATTCTTCTTCTTGCACAGCAAGCAGATAAACAAATATCTCCTCTTTCAGTCTTTCTTGCTTGAGGAAAGAAGATTCTGTCTTTTGCATTATTACCGTAAGTAATTAAAAAAGTAGAAAAAAATTCCCCACACAATCGTCATTGTTTCAAGAAAATTAATGATTGTTATCTACTTAGAATCTTAAATATTATCGAGAAATCAAGTTGTTGAAACGTATATTGGATAGCTAGCTCAAGTGGTTAAGAGTGTATTTACATACGCACTCAACAAGATCTTGTGTTCGAATTTTCCCTCCCCCGATCTCTAGGGTTTTGTTTACTCACATGTTCTAAGTCGCTCAACAAGGTCTGCGAAGGCATGCCTTCTTTCACATGCACACATATATACATACATACATACATACATACATACATGTATATATAAATCCAGTATAGGGTTACTGAGGTTTTACATATCAATTCCCAAATCCACAAGCCTAATAGTTGGTGGTGGGACGACAAGCATTTGATGGATTATTCTTTTGACTTGAAATCCATCATGTTAGGCTAATTTTTTCAACTACGTAATAATTTGCTCAACTAAAAAATTAGTGCAAATTTTACACGCGCACATACAACAGATTCATATATATACACAGTAGCACATAAAGGCTCTGGTAGGGATGCCTTATGCATAGCCAGTTGGCGGTGCACTTACACACCGTGGACCACACCCACCTCCCACAGGCAGCCTCACCTTAGCTATTCTTCCATCTGCATTTAATCAAGTCCAAAGAGTCCAGCAAATTTCTATATTCATGGTTTAGAAGATAATTAAATTCCGGAAATTTTCAAAACTAGCCCAAATTTGAACATGTTTAAGACTAAAAGTTATAACCTAGTTTTCGGCTAGAGGCTCGAGCATTGATCAAGGGGTCTCGAGAGAGCTCGAGCATCGGTGTCAATTTTATGTTAAATATAAATTAAGAAAATATACTTCTACATTCATGGTTAGGACATAGTTAAATTAGGAAAATTTTGAACATGTTGAACACTTTTAACCTAGTTCAGCGGTTTTCAGGGAGGTTCGAGCACTGACTGAGGGGTCTCAAGAGGGCTCGAGCATTGGTGTCAAATATATTTTGAAGATCGAAAACATTAGACATTCAAATCGGATTTCAGATTTGAGATTTCAAAAGTAATACTATGACAAGTTGGCAAGGCTATAAATAGATAACCCTCAACTGCATTTGGTGCACCTGAGTTCTGTAGGGTTTGTGGACCCTGAACAGTCAACATATATTCCATGAGATCTGCACAAGGAGGGGGTAAGTAAGGGATATCCTCTTCTTAATTGTATGGTAGTTGCATGGAGTAATGGGTATTTACACTCTGCATTCAAATTTGGGTTCTAAAGCTCAGAAACAGCCAGCAATACAGCAGGCACACTCAATTAGATACCATTCCCAGTTTATTATGTGTACCTTATTACTCGTCACCATCTGATCATCACTTAATACTGTGAGAGTGATGAGCAACTAAGCCTCATTCAGAAAACTCAACCAACTAGTTCTCATGGACTCAGAGATACTAGCAGATAAGCATACACTTTGTGTGTGTGAACAATTTCATTTTATTTTGTGTTTTTTTTATTAAGGAGTGTGATTAGTTTTTAAAATTTAAAAAGAGTATGCAATAATGATGATGAGACAGTTTCTCAATTTTTAAAATTTTTAAAAGAGTATAAAATAATAATGATGGGATAATTTCTCTTAATAAATGCATATTTTTTCTTAATATTACATAATTAATGTTTTGTCTTGGGAGCAGCCTCTCCATAAATGGGGGTAAGGCTAGCCGACATTCACCTCTCCCAGACCCTGCGTAAAGCGGGAGCCTTGTGCACTGGGTACGACCTACGACGACATAATTAATGTTTTGTCTTCCTTATATAAATATTGTGTATTAAAAGTGAGGGTAAAATAGGAAAAATAGGGATATGATTGTCATTTTCTCAAAAGATACAAAATTACTGTTTTGCCTTCTCATGTCAATATTGTGTATCAAAAATGAGGACAAACTAGGAAAAAAAGGGGCAAAATTTTGACAAGGAGGGTTCTTTTAATAGAATAGATATGATGATAAAGCTCCATTCTGTCATATCATCTTGTATTTTGTGCATATGCTCAATATGCAACCGTGATCATGGCATATATATATACATACATAAATATATACATACATATATATTGATTTTCACACTCTAATTTTCTCTTATTGTATTCGTATCATTTTGTTGTCTTAAATTCTTTGATTTATTAAGCACAAACACTAGAAAAATAAGTAGTAGAATGACAGAAGAGTGCAAATCACTATATATCACTACAATAATATGCTTGCTTTATGTATGAAGCCTTATTTCTGTTGTGGTGCAATTACCAAGAAAAATCCAGAAGATTAAATAAGATGGAAATTTGAATAGTTTATATTTAGATGGGTGTGCGAGTCACTGCAGTAGTCTGCAGTTTCAAAGATGAAAGAAACTGTGAAACCAAATACTTCTCATGCATCAGATTTTGGCAGGCCAAAGCATATGCATGCATCCAATTTAAGTTCCCAAAATGCAAATATGAAATTATATATGCATGCAGTAGTTATCTGATTCTCAGGTAAAGTTTAAACAAGCCAAAAGAAAATTAATTAATTAATTTAAGCAAATACAATCTGAAAGAAAAGAAAAGAAAAAATAACAGTCAAACAAGACTATATGAATCACTCTTACATGGGTTTTCTTAAAGCTCTTCACAATCACCTTCTGTACAATATCTCTACAAATGGGACATCGAAATTCAAGGCCTACTTATATGATTATCATTTGGCATATAGAAATATCCAGCTATATATATGTTAAAGCTAACTACTAATTAACTACAGCATACAAAATAATTTATCATGAAGCATATCTTCTGTAAATATAATTTAAGTAAACAAGCTAGCTAGATAAATATGTGTGTTTATCTGGAAATGGGAGTTCTTCAAAAACTTGAAAGATCATCGCTTGTTGTGTAAAGGGTTTGATCCTGTCGGAACCCTTCGCTCCTCGGACACGAAATCTCTGGCTTGATCTCTGGTAGAGGGAGCACTAGTCATTGATGGCCTGAAAACTTGTTGGCTTCTTGCCGAAGACGGGCTCGGAAAGCTTCTCCGAATTGCATGAGTTCTCGGAGCAAAGAGGAGGATCAGCAGAGCAAAAAGGAGGCAGATTTGAAATCGATTCATGCTGTGAAATTTGAAGAAGAATGTGTGAGAGTGATGATCACAGGCATGGTGAAATGGCTAGGTGGTCAATTTATATTTATATATATATGGACTTCGTTGGCCCATTTTTTCTTGTTTGTGCTTGATGTGTTTTTATGCAAAAATTTACAACATGAAATATGGGGTGGATTTTTTTTCTCCACGAAAATTGTGGAGCGAAGAAGGTGAATGAACGGCCAGATGTGAACTCAAGAGCGTCAAGCATTCATAGACAGACTCATACATGTTACTACAACCGTCCATTTGGTGATGATCATCTAGTGATTATTGACAATTATGGGATCAAGTGAGGGCTACAATGACGGTTGGGGAGCGGTGGTGGGGTCACAATTTAATTAGATAGTGACACATAGCAAAAGAGACCTACCTAGCTACACAAACTTGTATGTGAAAATCTTGGAGGGGAAGGGAGGCTCGCTGCTGCGACTCTGAAGTTTCAGCTCTTGGAAGGACTAAAATGCCTACAGCTGATATCACATTGACTTCAACAAATTTGCCAATATAATACTTGAAATGTAGATGGGCACTAAGCAAGTTAGGGGCTTTAAGGTCACTAAAAAGTCAAAGGTCTAATGCCGACACTTTTGATTAGTCTACATAAAAATAAGACGCGCATGTCTTAATACCGTAACTCTCTATACATGATTTATTTATTTTATTTTATTTCAAAAAATCTAAACAATACGAAGAAAATTTATTAATATAAAGAAAAAAGTACAGCTAGTGAGGGGAACAAAAACATTACTCCTTATAAAGCCAAAAAAAAAAATTACAAGAAAATAGGGAGACATACACTTTACCCCTCTTAAAAAAAGAAAATACAAAAAAAAGAGGGTGGACATAGGACCAAACCTCTCTAAAATAAAACTTAAAAATGTAAGAACATGTAAGACAAGCTGCAAAACAAAAAAGGAAAATCCAAAAAATTGGGTGAGAAGAAAACCACACATCAAGCATGGGTGACAAACATGTAAGTTGGCATGCCCAAGAAATTTGATTGCATAAAATGATGAATCTTTATAGGAGGAGTAGCATGTCAAACAAATGAAGACGAGAGAAGCCCTAAATTGGCTAATTTATCAACAATTGCATTCCTTTTTCGAAATATATAAGAGCAACGGAATTCCATGTGCTACAATCAAATTCTTCCAACGAGTCTGGAGCGACCAAGGAGGAGAAAAAGAACCAAAAGTAAAGTAAGATATCACACTAGACGACTCATGTTAATTTAGTTTAGTTTAGTTTAGTGTAGTTTTTTCAACTTATTTTAGCTTAACCTGAACTAAACTACATAATTTAACAATAAGTAGTATGGTTGTGGTTTCGGAATAAAACGATTTCAAAAGGAATCGTGCGTACTCCTACATATATTTCATCTCGATGAAAAAATATGATTAACCTGTAAATGTACTAATGTAAATGGCTTGAAATGATAATAATAATGAAATACAAGATGATTATACTGAAATATAAGGTATATAGCTCTTGAAAGTCGAAATTTTAGTGCTGCTTCAACAGAAAGACAAATTAGCCCTAAAAAGAACAGGGAGACCGCGTGGGTTTCCAACATTATATTAGACAAATTTCCAGTACGCAGTACCCTTATAGAATGCTTCTAACTCTAACCTCTGTTGCAAGGCCTTCACAAGCCAAGAAAGTTAACATTTTTGTATCTTTGTTTGTTAAAATTGCAAAATCCGGACAACCAATTATACGTCAATTTTCACGATAAGTGGGTTCCTCTTTCCCTCTTTTTCAAGTTTGTGGAATATTCATGTCCCAAATGATGTAACTTTGAATGCTACTTTCCGTACGTAATATAAAAATTAAAGAATTATCGTAGTTAATTAACCAAATATATATGAACTTTTTAGGTGAACCGTCAAAATATGAACTTTTATAGGCAGCAAAAGGAATTCCTGCTTTTCTCCATCAAATTCCTTTATCCCATAAGCATGATATACTGGCCCTCTGCTAGACCTAGACCCACATATTCTACTAATTTCATTCTCATTCTTTTTGTAGGTGAGATCAACCCTTATAATTAAGCAACTAATAATGGTTACTGTTTAAACTAGCTAACAATGCGGTTTAATTTGAAGCATATTCAAGGAGTTCCTCTACTGTATTAATTCTGCCCATCAATGTACAATATATGTTACATTTGAATTGGAATATTATATCCATGCATTAAACTTGAATTAAGCTCGCATATAACCGTTACATTCCATAGTGAATGTCATCGACGTACTACTTTAGAATTTTCGATATTCAAGACCTATAAAAATATTGCTCGCCAAAAAGAGCCCTACAAGAATGAGTCAACAACAAAGAAAAACTTGACCTAGACAACATGCATGAATATTTAAGAATTTTAAGCTCAATAAACCTATGAATTATATATAAATGATCGATATCAACACCTAACAAAATAAAGAGGTAAATCTAGCAATTCATCCTGATAACTACTAAAACTATATTATAAGTTAAGTATCATGATCAGAGTTTAATAACAGACTAATAGAGAGGTCAAGGCGTTCACTTTCCACGTTGTACGGCATTTGAAATTGGAGTTTATCAAGTGGTTACATTCTCATTCATTTTTTTTAACCTAACCATATTATATATTTATATAAATACTATGGTTGGCAGGACAGATTTTCCGCGTTTTACCCACATAGATATATATACTTTCAAAGTTTTCATTGTATAGACAATTAGGAATTTAAGTTATTAGCACCGACTCTCTATTATTTTTTTTCTCGTTGCGGAACAGCCATACATATACAATCTAACAGCAATTGATGTTGCCTGCATCTTCCATTGATGTATTGATTTGATGATTGATCATGTGCGTTGATGATGGCTAGCTTTTATTACAGCTCAATCTCAAATTTGCATGGTGCTACCTGTTCTTGTGATAAATTATTCAATACTACTCTCTCTCCCTCTCTTATGCATTGATGAGTTCGAAATAACTATTTCGATTGTATAGCATCATCAAACCTTCAAATTCATATTTTTTGTCACTTGTCCTCTTCAATGTCCGCTTAGAATTTGAATTATTAATTACAACCAAATGGATCATTGAAATTGTATTTGTAATTAAGGCAAAACCCTAATAACCTCTCTAGGTTTTGCCGTCAGATAATTATTCGCTAAGTGTATTATGTCTAGAATGTTTGTTTTCTACCTAATCCCTTCATCTCTATTATATGCAAAAGTTTTTTTTATGCTTGCCTGGATGCAACATAGTTATAGTGCAACATTTTCGTCTTCTTCACCCTCCATTGCCAAATTTTAACTGATTGATCAAATTAATTATGAAAAAAATAATATTATAGTGATGTTATTGACATTCTAAAAAGGTTAGCATGCGCTTCAAACTTATAAAAACACAAAAGAGAATGAGTATACAAAGAAGTGCATGCTGACAACACCGTAATCTTAACACAAATATTATAGCAAATAATCTATAGTACAGGTTGCATTATTATACTATATATGAATCATAGCCATTGATTAGATAAAATCATTTTCGAATGCAACAATAAATCAATTATAATTTTCATGAACCTTCTAGTAAAACAGCCACTAATATAATTGTAATCACTAATCAGTTTCCAAGTCGACCATCGCCTACCACTAGTACTCTGCCAGGCTCTCACCAACCACAAAACCTCACCACTGTTTTCACATCCACCATCTTCAAAACTTCGCTCCAAGTTCGTATTAAACCAAGAATTAATGAAAGTTGATGGGATTCAATGAGAGTAGTGGGAGATTTGATATGACATGAAGGACGAAAATAAGTGATTAATTAATTGGTCTTGGATTTTAATGCCATATGAGCTCCTTGACTTCCCAATGTGGCATCAAAACTTTGACATTCCAGCCACTTATGTAACCCACCAAACTAACAAGTATCCTTGCATTTCTACTCATATCGTGCATGTATATCTGACATCGATCTAAATTTGATTTGAAGAAAGTTAATGAGTTGCGTAACCAATATTGATTAATCTAGCTAATTGGTATTTACGGATACCAAAATTCTCACACAAAACTCAAGTGAGGAATGCACGTTGTCCACTCGTGTTGTTCATGGCACTCGTGTTGTTCAAAGGTCAAGGGTCCTCGACAAGCAGGCAGCAGTATGGGTGAAATAGATAACTTGCATGGCACTTGCTATTCACGGATACCAAAATTCTCACACAAAACTCAAGTGAGGAATGCACGTTGTCCACTCGTGTTGTTCAAATGTCAAGGGTCCTCAAAAAGCAGGCAGCAGTATGGGTGAAATAGATAACTTGCATGGCACTCACAAATAGCATTCAAGCACTGATAAGTTAGTAATTTAATATAGCGTTAACTACTTATTCAGGCCTGCTTCACAAAATAATGTCATGATTCAAACCGTTCGTCATTGTAAAGTTCAGAAATTAGAAAGCGCTTAGCCCTTTTAAAGACAATGTTGTGTTCGTTAATTTAATTATCTGGTCATAGTAACTTTCGATTTCAGTGAACATTTGCAGAGTCGATCAATGATCTTTCAATGATAACCTAAAAAATTATCGGTTCAGTGTGACAAGTATTGTGGAGTGAGCGGAACAAGTGGGTAACACCATATTGAGTACTAATTGATTAGCGCTTGAGCGCTCATGTATATACTAAGGTTAGTATATGATGCAGGGCGCAACGTAGTGGGGAAATAAATAAAAATAAAATCAATAAGATAGAATAGATAGGAAGGGTCCACTATCTCCAATGTGAAGAGAGACCCCAAAAGAACTTCACTTCTGGTACCAACCTACGACGTAGATAAGTAATAGAACAAAGTAATAAACTCTTAAACAGAATCCTGCTCTCCTAAGGTCCTCATTTTGAGGACTTATGAGGACCAAAGGTTCATTAGCCACAATATTATATTAGTTTATATCTAAAGACTTAAAATATTTGACAACTTAATGAAGCAAAACAATAATCTTGTTGCTAATATGCATTTGGTCCTCACAAGTCCCAAAATGAGAACCTTAGGAGAGCAAGACAGCTCTTAAATGAGAGCAAGGTACTTAAAATTGAGTTTACAACTCAAATTTCAATATTATAACAACTTATACTCCTTTTCTGCCTTACAAATACATGAATGTATAGATGCTTAAACCACTTGCACTTATGACTAATACATGAAACATATAAGATCCTATAAATAACCAAAATAATTAGAAGGAGACATGGCAGGAGACACAAAGTTCGGGACCTCAGATCCCTGGCCGCTTCTGAAACCTTGTATTCCAGGTATGTCCATTGGATTTCAAAAGCCAAATGCATTGAATCTTCCAGCAGTCTTATTTCATGTCCTACATCATTCTCCCATTCTCGAAGAAAACTCTTTCTCGAGTTTTGTTTGGTCCTCCTAGATCTTTCGGATGTCCAACCAATAATTTCATAATAGTCATAATAGCAAATGAAATTTCATAATTTTTCAAGTGTTCTACCCACAAATTCATGCGAGTAACAACGCAACCTTCCAAACCATGTGTAGTTTAATCCATTCATAATGCAACTTGACTTCAAAGCATACAAAGATTTTCAAATCGTTTCTAGTGATAAGTAGGCTTGGAAAGTAATATAAACTCAGATCAATCAAACGCATCAACTATTTTATCCAAAGGTTTTCTCATGATGTCACGAGCAACAAAATCATCCTAAACATAATCAACTTCGTCAGTGCATTTCATATTTTCGACCTTTGTTTCAACTATAATGTCGAGAAGTTTTTCAACCTCGAAACATAAACCACAACAAATATAACAAGAACCATTTGGACAACGACCAAACTTTGGAGAAAGATCAACATTCAGAAATTCAGCACTTGAAAAATCTGAAGTAGCCATGTCTTCTACTTCTGTTTGTAAAACATACCCACCCTCAATTATTGACAATAGTGACATGCCATATAGTTGATAGCCATGTCTTCACAGAACGTCAATGCTTTTTATTCGTGAACAATATCACTTGAAGGTCACTTCATGCCATATATCATTAGGCTGGAAGGACTTTCAAGTGATATATGGCATGAAGGTCACTTCATTCTTGATGAACCTGAAACCTGGCCCGCAACAGGACTAATTCGCTTTTCGCAATAGCATTGACGTTCTGTGAAGTTTTGCCAATATTTGTATACACAAAATTCTGTTTGTTGTACGGTTTGTAGCGTTGGAAACTAGACGCTGAGAGCCTTCTGGTGACATATCACTCTCTAAATAAAAGTTAGGGAAACGAAGTGAATTTTGACAACCAACCGAGATGATGTCCGCAGCCTCCACCATGATTTCATATAAAAATCCAAAAACCGGCTTTGTTACCAACTAATGCAAGGCGCAGCGCGGTGGGAGAATAAAAAGGAAATGATAGGTATACAAAGGATAGATAGGCAGGGTCCTCCTAGTGCGAGAAGAGATCTGAAAACCTCAAATACTTCGCTTCTAGCACCACCTTACAACGTAGAGAACTAGAAGAAGAAAGTGGCAGACTCTTAAACAAGAGCAAGACACTTAAAAACGAGTTTACGACTCAAATTTTAATATTTTATTCCAAAACAACTTCTACTCCTTTTCAACCTTACAAATACATGAATTTATAGATGCTTAAACCCCTTGCAATTATGACTAAACCAAATGCATTTAATCTTCCGATCATCTTATTTCATGTCCTACATCAGTATAACCCACAAATGCACATAGAATAAAAAAAAACGTTTGTACCATCTGAAACTTAAGAAATTATTCGCGATACAAGCGCTCGCTTACGTATGTGCTAAATTATCACGTAGTTAGAAAGCACTCTTATTTTATTGAATTCGAGAGGTTGGTTATGAGTATGGTGGCATCCAGCATTTTGGAAATTAAGATTTGTGGGAGGAAAAAGTACGAGGTGTGTATAAGGTTTCGTTTATGGCATCAAATCAAATCCGAGAGACCCAAGAGGCATCTTTTACTTTTCTAATTTGAGTTGTTGCCAATATGAATGCTAGACAACAATTGGTCAACCCACATCCACCACCGTTTTTTATTTTCTCAAGTTTTTCTGTTAGCTCAGGTTGAGGCCCTGCCACATACTAGTCAACCATCTTGCAAAGTTGTGCTGTAGGTTTAAGATACTGAGCGCTGGTGGAAAGTTTGTACCATGTTATCATCATTCGTTTTGTCAAAGTGTTTGAAAAGTGGATTATTGGTTTGATAAACGTTTGCTAAGTAGTGAATTGGTGATAAAAGATCATTCTTCAGTGGCATTTATAAATTGTAAAAATGCTTGAAACATTGCTTGAAACATTTATTTTATATAGAGAAGTTAGTGGTATATGCAAACTTTATTCTCCAAGAATTCTAATTTATGCGATGTTGGGGTGAGACTTTGCTACAATTGATTAGACACAACAAAGTTTTCAAAAGAGTAATGATAGGTAAATTAAATTTGTAGACTGCATTTGCAAACTAAATGATGTGTCACTAATAAGAAATAAGCACGTTAATCAATATTTAAGTAATAATTCAATCATCAATTTTCATGTCATTTAATTTACAAAATTTAATCTACATATTTAATTTTCCTAGCACTAATCTTTTATGCCACTTCAACGCATGCCAACAAAAAAAATCAAAGTTTGATATACAAACTTTTGGCCTAAAGAAAGTTCCATATAAGGCAATATTTGACATTTGGTTGTAATAATGTCACCAATTTTCAAACCCACCCATAGGTTGGACCCCTTCAAGGTTGGTTTTTTTTTTTTTTTTTAATTATTGGAAAAAATGAAAATATACCTAATTATAATTTTTATAAAAGTCTTTCATCTACTCCTTTTCAATGGAAGTTTTACTTTCCTATAATGTATCCTAATTTTTGGCACCATTTTTCTTCTAATAATCGATTTAATTTATGATAAAAAAGAGTATACCTTGGTTATATTTCATCTCTACAACAAATTTAATAATAAGCATAACGGCCATTTAGTTCTCATGTACACAAATTTTTCTTTCTTTTATTACACTATGTTCAACTATATGTATTCATCTATTCATAGAGTACACTAAATGGCTATAACATAGTTTTGCTTATTCGTATTATTCTGAGAGGAATGTTTTTATGCGGTGCTAACATTTTAAAAGCTATATTTGTAACTCTAGTTAGTTTTACTTTATATATAGTCCTACTTATTATCCGAATATACCGAGAAAAATGCACGGTCTAATGAGGCTATTAGACTCATAGGCGGTGGGGCAAGTTCCTTTATTATGGTTTACACTTTCTCTTGGCTTATATGGTTCATTCGGAAGAGAGATCGAACTTAAATGAAACTATCCAACCATTAACTGCTACATCATGTGATCAACAAATATGATTCAAGTAGATAGTCATCTAGCATCACACAGTAAAGACACAAAGACGTTTATAAAGAGACACTAAAGTATGTGTAATTTATAGTCTGTTTAGTAGTGTTCTTTTATTAAAAGTTCATAATTGTTCTATTCCTGTGTGTATATATATATATATAAAAGGGAAAAAAAGCTACTTCACCTGTTGGTTTTTGAACGAGGGCCTATCAAAAGCCCTCTCATTATCTGCAAATTAGATTAGTGGGCTTTAAAATGAAGAAATAGAATGGGCCACAAGCATCTTGCAGCCAATTGGTTTGATTGAAAATTTTATACCAGCTATATAAAATTACTACATTTATTTGCAAGAAATCTCCTAAACCAAACCAAAAGAGATTAGCTTGTTGCGGGCAATTCTCTTGGTAGGCTGTCTATAAAAATCAAAATAGGAGCTAAAATCTTCTTTTTAAGTTCTTGTGGTATGTCTTGGTCCTAGAATAGGGTAGCCTCTCTCCACCTAAACTTTTAGGGTGCGTTTGTTGCGCCGGACTGTCTCGGACTGGACTAGCTGCCGGGACTAAGCTGGACTGGCTTAGACTGGACTAAGCTGGACTAACTTAGTGAAGCGTTTGGTGCAGTCTCGGACTAAGAAGCAGGATAAGAAAAACAGTACTGTTCACCAGATTTGTGTTTGCTTAGACTAGAACTACAAATTGTTGCCATTGTGTAATAGAGTAATGCTACAAATCTCATGATATGGGTTAATTGGAGCATATTTTTGCCATGTATATTATGAATCTTAAAAAAAATTGACAATTGTTTTGTTTCTATTACCTGCTAATAGAATTGGGTTTAATTTGCAAATGTAGCTTGATTTAAACTCTATCACCCAACAGAAGAAAAATAATAGTGGCCAATACATGCAACTTCAACAAATACAAGTACATAAGATCTCCATAATTTAGAAAATCCTAGTTAACATTAGTTAACATTAGCCAAAATAGATCTCCATAATTTACAAAATGGCTAGTTAACATAAGCCAAAATACTAGTGCAAAGCTAAGTTATAAGTCATAACATAAGATTGTATGATTAATAAAATACATCCATGTTAACGTTAATAAAATACATCCATGTTAACATTAGCCAAAATCCTCATCCGCTTGCGTTGTCGCTTAAAAGCCTTTGGACGAACACTTTCTTGAGTTCCGGTTTGATTGCCCTGAACACTCCCACATTTTTTGGTTTATCCAAAATAAGAGACAATGCATCAAGTTGATCCATAGGAGAGAGACCCATTGCTTCAAGTTCATTAGCTATGTCAGTATGATCTGCAGTACCTTGAACTAAAGCTTCAGTTACCATTTGCATCCTCTTCCCACTTTCAACATAAAAATCTTTCAGTCCACTGATAAGTGCCTCGGTTCCATCACTTGAACTTCGCACAGCTCTTTTCCTCTTTCTTTGGCTATTTTCAGATGGAGTGCTTTGTTGGCTTTGTTGGTTCATTGAAGAAACAAAATTTTCACCTCCAATATCACTTTCACCAACATGATCATGACTTTGTTCCTCCACCATTTGAGCAGGGGTTTCGACTACATTACCCGTAGCCCGATCTTTTCCAAATATATATGCAAATCTATCAAACAGTGGAAAAGGTTTGCTTCTCCATCCATCGGCTTCTTTATTTCTCTAAGATTATATCAACATAGCAAAACTAAAATTTAGCATGCGTAACAAATATAGCAGCAAGAATATAACTAATGCATAAATAAAATAGGATATGAACCTGCACATAAGTTTGCCATGCGTCATCACTGTCAACTTCAACGCACTTTTTGACATCATTCCATGCAAATCCACTTGTGTTTATCATGTCAACGACCATACTATATGTTTTTTTCCATTTCTTCAACTTGGACTCAATATGTGGATTTGCCTTTATATTTGAATGAGGACATAAAACATTGACAGCTTTTGCTATTTCAACCAAAGTACCTTGTTTGAAAGCACCGGTGTCACACCGTTGCTTCCGAGCAACAAAATCCTCAAGAACTCCTAGTAATACTTCTTCCTCAAATGCTTTCCATTTACGCCTTCTTCCTTTTGGCTCTTGAGTAGCATTCAAAATATTATCGTTATCCATACCTAAACAAAAAATATTTTAATGAAGGAAAATACCATACAAATAATCAATTTGCATAATATCCAATCAACTTGCATAATATCCAATCAACTTGCATAATATCCAATTAATTTGCATACCATCCAATCATTGTGCTAATATCTAACAAATGCATGATAAAAAGGAATACTAAAATAAAATGTTATCATTAAAACATATAGCTAGTTCGGTTGCTGGTTCCTAATTGCTCTCCACTCATTATACATTTCCTGAGCCATATCATTCCTCATTGCAGTCCACTGGTCCGATGTTTGAACACTACCAACATATTCACCTTCTTCTGTATTTTGTCCATCTTCTATTATTGGCAAATTCTCCATTGGATCTACTGACATCTCTTGCCTAATAAGATTGTGTAGTAGGCAACAAGCGGTAATTATTCGACCTTGTGTCCTTATCGGATAGAAAGATGGACTCCTTAGTATCGACCACCTTCCTTTTAGCAAGCCAAAACAGCGTTCAATTACATTCCTTGCCTTAGAATGCTTCATGTTAAAATATTCTTCCTTATTAGAAGGTGTTCGTCCCTCCCATTCAGATAAATGATAAGGTATTCCTCTATATGGTGCAAGGAATCCTTCACCATTTGTATAACCACCATCTACAAGGTAATAACAACCTAATGAAAAAAAAAACAGACCTTATTAGTGTTTTGTAGTTGACAAACAGAACTAAACCTAACTTACAAAGTTGAGACTAAGTAATAGTCTTACCCGCTGGTACCTTAAAACCATTAGGCCTACTAATCGCATCATGTAGCACTCTAGAGTCTGATGCGGAACCCTCCCACCCCGGAAACACATATATGAACTGCATATCTCCTGAACACACACCTAACACATTAGTTGCGACTCGACCCTTTCTTGTTCGGTATCTTGGTTTGTCAATTTCAGGTACATGCACATCAATGTGTGTTCCATCCAATGCTCCCAAGCAATTCTTAAAAACCAAAAATAATAAACTTTTTGTTAATTTATACAAAGGGAATGAAGAGTTAAAGCTTAGGGAAAATGAAAAAAATTTCTCATCATACCTTAAAACATCGCCACCTAGCATCTGTAGAATCAATAGGCACAGGCTGGGGGACTTTTAGTAGGGTACCTTGTAATCGCAAAATTCCTTGCAATACGCTATTGAAATACCTACTTATAGTCTCTCCCGACCTATAAAATCTACCGCCAACACTACGATTCTTAGTATGATGTGCTAATATTTGTAAAGTCATACACACCTGTTCCTCTACAGACACCAAACCATCAGTTTTTACCCTCCCATCTTGACGAAGTAAGTCGCATAATATGCCAAAAGTCCTTCTATCCATTCTCAATTCGTTAACACATTCAGTATCAGTATTCCCTATTATACAATTCAGATAACACAAACTAATCTCTCGTCTAATAAGTGAACGGTTAGTCAATGTGGGTCGTTCAACATGTCTCTGTTTGCCACGTAGCATCATCACCACACGAATCGTACAAATACAAATTGTCTCCAAATAAGACATCTCTAACAATAAGATCAATAAAAGCTTCCTTCGATCCATATCTATCCAAACAAAAAAACAATAAACAAATTAACTAAATCATTAACCCAAGGCAACAAATATACATATGGCGTTGAAAAAAAAAAAGTTTTCATTAACCCGAGGCAACAAATATACAGGTGGCGTTGAAAAAAAAAAACTTTTCATTAACCCGAGGCAACAAATATACAGGTGGCGTTGAAAAAAAAAAAGTTTTCATTAACCCGAGGCAACAAATATACAGGTGGCGTTGAAAAAAAAAAACTTTTCATTAACCCGAGGCAACAAATATACAGGTGGCGTTGAAAAAAAAAAAGTTTTCATTAACCCGATGCATCATATTCAAAATGTTCTACTCTTATACATCTATAAACATGTGTCTAAGAACACTAGTATGAGGATTGCTATCATTGCTAGGCATTGCATGTGAAAAGGGAAATTAAAGGACACCTGTAATGCAGTAGCCTTAGCCTTAGCCTTCCGTTTATGCTCATCTTCTCTGCAACCAACAACCACAACAAATTTCAATTCAGCATCAACCCCACACAATACAAAACATTCACATTGTATACACACTGCATACATACACACTGCAAACACAGTACATACATACACACACTACATACACTGCATACACTACACACACACTACATACACTACACACACACACTGCATACATACACACTGCAAACACAGTACATACATACACACACTCACATACACTACACACACACACTACATACACTACACACACACCCTGCAAGTACACACACAATGCATACATACATACACACACTGCATACACCCTGCATACACCCTGCATACATACACACTGCATACACAGTACACAAACACACACACTGTATACACCTTGCACACACAGTACACAAACACACACACACTACATACACTACACACACACACTGCATACATTACACACACACCCTGCAAGTACACACACAGTGCATACATACATACACACCCTGCATACACCCTGCATACATACACACTGCATACACAGTACACAAACACACACACTGCATACACCTTGCACACACAGTACACACACACTGCACACACACACACTGCATACACACTCATTCACACACACACTGCACACACACACACTGCTTACACACTGCACACACACACACTGCACACACACTCACACTCACACTCACACTCACTCACACTCACTACATACACTACACACACACACTGCATACATACACACTGCAAACACAGTACACTACACACACTACATACACTGCATACACTACACACATACACACTTATTCACACACACACTGCACACACACACACTGCTTACACACTGCACACACACTCACACTCACACTCACTCACACTCACTACATACACTACACACACACACTGCATACATACACACTGCAAACACAGTACACTACACACACTACATACACTTCATACACTACACCCTGCATACATACACTACACACACACTGCATACATACACACTGCAAACACAGTACACTACACACACACACTGCATACACTACACACACACCCTGCAAGTACACACACACTGCATACACCCTGCATACATACACACTGCAAACACAGTACATACATACACACACTACATACACTGCATACACTACACACACACTACATACACTACACACACACACTGCATACATACACACTGCAAACACAGTACATACATACACACACTACATACACTACACACACACACTGCATACACTACACACACACCCTGCAATACACACACAGTGCATACATACATACACACACTGCATACACCCTGCATACACCCTGCATACATACACACTGCATACACAGTACACAAACACACACTGTATACACCTTGCACACACAGTACACAAATGACACCGTAATCTTATATTATTACATACGAATCGAATAAATTCAAGATACAAGATCTTTGGACCAATTTTATGAATCAATATTCTGTTAAACGTCCTTGATTCGGTATCAATTTCCTAAGACACATAAAGCAGAATAATAGAGCAACAGAGTAAAACCAGAACTCAAACTAATCAATCGTGCCTCAAGAAGATCTCCCTATTTAGATCATATCACCAGATTCACCACATCCATTTCTACCAAATATCACGATGCAGACTATCCGTTCCAAACCATTAACGTAATCCGAATGAAACACTCAAAACCAAGAGCGATGCACACATCTAAACATAAAGTTGATAAAAATCTCAACATTAAAGAACCATTTCAACTATATTGGCATAGAAGAAAAACCAAACGTCTGTGTGTGTGTATACATATGCAACTCAACCACTACATTCCTCATCGAAACTTTTGATTCGTTTATAAAATTGAACAAACAACAATTACCAAAATCAAATTAATCCGAATTCCAACTAATAAACAACCTAATCAAATCATACATCGATCAAGCAAACCAATCAAATCTCCACAATTTCCATCAATAATTTTCAATCAATGGATTTGATTAGATCCAATAAATACCTAAACAGATCCAACGATGATATTGTTGATGGGGATGAAGATCAGCTTGACGAAGAACCCGACGAAACCCATCACGACGAACCCGATCGCTGTCCGGAGCGCGACCTTGGAGAATTCTACACGACAATCAACCATCAAATCTCATCAATTACACATGCATATCAAAGAATATAACTTGTGAGAAAACACAGATCCGACCCGAATGCTGAATTACCTTTGCGATCGGGCTTGTGGCAGCGCTTGACGAGGCGAATGCTGTCCTTGGAGAACTCTCGGAGCAGATCTGTTACGTGAAGACGAGGGAGCGGACGACGAGAGGAACAGATGAGGAGCAGGATGCAGATGAGGGCGACCAGGATGCAGCTGACGGCGAGCAGGACGCAGAGATGAGGATGAGGAGGACGACGTGAGGGAGGAGGTCTTACGAATCCGGACGTTTTTGGGGTGGTTCGCTAAGAACTGCTAGCGAAGGGTTTAATCCGTGCGAGTCGGATCTAATCCCATTAAACGTAATCCTTGCCCCTACCAAACATCAGACTACAATACCAATTAGTGTAGTCTAGTCCAGTCCCCCCTAAGAAGGTCAAACAAACACGCCCTTAACGTTCATAAAATGGATTAGTTTGTTCAGAACGTGGAAGTACGGCAATAGCAACAATCCAAGTCCAAATCCCTATTAACTTCAAAAGGGCTTAGCTTTTAACTCTTGCAAGAGTTGTGAGACCAATTTGCGTGACCAAAGTTTTGTATTTTTTTTTCTCTAATGTACAACAACTTTGTATTGCTTGAAAGCAAAAGAGTAGGAGGAGCCACTTATCCACATATCAAACAAACAAAAATTGTAAATCTCTCTAACTTTGTTTGCATTAATCATTGTGTGTATGTGTACAGCAATAGTTGTGTGCATGTTTTCTTACTTCATTTTAGCAAATTAGAAATTGAGTAATGTTAGAGAAACCAAATCATGTAAATATTGATAATTAGATTATTACTTAAATATTGATTAACGTACTTATTTTACATTAGTGATATATCATTTAATTTACAAATTTAATTTTTTTAATACAGACGAAGTTAATTGGTAGAGCGGACCATTTCTGGTCTAACTATCCAACTTGATTGCGGGTCTAATCGTTCTCCATAAAGTATTACTTCAAACCTTACCGATTGCGGTACCGAAAATTGACCTTGAACGAAAAAGCTGCCTATACTTTTAACATATGCCATGGGCCCATGACTCAGATTTGTCTTGGACCCAAAATCCCATCAAATGACTCAGATTTGTCTTGAACCCAAAATCCCATCAAAACTTTAACCAAATGTCAAAAGTAGGAATTGGGTATTTTAGTTAAATACGCAATATAAATACATAGTTAAATATAGTTTATGAGAGCATCTTCAAGTGTTTAGTTAGGCCACCTTGGTTGGTTGTTCTTATCACAATTTCATAAACATCTAACCCCACGTACTAGCCAAAAACATAATGTGCACCCGAAAACAAAAATCAAATCTTAGAGTACTGCGACTGATAAGTCGCCTAGATTTATTTTACTAATAACTTTCCATGCAAAGAGAATACAAAAATCGGTGCAACTACAATAAACTCAAAAGAGTGTGAAGCACCAACAGGTGTGTAAAACACTCTTACTACAATGAAAATTGTAGAATACTTTGCCCAAATTTTTCGGCACGAAATAGAACATGCAAGGAGGAGTAAGTTGTGAATTTAGTTACCAATTCGGAGATCTACATTATGGTTGGCGGAAAGGGGGTTTGAAGGAAAGCAAACGAGTAAGATGGAAAATGGGAAATTGTGCTATTCACACACTTATTTTTACTTCTCACACTTCTTTTCAATTTTCGGTCATCTGATCACATGAACGACAAAAGCTGCCTATACTTTTAACATATGCCATGGGCCCATGACTCAGATTTGTCTTGGACCCAAAATCCCACCAAATGACTCAGATTTGTCTTGAACCCAAAATCCCATCAAAACTTTAACCAAATGTCAAAAGTAGGAATTGGGTATTTTAGTTAAATACGCAATATAAATACATAGTTAAATATAGTTTATGAGAGCATCTTCAAGTGTTTGGTTAGGCCACCTTGGTTGGTTGTTCTTATCACAATTTCATAAACATCTAACCCCACGTACTAGCCAAAAACATAATGTGCACCCGAAAACAAAAATCAAATCTTAGAGTACTGCGACTGATAAGTTGCCTAGATTTATTTTACTAATAACTTTCCATGCAAAGAGAATACAAAAATCGGTGCAACTACAATAAACTCAAAAGAGTGTGAAGCACCAACAGGTGTGTAAAACACTCTTACTACAATGAAAATTGTAGAATACTTTACCCAAATTTTTCGGCATGAAATAGAACATGCAAGGAGGAGTAAGTTGTGAATTTAGTTACCAATTCGGAGATCTACATTATGGTTGGCAGAAAGGGGATTTGAAGGAAAGCAAATGAGTAAGATGGAAAATGGGAAATGATGCTATCCACATACTTATTTTTACTTCTCACACTTCTTTTCAATTTTCGATCATCTGATCATATGAATTGACAAAGTTTAAAAGAAAAAAATTAACAAGGGTGTGTGAAAGTGAAAGAGAATGTGCAAATATCACTACCCTTACTTATACTCACGTTTTTCTTGTAATCTTCTTTATTATTTCAAGAATTGTTAGGGATCATGCGGACTCACATGATTGATGAGAGAGTTGATTTTTCATTAAAACATAAATATAGAGTAACTGTCATGTGATTATTTCATCATGGATACGTAACGTGCATAAATACAAACAATATTGAAAACAAAAAAAAGAACTTCAACACAGCACAAAATCTAAGATGCATGAATAAAAGCTCTTACTCATTTAAACTGCATAAGTTGCAATTTGTATATTGTAACGTCCCACATCGTTTAAGAGAGTGAATCATGTAAGCCTTATATGTATATTCTCATTTATACCTAGCACGAGGCATTTTGAGAGCTTACTGGCTTCGAGTTCCTTAGGAACTCTGAAGTTAAGCGAGTTCCTTAAGAACTCCGAAGTTAAGCGAGTTCCTACGAGAGCAATCCCTCGTGTGAGTTCTTAAAAACAAAACCGTGATGGTGTCGTCGGGGCCCAAAGTGGACAATATCGTGCTACGGCGGAGTCGAGCCCAGGATGTGGTGGGGGCCCGGGACGAGATGTGACAGTTTGGTATCAGAGTCAATCCCTGGACGGAAGTGTGCCGATGAGGACGTCGGGGCTCTAAGGGGGGTGGATTGTAACATCCCACATCGTCCAGGGAAGTGGATCTTGTAAGCCTTATATTTATATTCTCCTCTCTACCTAGCACGAGGCCTTTTGGGAGCTCATTGGCTTCGGGTTTCGTAGGAACTCCGAAGTTAAGCGAGTTCGCGCGAGAGCAATCCCATAATGGGTGACATACTGGGAAATTCTAGTGTGAGTTCCCAGAAACAAAACCGTGAGGGCGTGGTCGGGGTCCAAAGCGGACAATATCGTGCTACAACGGAGTCGAGCCCGGGATATGGTGGGGGCCCGGGACAGGATGTGACATATATACAATTGCATTGAAGTTTGTAAATTTAATCACGTTGAGATGGATGTGTTTGAGTTGTCAAAGCATTAGAGACATGGACGAAGCCAATGAAGGCTCATTGGGGGCATATGCCCCCACTCAAGTGATTAGTTTGTTAAGTTGCAAACTATAGTTATATAATATACACGTGTTATCTTTGAAAAAAAAATATAATTATCTAATGTTCAACATACCTTCATATTGTATATACTTCATATCAATTACTATATAAGCAAAAGTGCTATTTTTCTGTCATTCAAACCGAAAAACCTCTCTTGCGTAATCATGTATTAATATTTCTCTTATCACTCTACCACTTTTCAATACTACACTGAAATTTTTGTAACATTGGAAGTGTGATGAATCATCATTTGAAAATCATTCCTATTATCTATTGGGTATAAGCTATACTATAATAAGGTTTTCTTAGTTAATTTTCGGGTTGCCCTCACTAGAAGAAATTTCTAGCTTCGTCTCTGATTAGAGACATAAATTTTAAGGGAGAGAAATGTTAAGAGAATTCTCTTAAAGTGAGACTTTTCATAAACTCTCTTTTACTTTGCAGTTTAATATCAATTACCATGCCAATATTATAAAATATTATGCTAAATATGAGGTAATAGAAAATCTATAATCAACGTCGTAAAACACGACAATGCGTTTAACACGACAATGCGTTTGAGGATTCTCTAAAACACAAGTCCCACAGCGTCGTAAAAACCTCATATTTATCGTAGCCGTCGCAGCGAACTCGGGGGCAGGGTTGCCACGGTCGTTTGACTCAGTCGTCAGTCGCCCTCCAGAAACAATTAACTGCAAACCGCGAGAAGGTTTTCTCTTTCAGTGTTAAGCAAAGTCAAAGACGCCAAGTACGACAATCAAACACTCATTATTTCATCTAATTAACTTTTAATTTAAACTAATCAAACCCCACTGAAAGCTTCCATCTTTCTCTCTGTTCATCCAACTCCTGTACAACTCCGATCCGTAACCAAAAACCCAGTGCCTAAAAGGTTTCTGCGACTTGTTTTTTTCGATTTCGGATCGACCCAGATGGGATTTCGAATCGGGTTAGGGTTCCTGGTGCTGGTTTCCCTCTGTTGCACGGTGAAACCCCAGTGCAGCAAGAGCTGCGATGCTCTAGCTTCTTACTACGTATGGCAGGGCACTAATCTCAGTTTCATTGGCGATATCATGAATACGACCGACGCCACCATCGTCACCTACAACAAGGACTCGGTTCCCAACATATACAGCGTCCGGTTCGGCATCAGGGTCAATGTTCCATTCACCTGTGGTTGCATCAATAGCGACTTCCACGGCCAAATGTTCGAGTGGGATGTCCGTACCGGCGACACGTACGACCAGATTGCGAAGATTTTCTATTCGAATTTGACGACGGTGGAGGACTTGGAGTGGTTCAACAGCTATGATCCTAATAATATACTCAATAATACTAAAGTGAATGTGACTGTGAATTGTACGTGTGGGAATAGCACGGTTTCGGAGGATTATGGGCTGTTTATTACTTATCCTCTGCGGCCGGAGGACAGTTTGGATTCTATTGCGGAGACGGAGCAGTTGGATCAGGCTTTGCTGCAGAGATATAATCCTGGTGTGGTGTGAATTTTAGTCAAGGGAGCGGTTTCGTGTATATTCCGGGCAAAGGTTTGAGCTTTTGTTGTTGATGGGATAGTTTTAGCGTGTGCTATCCATATACCCTATTTTACTTCTTACACATTCATAGTTAATTTCATTAGTTGATTTTCTTCAATTCATCTGATTCAAAAGCTGAAAATTAAAAGGGTGTGTGAAGATCACACCCTGATAGTTTTTTGTGCTTTGAAGTTGCTGCAGTGTTTTAAAAGGCTAGCCTTGGAGGTGGGGCTCCAACATTTTCACCTCTGTTTTGTAGAAGTGGGCGAAATACTCACCTAGACTTTTCGGGGTGCGCCTAGGCGGCTGAGGCGCGCTTGAGGCATTGATTGGGCGTCCATTTTTCCTTTTTTAAGTTGCAAAAATCTGGAAACTTTTGAGTTGCAGAGCTATTTTGAGTTGCAGGCCATGAAAAAGAGCGAAGGAGAAAAGAAGATGAAGACGACGGCTAGGTTTATTAGGCTGAGTTGGTGTTTTTAACTTTTTGTTTTCTTTTTAATGCTTAAACTGACCCCACGTTGTTACATTTATTTAGGGGTGCAACTTGGGTTGGGCCAATCCGAACCCGCCTATGTCCAATCCGACTTTAAACTTGAACCAGTAAGTTTTTTTTAGTTATAACCAGCCCAAACCCAACCCATTTTCAATCTGTTTATTGATTAGGTTGAGTTGGATTGATCATTTGCCCGTCCATCCCCAACCCGACTAACCAAACCCAATCTAACCAGATTGTAACCCATATCAATTAATATGCCTACTACACCCAAGTGAGCTAAGTCCAAAAACCAATGCCCTTTCTAATATTTTTTTTAATAAATTACCCTTTATAATTGCTTAAGCTTTTAGGAAATAAGAGGCTTTGATTAGTCAGATCAAATTCGTTGTCTCTAAATCCTAAAGCTTTATAGTAGATTGATTTATAAAATTAAAGTTAGCTAGCTTTGAAGCTAATTGGCTTAATTTTTTTAGGAATTCTTTGAAACTAAGTTGTCACAAGATTAAACTTGAAAAAGTTGGGCAACCCAAACCTAACCCAAGTAAACCCTAACCCAATTAAACCCGAGTCCAAATGAACCCGAATGAAACCCAACCCGAACCTGAGTCCGAATTGTAAAAGTTGGGTTAGGATTGGGTTAGGATTGGGTTGACCTTCTAACCCGCCCAACCCGCCCAAGTTGCACCCCTACATTTATACCCCATTATCTTCACTTTTTTTTTAATTATTATTATTATATCTAACCCAACTTTAATGACATTTATTACCCTACTATCTCCTTTATTTTCACTTTTTATTTCTAATATTTATTTTCTTCATGTACCAGATAAAATTAGATAAGCATTTTTTTGTTTTTGTTTTTATTATTTCCTGAATATTCTCATGATTGGCCGTAGAAAAAAAAAACATCTTTTTATTTGTATTTTTTTAATGTTATATTATACTTTTAAAAAAAAATCGCTATCTTTATCCTTATTTTTCTTTTTTTAAGACAACCTATCACACCCAAATATTACCTTGAACTCTCATATATATATATATATATATATATATATATATATATATATATATATATGTACATTTATATATAAGTATCACTTACTTAAGTAGGTGTTTGAAATTGATTAATTTGATTGCTTGATTAAGCTTGATTATGTGAGTTAAACTTGTTTATGACTATAATATTTACATACATATATATATATATTAAAATATTAGGTCTCGTGCCTCACATCTCAAGGCTTTTGCCTAGGCAGGACTATCCACCAAATGTCTCGCCCACGCCTTTGCCTTTTAAAATATTGAGTTGTTGAGAATTGATGCAGACATTGAGATATCTTGCTGAATTTGCATACTTGGTAAAATGAAACATTTGGTTGTTTCGAAGTTGGAAAATTGTTATTTGATTCGGCAGAGGCTTATGTAGGAATGTATATGCTAATGAGTAATAATTTGAGCATGGGGTGAATTAATGAGTTTTAGTCAAGGGAGTAGTTTCATGTATATCCCGTGAAATGGTGCCATTTTCGACCAACACGTGGTTTCGTAGATATTTCGCTAAGTGGTGCCATTTTTCGACCAACATGTGAACTTTCGATGCATACGTGCAAAGTAGGTAATTTCATATACGATTTGGTAGACATTGCATGTTATTACTAAGTTTGGATGCCTTGATCTATGTTGCAATGCTAATGAGTTGAAACGAATCCACTAGAAGGAAAGGAAGCAAACAGTTGATTAGAAGGGTCTTGTTTAGGAAGTGATAGGCATAAATTTGTGAAAAAAGGAAACTTCAATAGTGAACTGAAATCCCACAGGAAAATGTTCGGGGTGAACTTAAGAAAGTGGAATCCCTTACAAAAGTTTTGGGGAAATTTGTAGGCTAGATAATCGATTCCTTGCAATTTCAACAAAGGCATCTTTAATTGTTAATCATGAGTTTGCAACGAATGTTAGAATGTTCAATAATTAAAGTGCTAGGTGGTGCAAGGTCTTTCCTGTGGTTATGGATCCAGTGGGCATCTAGGGAGTGATGTATTGAAAATGTTAAGTGAAGAATAATACAGCAACTCTCTTGTTTTAAGATATCAATTGACAATGCAGTTTTTAGCTGAGTTGTCATCTTGTTTTAGTAATTTTATTGTCCATTCCTTTTATTGATATTCCTTGATGCAACGTGCGAAAGTGCTAGTGAAGACACTGAGTTGTTTCAATTCTATGTTGTTTCTGAGTTGTTCCTGTGGTATAAATAAGTATAACGAATGTTTATCGGATATCCAGTTTTTAGGTATTATGAAGCATTGCTCTACTTTCAATATAGTTTGAGGAGGCTTTATTTTCAATTTTGCCCACCAAAGTTTCATTTTATCTTGCAGATCAAAATGGAACCTATTTGCCTTTGAAGTCGAGGTATCTTCTACTGCCTCAATACGTTAGCTTAACTATATTACATCTTGTTTTCACTTTCCGTGTCTTCTGAAGATTGTTAATATTTATGAGTTTTATTTGTGTCTGTTCTTTTTGCAGCTCAGGTGATACGGCCGTCTCCAAAATTGGCTTCATGTTCAGATGCCAGTGTGTGAGTGTGATTTGAAACTCAATGCTACTTGGAGCTCATCATTTTTCTTTTGTATAAGCAGGGCTAGGAGGTGGAGCCATTGGTGGCATATCTGTGGGAGTAATTGCTGGAGTGCTGCTATTGGCTGGTGGTGGTATATATTTTGGAATTTTCCGAAAGAACAAGGTGGATACAAAATTTCTCTTAGCAACATCTGAAGATCAATCTTCTCCAAATGGGCGTTGTAAGTTACTCGTCTCCTTGTTTCTTTTTCCTGATAGACTTTTCGATGTTACCTTTCCACTTTGATTCTTTGTAGTAACACTAGTTTGAGTAGCTGACTAAGCTCCTTACTTTAGGATGTTATTCTTCTCATTTAGCATTCATTGATTCATTTTCATCTTCCCATTCTTTCCAAACAAGAGGGTTTTCCTTTTTTTACTCCTTCCAAGGTTTCTTAAAAATTACGGGAGAAAGACTGCTGCTATTATAATTGTTAGTTGTTCAATTTTGTTGAAGGATTGGAATTTTTTTCTTTATCTCGTATCAGTACCACTGATAGTTTGCCCTCAGAAATCCCATTGAACCGGCCCTGGCCATTTTGTTGGTCTGTTTTGTTTATAATAATTGTTATGAAGTGTCATAAAACTGCCATGTATTTTCTGGTCTTTCTTGCACTTATTTGAACATTCGTTGTATTTTACTTGTTCTTGCCCTCAAATGGTCTAAGATTTTTGCACCAAATGGATGTTTGACACGATTTCATTGATTTTTCTTCTGGGTCTAGCCCTTGTGATTACCCCCGATAAACCTGGAGAGTCAAATGCTGCTGGTCGAGGCCGAACAGGCATTTCTGTGGACAAATCAGTGGAGTTCTCATACGAAGAACTTGCGAGGGCTACTGATAACTTCAGCCTAGCTAATAAAATTGGACAAGGAGGTTTCGGGGCTGTTTACTATGCAGAGTTGAGAGGCGAGGTTTGTTTTCTTTAACATTTTCTGTCCAAATGAAGTATGAGATTTTCTAGTCCAGCCCCATGATTCATGAATTAAGTATTTAGTGTTTCTAGACCATGCTTGTGTTTATTTCGTAATTGCTTATTTCTTGTTCTAGAAGTCCCACTCATATAACCTCTGTGTGCAGAAAGCTGCAATCAAGAAGATGGATATGCAAGCATCAAAAGAATTTCTGGCCGAGTTAAATGTTTTGACACGTGTACATCACTTGAACCTGGTAATGAACTTATCTTTTCAACAATGACAACGCATATGAATCTTGCTTAAGAACTATAATATAAGGGTGGTGTTATTGGCACTCTAAAAATCTTATTGTGCACTATGTACTAGTTTATAACCATTGAACTGATCTCTAAGATGTGTAATCATCTCTAAGCTTCTGAACGATCAATGCAGGTGCGCTTGATTGGTTATTGTGTTGAGGGCTCTCTTTTCCTAGTCTATGAATATATTGAGAATGGCAACTTAAGCCAACATCTGCGCGGTTCAGGTTAGGCTGTGCTTGATGAGGATTTAAGTACTTCTGTATGCAAGAGAATGATGATATAACACTGTTTAATGTATCCAGGGAGAGGGAGGGACCCGCTACCGTGGTCTATCAGAGTGCAGATTGCCCTAGATTCGGCAAGAGGTCTCGAATACATTCATGAGCATACTGTTCCTGTTTATATCCACCACGATATCAAATCAGCCAATATATTGATAGACAAGAATTTCCATGCCAAGGTTATTTTAGGGCCTCTATTTCCAATATGAACCATTAAAATCTTGTATTGTTGCAATAAAATTCCCTTCTTTTCATTGCAGGTTGCAGATTTTGGGTTAACTAAACTGACAGAAGTTGGAAGTACATCACTCCCCACACGTCTTGTGGGAACATTTGGATATATGCCGCCGGAGTAAGTAGTTTTTTCTCTATTATTCCTTTTAGCAGTTTAAGAGGTCGCACTTGGTGCGATGGCAAGTGCCTTCGTCCATGAGCGGTAGGTCTCGGGTTCGAGACTTGGGAGCAGCCTCTCCATAAATGGGGGTAAGGCTAGCCGACATTCACCTCTCCCAGACCCTGCGTAAAGCGGGAGTCTTGTGCACTGGGTACGACCTTTATTCCTTTTAGCAGTTTATCTTTTACATGACTAGCACTAACAGATTGCCTTTGTTGCATTCTTCTGGAAGAACCCATCGTACGCTGAATGAGTTTATTATTGCATAATTTTTCTAGTCCTCATCCTGACCAATAAGCTGATGGCTGAAAGGCCTGAATATTGTTACATATGGATTAAAATATTGTTACATATGGATTAACTCCTAAAGGCCTCGGTATTACCACTCTAACGACACTGATAGAGTCCTCAACTTTACCACCTACCCAATCCGTCAGGTGTGGGGTTTTACTACAAAAGGCCTCGGTATTAGTTAGAGTAGAGTAATACTATATAAATCCGTTTGGTTTTCTTCACCCCACCGATGTGGGACTTTAACATAACATGGTTGTGTGCAGATATGCTCAATATGGCGAAGTTTCTCCTAAAATAGATGTTTTTGCGTTCGGAGTTGTCATTTTTGAGTTGATATCTGCCAAGGAAGCTGTTTTCAGGGAGGATGGCTCTAGTTCGGAATCAAAAGGCCTTGTTGGTTTGGTTAGTTTTCTTTCTATCTTTCTACTTAAATAAGCCAATTTGCTTTTATCAAGTTTATGCTGGGATTTTATCTTGCATTACATACAATAATCTCTCATAAAGCACTTAAGCATGTTTTTGTTGTAATTTTATTTTTCACAGTTTGAGGAGGTCCTTAATCAGCCCGATCTGGAAGACCTCCGAAAATTGGTCGACCCTAACCTTGGAGACAACTATCCGCTTGATTCACTGCACAAGGTGAAAAAATTTGTCAGACCAAAACACATTATGATTTGTCTCTAGATATCAGTCTAAAAATAGGTATGGTGGTTTTCTGGTGCAGATGGCCCAACTCGGCAAAGCATGCACGCACGAAAACAAAGATCTGCGTCCAAGTATGCGATCAATCGTGGTGGCGTTGATGACACTCTCATCCTCAACCGAGGATTGGGATGTCAGATCCTTCTACGAAAATCAAGCTCTTGTCAATCTGATGTCAGGAAGGTAGAATCGGGTGAGTGCAGTGACGTTGCTTGTGTTTGGGAAGTTCCTTTTGATGTGATCATACCGAATATAAAGACATCATATGGACATTGTACATGTCATATAATTGAGCATTGTGGGAGTCTTGTGTAAATTGTACATATCAATTAGTGTACCAAATGAAGAGATAAACAGTTCCTTTCGATCTTGTGGTAAGATTGTCGAGATTTCCTACGCAACAAGCCAGTGTGTAGGTCAAATTCTTAGCTTGAAAAACGTAATTACGAGACAAAATCGATCTCGTATTTTCCTCGTTGAAAATCTTCATTTAAGTAGAAGCAACATGCAAAATTATGTATTTGACTTCCCAAGACACAAATATCAGACATACAATCTTTTGTCGAAGAATAATGATAGAGAGGCAAAAATTTTAAATCAAATTTACAAATTAAAAGATGTGTCACTAATAAGAAACAAATACGTTAATCGATATTAATTAATAATCTCAATCATCTACAACTATATCATGTGGTTTGTAAATTTATTTAAAACTTTGGTTTTCCCTAATATTAAATTTGCTGAAACCAACATGAATAATGACAGTCATGACTTATCTTTTAGATTTTGTCTGGTTTTTTTTTTAATATTTTTTTTATACGTTTTAAGACGGATCAGGTTTATGTTTTTTTTTTTCTATATCTTTTCGTATGTTTTGATGGGTAAGATTTATGTATCCGTGACCAAAAAAATCGATTGTCATGATGACTTATGGGATTCAAAGTATGTCATGTCAGTTCTAGAATTTTATTTTCTTTTAATTCGTTGCTGGCATGAAGCATGCAGCTAAGAAAGAAAAGCACGGCATGCAACAATGTCAGTGGAATTTTCAAGATATTCTTATTTTCTTGTGCCACAAGATTTCTGATTTCTTGACCGACGACATGAGCCAATGGCCATTCGATGTGTGCTCTTTTTGTATACTTTCAGAGCTCCAGACCATTTTCTGGTGGCCAATAAATAAAGCCCAGAACCATTTTTTGTGATTTAACCATTTAATTTTCCAACTGTGATATCTCTACGGGGATTGGTCAATCTGGTTTGCTGGCATATGCATGGTATCAGAAGGCAGACATGATCTGAGATTCTTATAATTCCAAAATTCATTGGAAATGAACAAAAAATCCCAAATCCATCATTAACCCAGCCGAATAATGGATTTTTAAATTTATTTAAACAATTTTGGGGCAATGAATCCATGTAATATCCAGCTTGATAATGTCATAATTCCAAATTTGGTTAACAAGTACAATGAATGTGATTCACCTACTAAAAAAACCTAGTCTCGTACACTAGAGGAGGTTGGCACAATTTCGTTCCTAAATGTTTTTGCACAATTATTCTCATATTAAAACAAAGATTAAGTTTCTAAAACTCCTTAATTTTTTAGGGTTATTTTAAATAAGTCTTGACTTTTTTAAATATTCCAAACAAGTACCTAATCTATTTAAAATGTCTCATCTGTTGAGCTCCAATTAAATTTCTGTTAAATTAACCAGGACTTATCAAAATCAATAGAAGATCATAAAAGCATGGTTTACACCAACTATCGGTCACCACTCCATTAGGCCATCATATCCAAGCCCAATATACAATCACTAACTCAACCCTACAACTCAAGTCGCCACATCGAGAAGAAGGTCATAAATGTTGCTGAAATGTTATGGACTGCCATGATGCAACCATTACCATTTTCACCGTCCTTAAAGAAGAACCGGAAGTTTACGAGCTGAGAATCGACTAATGAGGAAACCACATGTGCAAACAAGCTCCTTGAAACCCTATTTGAATTCTTAACATTCTTCTTTGTTAGGAGATTGTCGTCCTAATGTAATTTCAATATGTGTTTGATCATTGGGTTCCATATTATATAATTTATGTTTAAAATTTAGATTTTGAGACAACTAATATTAATGTTGACGGTGATATATATACATGTGGGTTTTGAATATAAGGGTTGAGATTGGGTTTCAATGGTCATAGGTTGAGGTTAGAGGTGGCGGAGGCTTGATATTTTCCGATCTTCATTTTTGTTTTCTATTTTATTTGTTTTTTTATTTTTATTTTTTCTTCTTCGTGTCTTTTTGAAGTCATTTTTATTATTAGTTTAGTGTACATATAAGCTAAAGAGTGGGAACCATTGTTTTAACCGGAAAAATTAATTGGGCTTAAAGGATGTGACATTTTCAATAGGTGGATACTTGTTTGGAATGTTTAAAATGGGTGAGACCAATTTAAAACGATACTAAAATGTTTGGGAGTTTTAAGCATTTAATCCTTAAATTTATTAAGGAATGTAAAATAATCTACATATGATAGACATACAAAACATAACGAAAAATCAAAACAAGCGATTGAATAACTATTGTATTATTGATAACTTCATTTAACGTAAAATTGTTAGATCATGTCTTTACTTAACTATTTAGAGTTTTATAATAGAAAGTGTCGTGATCTTTGGGAGATTAATTAAAACCATTTTCATCGATGTATAGGACACTTTTGTCTTAAATAAATGTGAACTCCTATCGGTCACGCATTTGTATATGGCATTTAGAAGACAGACTTTTGTATATGCCGATTATGTATGAGCATAACTAACGATACTTAAGCAAAGACAATTATTTAAGCGATCACCTTTGTTTTTTTTTTTTTTAATGAAAAACCTTGGCGGTACAAGGAAAATTTATTGATATGAAGAAAAAGAAGGGGTGGACAAAGGACCAAAACCCTCCAAAATAAAAACTAAAAGGTAAGAAGCTGCAAAACAAAAGGGGAAATCCAAAGAGATTAGGTAGAATAGAAAATCAGACATTAAGACAAGGAGACAAACATGTAGACCGACATGCCCAAGAAATCTGAATGCAGCAAAGAAAGAATCTCAAAAGGAGGAGCGGCATCCCTAGACAAGAGAAGAGGAGAGAAGCCCTAAATTAGCTAATTTTTCAACAACTGCATTCCCTTCTCAAAAGGTACGAGAGCAACATAAAACAATGTGTTGCGACCGGAGAATACTGTTTTTCCAACAAATGTGTAGCAACCAAGGAGGAGGGAAAAAAACCAGAAGCAAAGCAGATATCACACTAGAAGAGTCATTTTCAAGCCATAAATTTTGCAAACCTTGCACATGAGCTAACTTCACAACAAGGATGACAACATGAAGTTATGCAGAGAAAGAAATATGATGCCCCTAACTCAGGGAGAAACCACCAAGAAAATAACCCATAGAATCTCGAAAATGTAAAACCATTTTGTGAATGACAATGAATTATGCCGAGAATAATTGAGGGAATATTGACTTGGCAATCAAGTTAATGAAATCTCTAGGACTCTCGGTGCCTTAAGGAAATAAACATATTGAAGTCCTAATTACATGCAATCAATTAAGGGCCTTTATTAAGTAAATACAAGGAATAAGAGTCATGATGGACTATAATTGATGAGATATGATTTGGGTTGATATCATTTCCGATAATAGGGAGGATGGAGGGGGATGCCAAAGAACATGATCTATAGAATGATGACTTAACCGAGATATTACAAGAGAGACTAAAGTTGCTTATCCAAAATATCATGTACATGACCTTACCAAAGCGATGTTACTAAATCGATATAGATACGTTTTTCATATCTTGTTTTAGAATTGTCATTTGGGTGATTGAGAATGATTTTTTAGTTTATTTCTCTTTGGGTTAAAATCATTCTTCAGGTCTTGTTTCATACGTCCAGCAAATCCCTTTTTCTTCTTGACCTTATTTATATTTCCAAAAATCAGAAACCAACGAATCCCTGCAAATTATAGTTTAGCACGCGTAATTCACATATATTGCCAAAAGCCGGCTAAGATATTTCCTTGTTAGCACCTACCAACCCTCCTTCCCCCAACCTACTATAAATTATATATTATAGTTCTCTTCCCAAATTTCTATTAATTATATTATAATTCTTTTCCCAAATTTGTGAATTAATCCTTGATTAATGATTAATTTCCAAATTATATTACGTAATTAGGCCTGGCGACCATCTATAAATATTTGTATATAAATAAAGACCAAGTGCAGTAGTTTCCACGCTTCTATATCTCCCTTTCATACACGACTTGTGTTTTTTGCTTCCATCCCAACCTTTGCTTCCTTCCGAACCATGGGAGCAGTCCAAGCTGCAGAAGAAGAAATAATCACAACCCTACATCTGCACGACGTCAAACCAACCTTGCCATCTATTGATAGGTCAACATCATTGAATGATCACGAGCATCATCTAAATCTTGAAGAAGTGGAGGAGATTATAAGGTACAAATTCGAGAACAAGGTTTTGCTGCAGGAGGCTTTCACACATCCTTCCTTCGTCCCCACCGATTACTCCGGTTCATCCTACGAGCGTCTGGAGTACGTCGGGGATGCGGTGCTAAATTTGCTGTTCAGCAGAGAACAGTACCTTTTGTACACCGACTTGGCACCAGGGCCGTTGACGCGGCTCCGGGCAGCCAATGTTGATACGGAGAAGCTTGCGCGTGTGGCGATCAAGCATGGGTTGCACCGGTACCTGCGGCATAGGAAACCGTTGCTTGAAGAACAAGTAAGTGATAAAGATTTAAAGCTGCTTAAAACTTTTTGAATCATATTTTGCATTGGGTGTGGTTATCGTTTAGGGTTGAGGGTCAAACATGGATTTAGATGATAATTGAAGTCAATTTTGATAACTTGCAAGCGTTGACATTGTTTCGTTGGTCTTGTTGTGTTTGGTTAATTGATTTGATCGCTGTTTAGTATATTTTTCAACGCATTAAGTTTTGTCTTAATCAGTTGGACTATACGGCGTATGACTTTTGGCATGAAAGTTAAATCTGAAAGTTTGTGTTTGCTTCTTGTTGGATTACCTCAGGGCGGTCCTAAGAATTTGGGGGCCCTAGATGAGCCTTCGAAGTGGAGTCCTAAAATTCTCTGATCTCAGGCTCTTTGTATATTGATTTGTATAAAAAATAATCCGCTAAATACATAAAAAGTTTTATTTTTACATCAAACATCATTAAAAATTAATATCAAAAGAAGATAAATATACAAACATTATTTAAACATTACACGATTCACGTTTTTAAACACAAATGTACTAAATGTTTACAATTAAGAGTCTAGGATTGAGAGTGAAGAACAATAAAACTTGATGATCAAGAGAGTAAATAACAATAAAACTTGATTGACGAGTATAATAAATTCAACGCCAATTGTTTCTCTTGTGTTTTTTTTTTCTTCTAAAATCAACATCACACTAACGAATTAAATATTAAAATAATTCATTGAATAAAAAGTTATTGAAAAGAAAAATATAAATTCAAAGTTTTGATTACCTTAAAATACAATCTTTAAGACCATATGATAGTTGGTTTAAACATTCAATAGAAATGGAGAAAATGAGAAGTTGGTTTAAACATTCGATAGAAATGGAGAGAATGAGGAGTTGAAAGAAAAAAAAATTGCAAAGAGACTTGAGTTTTGTAACTTTATATGCATTTGAACAGATGGATTGGCAGTAAATTTGAAAAACAAGAAAAATCTAGTGACTGAAAGACAGCTTCATGTTTCAAACTCAACACCCCAAAGAAAAATGAAGCCAACATTTCGACTACAATAACAAATGAATTATGATATTTCTTACTTTTTTTTGTAGTTATATATTAATTACAAGATATAAAAAAAATTTGGGGGCCCTTCTGAAGTAGGGACCTTAGGTGGGCACCTACTTGGGTTACCCTCAGGACCATCCCTGGATAACCTGCCCATTGCTTTTGTTATACAGCTTAGGCTCCCATGGATTATAGCATCCCCAGTAAGGCATGCCAAAATTTATATTGGTTAATGAAATTGAATCATTTTAAGGAAGAGAGAGATATAAGATTTGGTGAAAGTCGTTTTCTCCCTAGCTAGCGCTGCTGGCAAAACTATTTGACTTATGAATATCTAGTTTGTTAAAGAAGATTATATAATGCGAATTAGTTAAAAATTACTTATTGGGAGATGCCTTCTTGTTAAATCCTCTGTATGATTTTTTTTTTAAATTTTACTACGGGGAGGGAGAGGGTTTGAAACTATTACAATAATGTATGGAAAGAGAGAGTTTCGAACCCGGACGCATGGGTGAAAACTCAGCCTATCCACTAGGATATTCGTACTACATGTAGATCCTCTATAGAAATGAGTTTTCTTAGAGAAGAAAAAAAAAACGTTTGAATTTGTTATGATCAAAAGTTTTGTTGAAAATGTACACAGATTCGAGAATTTACACGAGCGATTCATGAGTATCCACTGCATTCCAATGGTCTCATTGATGCTCCAAAGAACCTTGCGGACATTGTTGAGTCCACAATAGGTGCAGTTTTCATGGACTGCAACTCAATTGATATTGTGTGGAAGGTAATGGAATTTCATGTCGCTCGTTATTATGTTTGCTCATATCTGTTTTAGAACTGTGATTAGTACTGTTTTCTGTTTTGAAAACTAGGTGTTCAAGGATTTGTTGGAGCCTATAATAGATCCGAAGACGATAAAGAGGCATCCGGTGTCACAACTTCATGAAGTGTGTCAAAAGAACAATCTGAAACTCCAATTTGTCGACTTGTGGGAGGAGAAACACACGGTTGAGGTTTTTATAAACGATCAGATTGTTGGAAGGGGCACTTACAGTCTCAAGAAGGAAGTTGCACAGAATAGAGCAGCAAAAGATGCATTTGACAACATGTGGAATGTGATAGGTCAGAAGAAAGACAATGTTGAAGACCACCTAAGGGACAATGGTCACTGGGAGGATTAATTTATAATCTACTGTAATTTTTACGTACTCAATATATCTGTAATTTGTAGCGTTGTTCTTCACATTAGTTTGAAGTGTTGATGGAAAATTGGCTAATATATAATTTAATGCTTGTTGACTTTTGTTCCGTTTTAATCAATTTGAGATATGACTGCTCGAATCCTAATTGAAGCTAGAAGATGAATTTTCACGAAAGAAAACTATTTGGACAAACTATGCAGGTTGACATATCTACGTTTTCACTCAACATGCACTGAACCAAGAGAGTTATCTGGTCCAAACCAATCCTAAACACTAAATGAGATCTATATGTCTGGCCTTGCGTTGCATGTTCTTGAATTCACATGCCTCAGATCTTCTCTCTACGGGTATAATATTTGCTTTTTCTCTGCTTTACCTTTTATATTTGTATGAAAGTTGATTCTAAAAGTGAATTTCCACCACTTGCTATCACATGATCCACCCATCACTACTTGATAACGTCCCAAAATAGTAACATGAATCTTATCTTGTATCCAAATCTTACATAACGTCGGTTTTCCAGCAGAAAATATGATAACTTTAACCGTCTCTTTCTCATCCATATATTAAAATCATTGCTTGAATCAGACCTCTCTTTTCTCCACGCATCAGACCCCTCTCTCTCTTCTCTCTCTCTTCTTTGCGGAACATCAGACCTTAATTTCTTAGTTCTTTCTCTCCCGGCCCCAATCTGGGTTGGATTTTACTCTCCCATGATGGCTACTCCGACACAAACGTCCCCTTCATCCTGTTCGCAAGATCTGATGGCGTTGAAGAGGTGGTGTCACACGCGTGTTGGCCGACACTCAAGGGTGTCGAAAGCTATTTAATGAATGCATATGCTGATAACATGTAAAACATACATATAAATTTCGTTTGAACTACATAAAATAATATACTAATATTCAACTGCCAAGAATGAAACTACTGATAATGCATAACATGTTCATAGCATACAACTAATCCAGAGTACAAGCAGAAGATAAAATAGAGAAGAGCTATTACAATAGAAGTCAAAGTAGAGAGGATGACACGGTATCATTGGTGTTAACTACATTGGAGAAGTAGCAGAGATGAACAATTATAAAATCAAGAAATGAAGTTTTACTGAGAGAAGAGAAATGTGAGAAAGAAATGAATGAAGCTTTTGTATTAAACTCAATGAATTAACTTTACTATCTGTTTACAATAGCTATATATAACTGACTAGAGGACTAACTAACTCTTTCAACTAACTATTACATCATCCAATCCTTTACAACTGTTTTGATGAGCTGGCAGAGATGAGTTGGCAGTGATATATTCAACAACTAGTAGGGGAATGCCTTGTATCTCGGATCGTATTCCTCATTCCTTTGTCCTGAGGGGGCGCAAAACGAACATGAGTGGACCAAGTTGATATATATAAATAATACTAAAATAGTTATCAATATACTAACCCCCAAAGTTTTATGAAAACTAATAGCATAATATGTGATAGGTTTTCTGAAACCCTAGCATGCCATAAAAACTTTCATGAAACATATATCATATATAGTGTGCTAACTAGTGGTATCAGTATCGCCAGAAGACATATAGAACTCTTCATTCAGAACATTTCCTTCACAAGTATCAATCGTCCGTAGGCTCCTACAGCACCCAACCCGAAGGTCAATATAAGTATCATCGCCCGCAGGCTTCTATAACACCTAACCTGAAGGTCAATATAAGTATTATCGCCCGCAAGCTCTTACAACACCCAACCTGAAGGTCAATATAAGTATCATCGCCCGAAGGCTCCTACAGCACCCAACCTGAAGGTCAATATGTGACCACTAGATATGCACAAAACCATTCATAGTCTTTCCAAACATAGGTACATATATCTCAAAACATTTTCATAGCATATAGTTATCCATTATATATATACTATAAAGAAGTGTGTAAAAGCATGTTCATAGATAGTATATAGTCATCCATCATATATACTATAAAGAACATCATTTCGATAAAATATGGTATTCTAAAATATTCGTAGTAAAGCATGATATATCGTAAGTGTAAATCTAATTTACTTATAAAACGTTTCATAAAACGTAACCATTAACTCATGCTTTTCATGTATGTGCATTTCTACTATTAAAACATGCATTTTAGGGACACTCACATATACTCCATCGTCGAAGAGCAGTACAAAAAAGGAATGACAGAATCGCCGCTAATAATTGCACCTAGGCACATAAGGGGTACAATTAACAAAACTATACTCAAACGATTGAATTTCGGAAAACGGATCCAGGACGTCAAAATTAGTCTAAGAGGGGTCCCGGGCGAAACCCGAAAAAGCCAACGGTCAAAGTCAAAGGTCAAAGTTGACCAAAGTCAATGGTCAACGTTGACCGAAGTCAACAGGTCAAACTGATCAAGGGGTCTAGGTCGATCAACCGGGTTTAGGCTTCGGTTGGATCCGGGTTGGGCCTGAGCTTTGGGCTTGGGTTCTAAGGCCCAAAGGCCTAAGGTCCAAAGGTTTTGGGTCAAAGTGCCTGGGCTTGAAAGCCCGGCCCAAAGAAAAAGGGTTTAGGGTTATTGGGTTTTGAGTTTTGGGCTTAGAGCCCATGTTCCACACGGCCCAAAGGCCTGATACAAAGTGTTTGTGGTTTAGAGGGTTTAGCGGGCCAAGGGCCCTAGGTTTCTCGACCCAAAGTCCTTGGTCCTTTTGGGTTTTTAACAGAGAACAAATAAATAAAATAGGTGGGTTGGGCTTAACGGGCTCGAGGCCCGAGTTTTACTCAGCCAAAAGGGCCTGGGTTGCTTGTTCTCTCCGGGGAAGGAGGTCGAAGCCTCTTGTGCTTCGGTCAACGACAAACTAACCTACTAACCTCCGATCTAACTACAAAAAGGAAGGTACGAGAGAGAGGAAGATAATTTATACTTTGATAATGTCGAATGGTGGTTGGAGGTGGCCAGATTTTGGCTCGAAACTCATAAGGGTTCGCCGGAGGTTTCCTGGGTTTCTGGGCTTCATCGAGCTCCACAGAGGCGAGGGAGAGTGAGAGAGAGAGAGTCCATGATGGTGGTGGTGGTGCATCGTCGTTGGGATGCGTGGTTGGGCGTGTGGGTGTCGATCGGGAAAATGAGTAAGAGGATAGTCCGAGAGAGTGTGAGAGAGCAAGAGAGTTGAGCTAAGAGAGAGTAAGGAGAATGTTGACTCAGGGAGAAGAGAGAGAATGAGGTGAGTTAGTAGGCTGCCACGTGGCAGGCGAAGAGATGAGAGAAAATATGAAAAAAGATCCGAATAGGGTAATAGATAAGGGGACCAAAATGCAAAATTACATAAACTTTTAGGGGAAATGTAAAATTGCAAAATAATTTTGGGGAGGGGTTTTACATGGTGTTCGTGCAGTTGTCATGGTCACAAAGGGACTTGACTTCCGCCCAAACAGCCGCCTAACCCACATCTCGATTTTTTTCTCCTGATTTAAGCAAAATCGCCGCGACTGGCCACCACTACTGCTTTTTAGAACAGTGATAACTTGATAAATTTATCAAATAAATATTAGCAAAATATCAACAAAATCCCAAAAGTGACTATTTCAGCATTATTATTTCATTATTTAAGCCAAATTCCCTTGTTTTTGGAAAAATCAATTCGTATTCCGGTCCCATTCGGTTTTCCGCGAGAAATTTGAAAACCTAGCCAAAATTTTCTCTTTGTATAGAAATTTAGCCAAAATATTCTCTTTTTAACCAAAAACATAAACACCCTCGGTGAGTAAATATTGCAGGAGCCTTTGTTCTCTTCTGAATCAGCAATCTCTTTTCTATTTGGCACACATGTGGCACAACTCTCTGTCAACTCATGATACCGTAGGGAGGATGATGATGTTTGCTAAAGTGAGAAGCAAAGAAACCTGAGAAGCGAAGATGAGTGAGAGTAAAATTTGATTTATACAGTATCAAATTTGGTTCTTTGCTTCTCTGTTTATCTGTGTTTGTCATTCAGGAACTTTCTTCAAATCGGCATCCGTAATGATTTACTTCCTTCCTAAACTATATTGATTAAGGGAAAACGTGTAGAAATAAAAAAAATTTCTTCTTTTGAACAAGAAATAAAACAATTGGATGCCTCATGTACACAAAAATCTATTTATAATGGGTGTGTTGCTTGTAAGCATTATGCATAAACAATTCTCAAGTGATTAGGAAGTAATCTAGAAGTCAAATAGTTGACATTTACATATTAGGGCGTGTTGCATGCATGGATGCATTATTGCCTAAACAATTCTCAAGTGATCAGGAAGCAACGTGGAAGTAATTTAGAGAAGTTAAACAGCTGATTAGCAGAAATAATTGCTCCTTTATATATTATTTATTGAAAGTAGAACCATAACTGTAACTCACCAAGCAATTTCAGAACCTTAATTGCTCCTTAAGTTTTCCTAATTAACCTATTCCCTTGGTTGCACAATTAGCTCCCATGCATCAACCCATTGGCGTTAAATTTCATACCAAAGCTGTTTTTGGTCATGGTTCTTCTAGCCATGACTACTTTCATGACATCTTATCTGGTGCAGTCAGCTGGCAACAGGATTTAATGTATTTGTATATTAAAGTGTGTTGCATGCATGGATATATTATTGCTTAAACAATTCTCAAGTGATCAGGAAGCAACACGGAAGTAATTTAGGGAAGTTAAACAGATGACTAGCAGAAATAATTGCTCCTTTTTCATGTTATAAATTGAAAGCATACCCATAACTGAACCTCACCAAGCAATTCAAAACCTTAATTGTTCCCTAATTTTCCTAATTAACCTTTTCTCTTGGTTGCTCAACTAGCTGTCATGTATCCACTAATGGCGTTAAAATTCATATATACCAAAGCTCAGTGCTCCATCCATGTTTTTCGTCATGGTTGTTCTAGCCATGACTACATTTCCAGCAATCCAAGCCACTCACGAGTTCAAGGAAACCCTCCTGTCTTTCTACGCTCATGACTTCTTATCTGGTGCAAATATCACTGATGTTGCGTTTGCAGGTATTCCCGGCAAGATTTGGAACTACGATCAATTTGCCACTGTTTATGCGGAGGATGCCCCTTTAACGGAGGGCATAGACCTAAAATCCGCCTCCGTTGGCCGGATACAAGGCATGTTTATGGTATCGTCATTGGATGGACGTAATGCCTATGATATGTTATCAATTGTATTCACAAACAAGAAGTACAATGGAAGCACTCTACAGATACAGGGAATTGATAAGCAATTCGAGCAATATAGAGAATTATCGGTGGTTTCAGGTACCGGACAGTTTCGATTTGTTCAGGGATATATTACATATAAAACGGTTTTTGTGGACCTTCCAAATGCATACTTTGTTACACAATGCAACGTCACAGTGAAACACTACTAGCAAGAAATCGCGTGTATTTTTCTGTTATACTATGTATCTATGAACATTTAGTTCATGTTCTTATTTTTATCATATGCTTAATTCGGTTTGGTTGTGAAATTTTTTTATCGTTTATTATGAATAAAATCTTGTTACATTAACCTTTTGTCTTATCAATGTTTGAAATCAAGCCTCTTATTTCCATTTGTATTTTTCAGTTTAATTAGCAGCTAGCTAAACCCTAGATGATCTGTTGCTTTGGAAATTATATAGCCTAAGCTAGTAAGCTGGCGACTGAACTGATAGTCAATTAAGTAAAAAATGTTGTCATATCATGCAGATATCTGATGGCCTCATGCTTGTTTAATTATCTGCAGCATATATATAGTTGTGTTCTAGGATCGACTGGAATGATTTATTCAAGATGAAGTTCAGCTCGATTCGTTTGTGGATCGGGCTCGAGGTCACGGTTTGTTGGCTGATAATTTCACCATGACCTCGAACTTAAGTTTGGCTCGAGTTAATGAGAATAGAATTTTAATAAACAAATAAATTAATTTGCAATTATTCAATACATTCGCACATTACTAGTTCATTGCTGGCTGATTGAAGATAAAATTTGTTTTTAGGAACCCAATTTGAATATATAGTTCAGAATGAATGCCACTTTCCCTCATTTTTATTACATATCAGATAATGTATTTGTTATGTATTACAACTTTATTTTATTTTTAGAGAAATGTTAGCAACTTTTTTACTTGTCTTTTTTTTTTCTCCTCATGTCACATGTGGCACTGAAAATTAAAATAATTTTTATATTAAAATCCCACTATTTTTATTTATTTGTTAGTATAATTAAAATTTTAATTGTGAGTGAATTCAACATATTGAAAGCATTTCCAGTGGAGTCATTAAATAGAGACAACCACTGAATAAAATGGGTAATAAACAAATATAGAGACAAAATGAATCTCCAATTGATCGGAAAGTGAGTCCCTAAAGTATAGGGATTCACATGATACATGGTGTATGTCCTCACATATAAGGACTGTATGGGGACAACCTTAAGTGGAAAACGGGGCTCACAAATTGTGATTGAAGCTTTTAATGCTTTTAATTAATTAAAAATGTGTTAACATAAACAAAAAAATGTGCACCTTGAGTGGAAAACGGGACGCACAATCTTGATTAAAGATTTTAATGTTTTTAATGTTTTTAATTTTCATGCTTTCAATTAATTAAAAAAATGTTAAAATAAACAAAAAACACGCACCTAATCAAATTATCACATAAAATCATAAAAGCTTCAAATTTAGGGATCCTACTATAAGGACTATCCCATTGGAGACAATATTCCTTTAGGGACACAAAGAATCCCTTTAAATCCTTAAATAGGTACTTCCATTGCATATGCTTTAATAGAACTCAAAAGTGGTGGTGTGAGTCTCTAAATAGGTACTTCCATTGCATATGCTTTAATAGAACGCTCTTTATCAACCAAAATGAAGTAAAAAGACTATTTATTCTTCTATCACACAAAAAAAAAAATAATAAGAGCAACAACGTAATTTTACAAAAAAAAAATTGCATTTTTTGTTTAAGTCTTAGATTCTGGTGATTTTAACATCTATGATTTAAAAAATATATATTAAAAACAAACCTCTCTCTTCCCCCACTCCCACACATTTTCTCTCACTCTCTTTCTTTGCTCTTCAATTTTAAAAACAAAAATAAAAAAATTCACAAACACTTTGAGTGGGGCATATGCTAGTTGTGGTGTTAATGAAACAACCTATTGAAAATTACATTCAACACAATCAAACACACTTTGGGACGTCAGTTATTTTTGCTAGGAATCAGTTTCTGTTTTGGTCTGGCTTGTAGGTCGTAATAAACATATCTCACCCTAATTTCCCGTCCTTGCCTCCAAACCACAAGCCTAAGCCCTACCTCGATCACCAGTGCAATCTTCCAAATTGCCATGAGCGAACAATGCGTGGCAGACACCCCCCCTCCCCCCCCAACCACCACCACCATCGAATGCAGACGATCTGCACAAGCGGGGGAAACTCATATGGCACTGGGACGATAGCGATGATGATGAATTCGAGGACTTCCCCCCGGGAAAGGTGTATTTTGCTATCGAGGTATAACGCTCAAATGATCGGTATGGTTTTGATTTTTTATTCTTTTATTTAATTTAGGGTTTGTGATTCATTTTGCGAGCAAGCCTATATATCCCATATATTATTTCTTTAAATTTTGTGTATTTTATTGAGGGTAATTGTGTAAATGACTCAGTTGGATAATACTTAGAGTTAGTTAGATATTTGTTTTGTTAGTTGAGGTGTGTAGTTTGTTAGTTAAAGAGTGATTGGTAGTGACATGTGTAAATGAGTTGTATATATACAACAATCTTGTAATCTTATTTTTCATTCAATGGAAAGATATTCTTTCCAAACATGGTATCACCCGCCTCTATCTAGCGACTAGATCCACATCCACGCTTTTCCTCTCTGCCTCGCTGCTAAGTTTTCTTGCAAACCTTCATCACTAAGCTTTCTCTTTCTTGAAGCTTTTTGCACCTGTAAACCCTAATTTCTTCTACGAATTTTAATGGCGACTTCGGCTTCTCCTTCTTCTAACTTTGGTTCTCACATTCATTCTCCTCCGATCATCGATTTAAGCCCTAATTTCTCTGGCGCCTCTCAAATTGCTTCCATTACAATTCAGAACATTAGATCTATGGTGCCAATCAAGCTGACCATGACAAATTACTTGACCTGGAGTGCCTTGTTCGTTCCAATTTTTCGTCGCTACAACCTTACTGGTGTCATTAATGGCTCAGTTGCTTCATCGCCTTAATTTCTCACTAATGCAAATGGAAATTGCACTCTGAATCCATCATATGTTACCTAGTTTGAGAATGATCAAAACATTCTTATATGGATCAACTCTACACTTTCTGATTTGTTGATTCCTTATACTGTTAGAGTCAATTCTTCCAGAGAACTGTGGGCCAAACTAGAATCGAGATTTGCGACTGCTTCTCAATTGCACATTCATGAGCTCCGATCTCATTTTCAAAGCCTAACTAAGGGAGATTCCTTTGCTGCACAATTTCTTCAACAAATTAAAGAGATCGCTGATGCTCTTGCTAGCGCTGGAGCTCCGAGTGAAGATTCTGAGTTGATTTCTATCATACTTCATGGCATTTCACCGGAATATGATTCTTTTGTTGATGGGATTCAGTTTCACCTTGGATCCACGACAATCGATGAACTTCATGGTCCTCTTCTCAACAGGGAGATTCAGTTGAACAATCGGAAGAAAACATCTCAATCCTCGTCGTTTCAGGCCTTCAATTCTTCTTCTGGTGTTATTCCCACGCCTACTTCTCAAGCTCTTATGGCGTCACACAACTCCAATTCCAATTTTTCACAAGGTCGTGGTCTGGAGCGCAACAATGCTTAAGGTCAATGCTCTTTCTCAAACCCTAGGAATTTTCAGAGTCGATGCAGTTCCAAAACAACAATTTTCGACAAAATTCCAATCGTTAAGGCTATCAAAGGTACAATCGTGGTGGTCGCTCCAATTTCAACTCATCTGGCAAGAAAGTTCCCTGCCAAATTTGTCAACACTTTGGGCATGTGGCATTTGATTGTCTTCAGTGTATGAGTCCAAATTTTTCTGGTCACTTTTCTCCCTCAGCTATGGTTGCCAGTATAAATGTTCCTTCTCCAACTTGGCTTGTTGACTCTGGAGCTAGCAATCATATGACCGACTCGTACAACAATCTTTAGAATCCAGAATTTTACACATGGCTTGAGCAAGTTTATATTGGAGATGGCAAAGGTTTGCCAATTTTTCACTCTAGATCTTCTTGCTTACATACTCCTCATTACAGTTTTAAACTTAATAATATGTTACATGTCCCTGATTTGAAACATAACTTGTTTTCTGCGAATCAATTTCTTATTGATAACTGGTGTTCTATGCATCTTTATCTTTTTCACTTCACTGTGAAATATATTTCTTCGAGGAAGATGCTCTTTAAAGGAGCAGTGAGAGATGGCTTCTATCCTTTTAACCTTCTCAACTCTAGCTCTGTGATTAATCATCCTCATGCATTTGCTGCCTCTGTTAATGCTTCAAGGGATATCGGGTATCAAAGATTAGGCCACCCCTATGCTAAGATCATAAATAAGTTGACTTCTCAGTCTTGTATTTCTGTTTCTGGTAATAAACACACCACATTTTGTAATGGTTGTGCATTAAGTAAAAGCTCTAGACTACCATTTGTGTCTGTACCTTGTCATATAAGTAAACCTTTGGAACTACTTCACACAGATGTTTATGGGCCATCATTTGTTTCTTCTGTACATCACTATAGGTATTATGTCATCTTTGTAGATATTTTACCAAATATTATTAGTTCTTTCCTATGCAATACAAATATGATGTCTTAAGTATTTTTGTCAAATTCAAAGCTCATGTTGAGAATATGTTGTGTACCAAAATTATGACTCTACGATCTGATTCTGGTGGTGAATATTTGAGCTTCCAATTTTCCAATTTTCTTGTTGAGCATGGCATTAATCATCAACTAAGCTGTCCTCACATCTCAGAACAAAATGGTTGTTCTGAGTGCAAACACATACACTTAGTTGAGACAACAAGGATCTTATTAACAGTATCTCAAGTTCTTCATATCTATTGGGATCATGCCTTTGCTACTACATTTTATCTCATCAACAGAATACCTACTGCATCCAAGGCTTCACCATGAGAATTATTGTTCAACATATCACCTTCTTATCACACTCTGAAATTATTTGGTTGTAGTTGTTTTCCTTGGTTGCAGCTCTATTCTCAATCCAAGTTGGATCCCAAAAGCAAACTGTGTGTTTTTTTGGGCTACAGTTTTAATCATAAGGGTTACAAATGTCTAGATCTTAGCTCACAAAAGATATATGTTTCCAAACATGTTATCTTCGATGAATCAACCTTTTTTTTTCACAAGTAAGTTCCTGCAGTAAGCTCAACATCAACATCATCCAATGTACCACTTTGTCACTCTATTCCATCTTAGTTGACATTTTCTACAAGCAAATTCACCCATGTTCATGCATCATCACGTGTCTCTAATTAGGAGCATACTCCAGTCTTTCTGACTGAGCATATTCAAGTCTCTCCAGCCCCTCTAACCAATGCATCTTCACCACCTCCTAATGTTCCAAGTACTACCACCAACATTCATCCAATGCAAACCAGATCAAAATCTGGTATCTACAAGCCTAAAGCTTTAACTGCAACAAAGCATTATTTACCTCCTCACTTTTCCCATGATTATGTTCCCGTTACTTACCTTCAGGCCTTTAAATGTCCACATTGGGTTAAAGCTATGCAAGATGAGTTCCTTGCACTGAAACAAACTAGAATGTGGTCTTTAGTTCCCAAATCTCATTCTACCAATATAGTAGGTTGTAAGTGGGTTTTCAGGATCAAGAGGAAACCTGATGGCACTATTGAGAAGTACAAGGCACGCCTAGTTGCCAAAGGTTTTAACCAGCAAGAAGGTTTAGATTACATTAAGACATTTAGTCAAGTTGCTAAACTTGTCACTATTCGAATTCTCCTCATGTTGGCGGCACAATATGATTGGTTTCTCAATCAACTGGATGTAAGCAATGCATTTTTGCATGGTAATCTCACTGAACATGTGTTTATGCAATAGCTACCTGGATTTGAAGACCTTATTCATCCTACTCATATATGTCATCTCCACAAATCCCTCTATGGACTAAAACAAGCTCCAAAAGCTTGGTATGAGAAACTTCATGGAGCTTTGACATCTCTGGGATTCATTGGTTCTCAGTCTGATCACTCTTTATTTGTCAAAACAAATCCAATGGTGTTTATGTTGGTTTATGGTGATGATATCATTGTCACTGGACCATCACCTCAAGCTTGCAAACAAGTAATAGCTCAACTCAGTTCCATGTTTCCCATCAAGGATTTAAATGTTCTCCACTACTTTCTTGGTATTAAGGTAAAAAGATCATCCAAAGGTATTCACATTTCTCAAACCAAATACATACTGGATATGTTGACGAAAGCACAAATGGATAGAGTAAAACCTTGTGTAACTCATCTGAGGACTTCCAAATTGGATCACACATCTCCCTTACTGGAAAATCCTGCATAATATAGATCTCTAGTGGGAGCTCTTCAATACTTAACCTGGACAAGGCCCGATCTTTCCTTTGCTGTGAATCTTGTTTGCCAATTCATGCATAGTCCTTGACAATCACACTTTCAAGCAGTGAAAAGAATTTTCAAGTATCTTAAGGGCTCTATTGATATGGGATTATGGTTTTCAAAAATTTCATCCACTCCATCAATTACATCATTCTCCGATGTTGATTGGGCAATCTGCTCAATTGACAGAAAGTCCACTAGAGGTTTATGCATTTTTCTAGGCTCATCCATTATTAGTTGAAATGCCAAAAAGTAACCCACTGTTGCTCACTCGTCTACTAAGGCTGAATACCGATCACTTGCTAACACTACTGCTGAAATCACTTGGATCTACAAACTGTTGGTTGATATTGGCTACAAACCTCCTTCTATTCATCAACTCTGGTGTGACAATGTTTCTGCCATATCTTTAGCTAAGAATCCGTTGTTTCATGCTCGCACCAAACACATTGAGATTGACTACCACTACATTCGAGAATAGGTTTTGGCCAAAGAAGTTTATGTTCATTATGTTTGCACACAGGATGAGCTAGCAGATATTTGTACCAAAGCTCTCTCTAAGCTTAGATTTTAACTTCTACGATCCAACTATCACTTCGTTTGTCCTTAGCTCAGTTTGAGAGGGGATATTGAGGATAATTATGTAAATGATTCAGTTGGATAATACTTAGAGTTAGTTAGATATTTGTTTTGTTAGTTGAGGTGTGTAGTTTGTTAGTTAAATAGTGATTGGTAGTGACATGTGTAAATGAGTTGTATATATACAACAATTTTGTAATCTTATTATTCATTCAATGAAAATATATTCTTTCCAAACATATTTAACAGCGAAAAAATGAATTGAGCGAGATAAGGGCACGAAGATCATCCCTCAAAGAAAGGAAGAACACCAGTAAGTCCCCCAAATTAACAAGACTAGTTATGTTTATTATTTTTTTCGACTTTTGTTTGTGATTTAGGTGAGCCAATCTCTGAATTTTCAGTTTACGAGGAAGATGAAGAATGTTTTGTGTGTGTGTGTGTGTGTACAAATACGGGAAATAGTACATATTATTCATCTATGTTGATATTAAGTTTGTGTTCATTCCCTAAATTCGTCATGGGCCTCGCGGGCATACCAGGAATTTATTCAAACATGAGATTGGTGGGTGCGAGTGTGCCACTACTAGATGCCACTAGTAGACGGGTTTTGAATGATTGAGGTTGCACCTGAGATTGACTTCGAACCAAGAGATTGTGCCATTGAGTGGGAGTGGCTCAAATCAAGGTTCTTTGTTTGCCTTAAAGATAAGGACTTTTCTTATATGAAGAAATGGAACAATATGTAAATGGAAAGGTTGTACAGAGGAAAGTGAATGACTAATATTGCTGATTGCTTGTAGATTAATTGACTGAAAATGAGTTGTACATAAAGACTACAAATGAGATCGATACTACTGATAAGCAGCAGAGCTAATAAACTAGACAAAAGATGACTTTTGTGAGGGCTGATCCTGAAAAGGATTGAGGTTGGGGGTTGACTACAGCTTTATATGCAAATCTGGCTTGAGCAGAGTTTGTGTATTTGTTTGTTTGATTGGTTGAGTGTCCATAATCCTTCTACCTCTGCTCCTTTATATAGAGATCTGAAGGAGTCCCTTTGCTAAGAACAATGGACCTGCCCAAAAGAAACTCCTATGCAGCTTGCATTGTGAAATAATATTAAAATAAGCAAATTTGTATCTCCACCACATGCTTTCACCACATGTCTCCACCACTTGTAATAAACTAACATTTAAAAAAAGTAAGGTGGCTACTTTAACATATTCTCTGTACTAGTAAAAAAAAACACTTTGCGCGACGCATGCCCTTCGTCGCTCAAAGTCAAAAAAACGTCGCGCAAAAATTAGTGCAACGAAGCGTCGTCGCGCACCAACCGTCTCGCCATTGTAGTGACGCTAGGGTTTGCGCGACGAAGAATTAAACTGCGTTGCGCAAAACTACTTTGCACGACATAGTTCCCTGCGTCGCGCAAAGTAGGTTTGCGCGATGAAGAAGTAACCTGCGTCGTGCAAAGTAGTTTTGCACGACGCAAGGACCTACGTCGCGCAAACCACTTTGCACGACGCAGGTTACTTCTTCGTCGCGCAAACCCTTGTTTTTTATTTTTATTTTTTGGCGAAAATAATTTTTTTTTATTTTTAATAAATATTGTAATTAAATTCTAAACAATAATTAATAAACCAAGAAAAAGTATTTAATTATAATATATATAAAAATATACATACAAGATGTTCGAACAAAAAAAAAACTACAAGAAGTAGTCTTCTAGGTTTGATACATCAAGCTATTGGGTATCAGTTGGGAGGTCAAAGGTGTGACTTGAAAAATACAAAAACTAAATTACAAGGGTTTCCAATTGCAGTTTCTCTATCGGCAGATCAACTGTAAGTTTTCTAAAATCTTTAACCAAGAAAAAGTTTCGATAATATCTCTCTCATGGTGGATGTGTCACCTTTATTATCCATCTCCACGCCAAATTCCAGGACTGCAGCATCTAGCACTACTTCCTTTCCGCAATCTCGTAGACATTTTCATCAATTGTACCCTTAGTGACTAGCCTGTAAAGGACATGATCCAACAATTTTCTATTCAAGTTTATGACTCAAACCAATACCACATTATAAAAGCAGGGAAGAAGGGGTGAGGGTTAAACCTGAAAGGTGCTTCTCTCAGATTGGTAAGTATAGGTGAGGAGGGAGATGGGAAATTAAAGAGAGGCAAACCTGTATATGGTAACAACCTTCACTTGGCCGATGCAATGACAATGATCTTCTGCCTGTCGATCAATTTGCGGGTTGAAATCCATATCATGAATAACTACGGTATCAGCTCCAACCAAGTTCAAACCCTGTTCTCCAGCTCTTGTGGACAGCAAGCAAGCAAATATAGAAGTGCCATTATTGAATGTATCAATTATCGTCTATCATTCTGTCACCTGAGTGCTGACACTCAGAAGATATGGGTTAACAGACAAGAAACGCAACTTACAACAAATGAGGTAACAATTCAATTAACCACAATCAACAAGTGGAACTGAGCAAGCCAGATTATAAAACAGATATACCATGTGGCATGGCACATTGTTTTATGATAAGAACAATCCGTAAATGTGATAAAAGTACACCAGTACCTTCCATCAAGTCGTCTGTATGTAACACAAAGTCCACTCCAAAATATCAAGCATTGACGTCCATTGGCTGAAACACGATGCCCAGCTAGCTTCAGTGAAGGAAGAAGTTCAGCCAATGCCATCATAAACAAGAAAACTCTCCTCAGTTTTGAGCAGAGAGTATCATATGACAACTCTCTCCAAATTTTGACTCAGATCAATTGGTTAGTGAAGTTATTAAAGTAGCATTATACCTGAGATTTTGAAGAAAGCAATGCATATTTGTCTTGAAGCAATCATTTCTTATCAGAGACACCATAATACAGCAAAAGCTGCACAGAGAGAGAGAGCATAAACAATATCAACATACAATATGTAATCTGCTACACACATACACAGGCACACGAACACTGTACGCCCCGGATGATCAAATCGTTCCAAAACATTGATAGTAATGTATCAAAATTTGAAAGACAAATTCATTTTCAAGAAGTTGAGAAAATACCCAATGGATAGAGAAGTCACTATAATTCTTAAGTTCCCCAACTACTTTGTCTAAGGTAACTTTCTGGCAAAACGAACAACATCCTCATCACTGTAAATACGCCTTACTAGTAAAGGATGATTTGCAATCTAGAGAATGAGAAAAGAAAAAAAGAACAATAAGCAAACATATATACAATCTGAACACAAAACTGGGATGTCAAAAACATGAAAGTCGAGACAAACGCACCATACGAAACTAAACAAAATAGTTGGAGATCTGCCAGGAAGAACCTTAAGAATACTGTTCGAGTTAACCTCTGAAGTTTTTGCAATACGAGCTCATAAACTCTAGCATAGACCAAAGCTCCTACAACAGAAACACACAAGTCAATGAGTCATTTAACAACAAAACTAAAATCTATAAAAATTAATAAAAGTTGTTTCTAGTCAAGGAACTTAATCTAAAAATTATGGCGGTCCATTTAAACTGGAGTTGTTTTTTTGAAATGCTAGTTCGGTTATTCTCTTCACAGCTGCTAGGGGAAACCATTGTTTCAATAAAATTGAGGCCTTATCCATATCATTATCAATACCAACCATAATATCCTCAATCAAGAAATCGTCAGCCCAAGGGTAAAATACATGATCTTCTTCATGGAAGATGTATTATCTTCCACGGAAGTGTACTGTTTCCCACTGGAATCGCCATCTAATAAAGGCCTTTTCCCAACCCTATTCTCTGCCAAAGTTGGACAATCTACAGATGGGAGATGTAGAGTTGAAAAAGGCCTGCCCAGAAGGTCATTATTCCTCGGTAAGTTTGCACGAGGATGTAGAGAAGTTAGATTGGTCGGTATAGGTGGGAAACGATCCTTGTCAACTTAAGGCTCAAGGCCTTGTTTCTGGCGCTACTTGAGGTCAAAGGCAGCCCAACCACCAGACTTAGCTCGATCCCTTGACATCCACCTAATGAACATATATAGAATATAAAACTGACGAAAAACAAAAATAAAGAATATTAGCAACAGTCATCACAAACCAAGTAACAGCATGATGTAAAAAGCTAGCATGATGTACAGGTTACTTTGCTAGTAAGACAAGTCCGTAACTTGCACGGAACATACAAAGAAACTGGAGATATCAGATCCAAAAACTAGCATGAAAGTGATTATAGAGCTCGAAATTTAACAACCTCAAATTCATGTTCATCTCACTATACAATCAAAATTCTAGAATACGAAGTATAAAACAAATACTTGTATGAAAAAACCGCAAATGGTTGTCTAGAATTCCAAAAGTCCTATATAGAAAATAAGAATTTCAAGCGCAAAAGAAAACTAAAAAATAAATTAATAGAGACATGAAACCCATGAATTGGAACATCAAAAAAGTACCTTCCTTTATATATAAATATGAAATCCGAGAACTGGGTGTTATCTGGGAAGAACACACCAAGGCGTTAATCGATCCGACGGCTGATACTTCGAAAAGATTGCAGGAGATACGACGACTTTCTTGGCTGATTCCCACGGTCCAATTTTGTATCTCATATCCATAAACCTAACTAAGATTTGCAGAAATACAATCCCACAAGGATAGAGAGAGATTCTTCAAGCTGAAAATGCCTTTTTAGTCTTCTTCTCTCAAAGCTATCGAAGAGAGAGAGAGAGCGAAGGGGGTGAAAGCGGCGGAAGAACTACAAAAGGCACAAAGAAAGTTTCTTTTTAGATTTTAGTTTCCCCCGGCAGTTCCACTACAAAATCAATAGTAATCCAAGGAACTTAATCAAGAAACATATGAAATTATTAATTGATTTCAATTCTTAGTTGGTTCTAGTCTTACCTTGGTCAGATTGCAATGTGCAAATACCATTTATTTTCCATTAAACCTCGTCCGCATCGTCGTCCTCCAATTTGTTCTTAATAACGACGCAATCGGTGGCGTCGTCCTCTAGTTCGTGTTTAATCTCGACGCAATCGGAATCGGAGTCCTCGTCGTCGTGGGAGAACTGTTGGGGCTTGGAGGTTGTTCGGAAGGCGAGGAGGAAGGCTACGGGAGAGGGTGAGGAGGAAGGATGAGGAGGAGGCTGACTGGGTGCAGTCGGGAGGAAGGCTACGCGAGACGGAGTGAAAGAGAGGGCGAGATCAGAGTAATTTTGTCCAGAGTAATTTGGGAAGATTCAAAATAAGCGCCTATTTTTAACAATTGGAACCGCCACAATTTTAAGAACTTGCACAACGCAGGTATACATTCTGACGTCGCGCAAAGTGCTTTTGCGCAACGACTTCATTGTGACGTCGCGCGAGTTATATTTTTTTTAAAATAATTATTATAAAATATACTAAAAATGTGAAATTACTTCCTTTAAATTCAATTTTTTTTTACATAAATAAAACCCATAATAATATATTTTTCTAACAAAAACCCTATCCGAACTACAATAATAAATTTAAAGTTACTTAATAAATAAATATACCATTCAATTTCTTAAGTATTATACGTACAAGATAAATAAATGTAAAGCTACTTAATAAATATATATATATACCATTGAACTTGATGGGATAGGCATTCGCATTCTACGAAATTAGTTTCAACGATCCAACCGTCAAACATGTTTGTATATACTTCGAGATCGCATACGCCAAAAATCGCAACAAACAAACATTCAGAGATCAAGTAACAGGACGAAACTTTTCGACGGTTATAAACGAAAAATCACGATTTAACGGTAGTTTTAACTCTGATTTTGATGATTTTTTAAAGCGACACTCCTTGATCCTATATGAATACAATGAACTAATTAGATCATCAATTAAAACATTTACACAAGTGGATACCACAAAATCTTATGTTATCCTTAATGAAAGTATAAATAAACTCCAAGTATTAGTGAATCTATTGTTTTGATGGGATACGCATTGTACGAAACTAGTTTAGACGATCCAACTGTCAAACTTTTTTGTACATAATTCGAGATCGCATACGCCAAAAATCACAACAAACAAACATTCAGAGATCAAGTAACGGGACAAAACTTTTCGATGATTATGAACGAAAAATCATGATTTAAAGGTAGTTTTAACTCTGATTTTGATGATTTTTTAGAGCGACATTCCTTGACCTTATATGAATACAATGAACTAATTCGATCTTTAATTTAAAATATTTACACAAGTGGATACAAAAAAATCTTATGTTATACTTGATGAAAGTATAAATAAACTCTAAGTGTGAATGTATCGTTTTGATGGGAAACACATTGTACGAAACTAGTTTCAACGATCCAACCGGCAAACTTGTTTGTATATGCTTCGAGATCGCGTACGCCAAAAATCGCAAAAAACAAACGTTCAAAGATCAAGTAACGGGACAAAACCTTTCGACGATTATAAATGAAAAGCCCGATTTAACGGTAGTTTTAAGTCCAATTTTGATGATTTTTTAGAACTACACTCCTAACCCCTATATGAATACAATGAACTAATTCGATCGTCAATTAAAAAATTTTAAACAAGTGGATACAACAAAAGAAAAAGGTAATGCAAGAACCCCAAAAGAAAAGCAAAAGGAAAAAAAAAAAAAAACTTTGCGCGACGTAGGTACCTCTGCGTCGCGCAAAACATCTTTGCACGATGTAGAGGTACCTACGTCGCGCACAGTTTTTTTTTTTTTTTTAAATATCCTTCAATAGAATCATTATTGATTTGGATTAGCATTAAAGGGTGTATCTAAAATTTTGTCAATGCATACCAAAGTACAATTACGGCTAGCTCTACTTCAAAATCCAAAAACATACGGCAAAGATGTAATTACAAACACGTAAAAATGCAAATTTGCAAATAATTAATATTTTGTTATTTTTAATATGTATGTAAAAAAAGGGTTGAATTCTTTCTCGGTTGAGCAAAAAGCTTATGGTTGTTATTGAGTGTTGATTCCTCAAGAAAAGACCTTATAAGTAAGTTGATGTTGGAACATTGCTCTCGTCTTTCCCAACTGCATGTCATATCATTTTCGGTGTTACCTTACGGTCCTTACTCATCTAACAATTTTTAATTTTCTTTAATTGTTTAAATTATTTTTTTCTTATTCATAAAATTTGTTCTTTCTTCACCGCAAGTACTCAAGCGATGCATATTAATAATTAAAATTAATCCAATTTAAGGATTCAATTTTATGACATGAGATTTCCTTAGTAATGCAAAAAAAAAAAAAAAAAAACCTTTGCGCGACGCAGGTGTACCTACGTTGCGCAAAATTAGGAAAAAAGCGGTAAAACATCTTGGTTTGGCACCAAAACTTTGTGCGACGTCAGTCTTCGTCACGCAAAGTTTTGTTGCGCAAAACAGCTTTGCGCAACGTTTTATTTTTAGCGTCGCGCAAACATACTTTGCCCGATGAAATTTGCTACGTCGCGCAAACATGTTTTTGTACTAGATGTTTGCGTGCCTTTCCAATCCACATGAAAACATACAATTGTTTTGATTAAAGAAAGCTCTTGGCAAACCTCCACCACCAAAACAAAAGGAAAAAACAATATTATAATGTTCAAACTATCCCACTTGCAGCCAAATATCTCTCCAAGTTCAATGTTTTGTCCCATCATCCTCCAAATGCCATATTTACCATATTTAGCCCGAATGGCACATTTTAGGTGTAAACAGTTTGTGTATTTATTTAACAGCGGAAGCATAGACAGATGACAAACCCAAAACGGGTTGATGGTTTTGTCTCCAACCACATACCCCGCCTTTCATCTACTGTAGAATTTGTAAGAAGAGCGACGACCACATGACTAAGCAATGCCCACGTTTTGGTATGTTTGTTGTATTTTTTTTATCTGCTGTTTCATCTCCTTTTTACTTTGTGGTGAGGTTGCACGATTCATTTGATGAGGGTGCAACCATGATCGCGTCTCTCTTTTACAAAACATAATCTCTCGAGACTGATGATCAAAATTAGCAGAATGACTATGTTAAAGTTAGGCTAGACAATCTAATCCATTAAATCTGTGACGCTCATTTTGCATGCATTCTTCAGGCATGTGCTACCCTCCATTCGAATAGTTGATTCCCTGAACTGTGCTCTCCTTATTGTGCACCATTTTGTATGCATCACTTTGGTAAAAAATTTATTTGAAGGAAGTGGCCAAGAGTTCAAACGTTGGATTGCATATGCAAAGTTCACATTAGCATATGCATCACTTTTCTATCTGTGCAAGCAAGCTAAAATGGGCGGCCATGGATATAACTTAAAAGGTAGGTATCTACCGACTGTTGTTGTGCTTGATTATCCTTTTAGGGTGCGTTTGTTGCACCGGACTGTCTCGGACTGGACTAGCTTCAGGGACTAAGCTGGATTGGCTTAGACTAGACTAAGCTGGACTGACTTAGTGAAGCGTTTGGTGCAGTGTCAGACTAAGAAGCAGGACTATAATATTATATTATTTAATCTATATTTATTAATATTTTATTTTTAATTTAATATATCAATTAATATTTTATTATTACTTTCTTTTTCCCTGTTTTTCTAGAATCCTCCCCTATGTCTTCATTCATTGTTTTCTCCGCCTCTCCCTCCCCATTCCCCTTTTCTCCCATTTTGTCACTTCGTTTTTTATTGCAAATCATCTACCTCTTCACTTCATCTTCTTTGCCTCTTGCCTCTGCACTTCATCTCTCCCTGGCAAGCAACATCACCCACTTCACATCCCACGGAAAGCTGAAATTATGCAGAGGCTTCGTCCTCTCGGTACCCATCGCCATGGACTTTGCTGCCTCTGTTTCTCACTCCTTGGAATTTTCTGGGAAGAGGGAAGAATTTTTACTGAGATTGTTGTTTTCGTTTTGCTTTTTTGTTTCGGATATGGGCATGGGTGGGCTGGGTTTCAAATCTGGGTTTAAGATCTGGGCATGGAGGCAAATGGAGTTGCAGAGAGGCATGCTTGTAGACAACACTGTTGCACACAACGCAAGTTCGGAGACGGGATTAGCAATCCCAAACGTTTTGAGGGGCCTCGCTAAGACCACGCAGTGAAGGACTTAGTCGGCACGAGTCCGACTTAGTACCATTAAACGTTGTCCCGCTTTCACCAAACACTGGACTAGTAAGTGAGTCTAGTCCAGTGAAACTTAAGAAGGTCAAACAAACGGGCCCTTAAAGTGTCCTAATCTCTCAGTTGGTGGATAGATTGGATGGTCGGGTTTGGTCGAATGTGCCGAGGAGTCAAATGCGATAATAGTTGAGCTTGATTGAATCTGTAAGTTTGCTGTTGATATATATGTTGGTATCACTTCTGGAATATCAGGATATAATCTTTATACTACAATTGAATTTAGTAATGGAAATTCTGGAAATTGTGAGTGAACCGTGTCCTAATGTGTTGATGTTTAATTGTTTTCTTATTGTTATTCTAATGGAACCTAAATCCTCACCTTTAATTTGAAGAAACCATATCCCGCTGTTTTGATTAGAGGAAATAAATATGTCATATATTCATGGGAGTTTTAACGAAAAACTCGTGGTACTGTTAACTTTAATGAAAAACCACATTTTTATACTAAAAAGTCAAAGTTTTCCTTATTGTTAAAACTCAAAGTTTTCAATCCATTTTCATTAGTTTTCCTTATTTTCAAAGTATAAATATACCCATCCCTTTAGAAACACTGCTTAAAGAACCCCCGATGGAACAAAGAGAAAAATTACACATGTTTGAGTGTTATTTTTGTGGAATAAGAACACGTATTTCAGTATGGAAGGCAGAGTTTCGCTTAATAGGTCATTTCTGAAAATTATGTGACGATTATATTCTATACCTCTAATTGATTGCCCAGAATAATTTGAAAGAACAACACAATATAATGATATTTATTTATTTTGGTCCCAAAATAATTTGATAACCAAATGCCCGACTGAAAATATAAGGGTGGGAGTTGTTAAGCCCATTTACTTGAGCCCACTACTTGTCCTCTTGCAGCCGGCCATACCAGCCTTTTATCCTTATGTCCAAGTAGTTAGGGTTTTTCCTGTTATGAGGAGTATAAATATGTAATGGAGAGCAGAGAACAGGATATGAAATGATGAATTAAACTGCCTCTTTCTGCAGGTTGTGATTCCAGTGCTGGTTGTGGTATCAGTTTATTACAGTGAGCCAAGTTACCTGAGGTAATATATCTGTAACTTGCTCTCTCTTGTTTTCTGTATTGTGTAGAATTGCATGAAGTGTGGTGGTTGGTTGGATTGTCATTTCTGTATTTTTATCGGTGGTTTTTGAGATCTGTTGCAGCTGGGTTTATTGAGTTTATTTTTATCGGTGGTTTTTAGATATTCATACATGTGCATCTTCACCTTGCATCTCTTAAGTTTAATAAGTGGTGGTTAGGGGGTTTAGAGTGATGTTTGAATCCAGCATCTCCTGCAACTAGAGCGACGATATGATTTTAGAATACCAATAATCCTTGAAAGTTGAAGTTCTTGAGAAGGATTACATTGTTGACCAAGCTAACAACCATGTAAATATGAGATTCTACATGATTGAAGCATATACTTACACCGTTAGATATGCTAACAACAACTCCTCAGCTAAAAAAACTACATGACCTGATGTTTTGATATAAGAAATATCTTCATGTGTGTGTACATAAGTAGAAATATGAAAGTTGTGACCCTTACAATGGTGGCAATGTCTCTGAATCTGATCATGTTTTGCGGCTGCAGGTTTATGAAGGCTAATATGATAAAGGCTAATATGAAAGACAATAGAGATTATTGTATAAGTGTATAAGATTTAAAGGCTAATATGATAAATTAATTTAGTTATGATTCTCTTGAAAGTGATTATATGGTACAAAGTTTCAAAGGGTTCATTCAAATGCATTTCACAGAACATGATATTTGTCAACTGTTGTTTATTGAGATTGCTGATGTGGTTGTCTTCTTTATTTGTCAGTGCATATTTCCTTTAATGCTATTTGAATATTTCTTTTTGCTTGCTGCTGTAGTCCTCCTTGGGTTGTCTGAATAGTGTGGCATGTCTTACATTTTGACGATAAGACTGTAAGACATGTAACACATTGTTGTATGTTAAACATCACAAAAGGAAGGAGTGTTGACTATCTTCCTTTTCTTTGTTAACTTTTCTGTTTGATTGGATTTGGGTTTCTTTGGAATTTTATTTTGTGATTGACGGTTTACTGATTGATTTGTCGGAAATTGGGTTTCTACTTCTAATTTGAAAGTGGGGTTTTCTTAATTTCCTTTTTGTTTCCCCTGTTGTTGTTTATCTTCCTCAAAGTTGCTGTGTTATGGGGATTTTGTACACGTCTGAGTCGGGGGTGGGAGGGGAATTGTAAGATAGATAGTCCTTTGCTCTTGTGGTGTCTGAAGGAGTAGGGACAAATTTAAAACTCTTTTGTTGTTTATGTTTGTGAAATTGCAGCTCCAATCAAAAGTTGCTTGCTTTTATCATTGCTTTGACTGTATGAGAACGTTTCAATGTCAATTTCAATTGTACTCATAAACTCCTCTTGTTAAAGGATCTGTTTATATAGATAAAAGGTTTGTTATGAAGTATGTGAAATGAAACCTTGATCTTCAAAGTATGGAGTTTAATTCATTATGTAGTTACACGTATGCAGATATCTGAACTTGTGTGGAAGCTAATCCAACATTTTGATGTGGTTTTCTTATTTTCTTTGTTTTTCATAATCTTGTTTGACATATTATCTACTTGTGATGGGAATTTTTTAATTACCTGCTTTATTCTTTTATCTTGAAAACAGAGGATGCCCACTACGGTTGTAGTTATTCTAGTTAATGAGGGCGCCATATTTGCAGTGGATACTAGGGGTTTCTACGAGAATAGTGAAACTGAATCTCATGGATATCATGATGAGGGTCATGAGTTTAACTAAGACTATTTGGTTTGAATTGTGGGATACAAAGAAATAATTGAAGTATGTTTGAATATTTGGATAAACATGTGCGAAGCCTTTTGAAACAGGTAATGCACCTTATATATATTATATTATATTACAATGTCATCTGACTTTGAATTAATGTAGGACATAAACCATACTATTGAATGAGTCGCAACGGAATCACTTCCTACAAAAAAGTTGGCAATTTCAAAGACATCTCCCTGTATTATCTATGAATCGCATAGTTTCCGTTGCGAATCCTTCAACGATAAGGTTTATGTCCTACATTAATTCAAAGTCTCATTATCTTATAATATATATATATATATATATATATATATATAGCTATAAGGTGCATTACCTGTTTTAAAAGGCTTTTGCACATGTTTATCCAAATGTTCAAACAAACTTCGATTATTTCCTCGTGTCCCACACTTCAAACTAAATAGTCTTGAGTTAAACTCATATCCTCATCATGATATAATGAGATTTAGTTTCATTAATCTCGTAGAAACCCCTAGTATCCACTGCAAATGTATGGTGCCCTCATCAACTAGAATAACTGCAACCGTAGTGGGCATCCTCTGTTTTCAAGATATCACAAGCAGATAATATGTCAAACAAGATTATGAAAAACAATAAGAAAACCATATCAAAATGTTGGATTAGCTTCTACACAAGTTCAGATATTTATATCTAATCGTTAAATTTATTGATACAGGTCAAATCTGACTTAAAATATAGTTTCAAAAAATTTATTTTCAATGTGATTATATTTGATAATAACCTTATCGCATTAACAAAACATATTATTTACGAGTAATGGTACACATACCACATTCACGTGTTAGTAAAAAAAAATTTCAAAATCCAATGCGATTATACCTTTACCAAAAACAGAAATTAAAAATAATAATGAAAAAGGGAAAAACAAACCCTTATCATCACAATTCACAAGGCCAGGCTCCCCACCGGAATCTCCTCTCTTTCGCACACAGCCATGAGCCAGAGCGGTAACGAGTCCGAGCGCCAGAGCAAGAAACAAAAACTCTTGAGTCCAGATCCAGAATCCCTCCAGGGCCATATCCCGGACTTACCACCGAACGCAGACGAGCTGCGCAAGCGGGGGAAGCTCATATGGCACTGGGACGATAGCGATGATGATGAATTCGAGGACTTCCCCCCGGGAAAGGTTTATTTTGCTATCGAGGAAAACTATAATGCTCGAATGACCGGTATGGTTTTGATGTTTTTTTTTTTCTTTGATTTAATTTTAGGGTTTTGTGATTAATTTTGCAAGCAAGCCCGTATATCCCAGATATTATTTCTTTAAATTTTGTGTATTTAACAGCGAAAAAAGAATTGAGTGAGATAAGGGCACGAAGATCATCCCTCAAAGAAAGGAAGAACACCAGTATGTCCCCCGAATTAACAAGACTAGTCAGGTTTATTATTTTATTCGACTTTTGTTTGTGATTCGGGTGTGCCAATCTCTGAATTTTTCAGTTTATGAGGAAGATGAAGAGTGTTTTTTTTCATTTCTTTTGTACAAATACGGGAAACAGTACATATTATTCATCCATGTTGATATTAAGTTTGTGTAATTATTTTACAGCGGAAGCACAGACAGATGACAAACCAAAAACGGGTCGATGGTTTTGTCTCCAACCACATATCCCGCCTCCCATCTACTGTAGAATTTGTAAGAAGAGCGATGACCACATGACTAAGCAATGCCCGCGTTTTGGTATGTTTTTTGTATTTTTTTCTCTGCTTTTTCTTCTCCCTTTTACATTTTGGTGAGGCTGGGCGATTCATTTGATGATGGTGCAACCATGATCGCGCCTCTCTTTTACATAACATAATCTCTCGAGACTGATGATCGAAATAGCGGAATGACTGTTAAAGTTAGGCAAGACAATCTAACCCATTAAATCTGTGGACTCTGGTCTGATTTTAAGAAACCTGTTTTGGGTATATGATTCAATATCGGTCTCTGACTCTCCCCAGTTTTTATTTGTTTTTTGGGTTCCTCCTCATATTGACCGAACGTGCAAAGAAGGCCACTGGGAAACGAACCAATTGTGAACAATAGAGTGACGCCGAGGGCGATATTATATAACAAAAAATACAGTTATTATGTATCTAGCTTTTATTTCTATTTTTAATTTGTGCTTTTAGTGTTTATTTAGTTTGGTTCATAAATCTTTTTCGACAACTTTGAAGGGGTCATGCAGATAATATTAGTGTGTGACGGTTCTTAATTAACTATTCAAAACACCTTTTTGTTGATAGGATGATGATAGGTAAAACCTTTAACTGATGGGGATCCATTACCTGACGGATTTTGTGTATGGGGAATCTTTAATTCGATTGGACTTGCAAGGACAGGGTTTTGGGGAAGTTTAGCTAGTCTAGCCCCAATCCACCCCTTTGCAGTCCCTATTTGAAGTACTCGCATAGTCCTCTTTCGGTATTAGAAACACAGTTTAGTCATTGATATTTACTTGGGCATGTCACATGTTTATGGTGTCAAAAGTTAGGATTAGCATGCTCGACTAACTTGAATGCTTGTGCAGACTCTTCAACTGTTGTTCATGACGTGAGATGTCGACTCTGTTTGAGGGAGGATCATGTGGTTACAATTTGTCCGTACCGGTACTATGTCCCAAAGGGTGAAAAAGTTGGCCCCGGCGGTAAACTCGTTTGCATATGTTGTCAAAAAGAGGGTGGCCATCCTGGTGAGGAATGGGTAGGAAAAGCTGTTGGTAATTATTGCAGGATTTGTTCTTCTACTTATGACCACAGGACTGAAGACTGCCCCGTGAAAAAGGGAAGAGAGATAGTAGGAGGCAAGTTCCAATCGGCTATGGTTGACTCGTGAACAGAAATGTATTTAATTGGGTAGAACTGAGTTCATGCTGGATCAGGTTATATGATATGTAGTGTTCATTTATGTTATGGTATGTTATATATGGTGTGCTTATTTCCTAGATGGAAATGCAAAACTGAGTTCGTGAGAATATGTTTTAAAAGTCTATATATAATATTATGAAATAAAATCTTATAAGCTTAACCTCTGTGTCATGTTCATGTCCGTTTGCATTCTCTTGGCTTCAGATATCGTACCTACCCCTGCTTCTTATGCATTGCATAACTAGGCTAGGCTTGCTATGGTACCGCGCGAGTATGTCTTCTACTTGTTTTGCGTTTGCTTGCTTTCCTCGACATGCCTAGTTTCACAGACCAAGCTAGCATCAAACCCTCTGCAGTGTCAAGTCTTCCTTGTATCCTCATAGAGTTATGGCTCACGCACATCCGACTCATTGTAGTGGTCGTGACCACCTTGCCTCCAACCATTGTACAATTTGTGAGAATCGCAGCTCTCTTTCTGAATTGGCACTCTTGATTGTTTGTAGTAGTTTGCCTTCAATACCAATCATGAGCTCCCGACTCTACACTCGGTGTCTTGCTTGTTAGCTTCAGCGACTGTCCCAAGTTCCCAACACAACAACACATTTCAAACACCATATAACAGTACCAAACCCTAATTATTTACAATTCAAACTACAAATTCATACAAACCTAACCCTAAATAACAAATTGCGCAACGAGAAAGGAAAGGGAGAGAGAAAGAGAGAGAAATCATGATTAGTAACGTGAATGATTCTGTTGCCCCTGGTCGAGTGATTCTCAAGTTATGTCCCATAGCAACATAGAGCGAGTTTCGTTGCCCTGGTTGAGTGATTCCCAGGTTATTATCCCACATTATATTCATTTACCCTTGGCTTCTCCTACATCAAGAAGGTGACAAAGGTTTTGAGAGATGAGAAGTCACTACAACCTTAAATATATGTTCCCATGCACTGCTCAGAGATGATATACCACGTATTTGAAATAAAATTTGCATACCCTGATGTTTGTGTAAGTAAAAACAATTTGTGCTAAGACTAAGGCCTCGTTTGGCAGCTCGGACTGTACAGACTATTTCTGTCAGATATGATAAATACTCACCAGATAGTACTGACTAAATTAGTTGGGTGTTTGGTGCAGTATCAGACTAATGATCATATTATTTATACTATGTTTGATACTGAACTAGATAAGAAAAGGAAAGAAACAAAAATTGACAAATCTTTGTTTGTTTGTAGGGGTCGGAGATGTTGAGAGTTGTCCCACATCGGTGAGGGACAAGATTTGCTATGTGCTTATATGGTCTTGGACTACTCTCCATATTACCAATTGGTTTTATGGTGAAACCTCAATTTCATCATGGTATCAGAGCGAGGTTGTCCTCGTGTGAAGCCAAACGGCCACACACGCTCCACGTCACCCAGTTGTTGTCCACGTGTAGGCTTGAAAATCCGCCACACGTGTGAGGGCGTGTTGAGAGTTGTCCCACATCGGTGAGGGACAATGTTTGCTATGTACTTATATAGTCTTGGGCTACTCCCTATATTACCAATTGGTTTTATGGTAGAACTTCAATTTCATCAAGAGATGCATGGCTTTATGGTGGAACTTCAATTTCATCAAGAGATGCAGCGGCGGAGAAGAGGTCGGGAGATCCGATATCCAAAAGAAGATGCAGGGAGAGAAGAGTTTTATTCTGGGTGGTTGGATGGAACCTAGAGGTGGTGGTGGTGGTTCATGGTGGTCGGCAGAGGAATTGGGTTTTGTGGGAAGGAAGGGGAAGAACAGAAGGAGGGGAAACGAAGAAGAAGATGTTCATCTCAGTCAACGCCAGCCAATCGCCATGAGCACCGCCAGGATTGCTGCCACTCAACCTCTCTTCTTCTCTGCACCTCACTGTCACAATCTCACAGACCTCCTTCCATTTATGTGGTGGACTCTAAAGCAAATAGAACCTCCCCCTCCCTAAAGTTGCGATGCTAGTACGTTGTTGTAGCCTTAACTGTGTGTGAGGCAATTTGGTTAAGAAATCTGTTGAAATCCTTATGTCATCCACAAGCGGAATCGACTGTGATTCATGTGGATAACATTTCAGCTATCAAGTTTGCTAGGAATCCAGTCCAACATGGAAGGAGCAAACACATTGATACCAGGTTCCATTTTATGAGGGACCATATGAAGCAAAAGACAATTGAGCTTGTCTATTGTCACAACAAGGAACAAGTGGTAGACATCTTCACAAAGCCACTGCCGGTTAAGTCATTCAAGTTGCTGCGTGAAATGCTAGGCATTTTGATTTGAGGCGGCGTGTTGGGAGTTCAAATCAACAGCTATTGAGGGGCCATAATTGGTGGAACACTTTTCAGCTAGCTGCCTTGTTTTTTCAACAGTTATACGTGTATTTTCTTTGATAGCTTTTGTGTGTGTCTGAAGTGGCCAAAGTGTTAAAAGGGTGTGAAGACTTTTTTGAACACATTCATTTGTTTTGCTTTGATAGATTTCAACACTAGGTTTAGAAAGTCGTTGTTTTGTATTGTTATTAAAGCCACTTGTGGGGTTCTTTTGTTTTTGCATGTATTAGTCTTTGGTTATGTACGTTTGAAGTAATCCTATTCTAGAAATAAAAGTTGTAAACTCTTCAGAATATTTTTCTCAAAACTTACTGCATCTTTCTTTCTTTTGTCCAATTTTAATTGAGAGTGAAAGTGAGAGATGTGATAGAGTTAGAAAACTTATCACCCACATTTTTTGGTATTGAGTTAGTAAACTTTGAATACCAACATTTTTCATGTTATAAATGTTGAGAATCAATGTCAAAGTTAGGCAATGTTAGGCAATGTTAGTCAATGTCAAAGTTAGGCAAAGTTAGTCAATGTTAGTCAATGTCAAAGTTAAGCAATGTTAGGCAATGTTAGGTATGGTTGTGTGGAAAAAATAATTAGGTGCAATTAATGTGTTTTGTGTGGTAGTAAATAATCTTAGTTTAATTAAGTAGCTTTCATTTGGTTTGCTATAAATACCCAAGTCCCCAAGCCTTGTAAATCATCCAAAGGAAAAACAAAGCTAAGTGCTAAATAAGAAAAGCTTTGCTAATTAGTGTTTTTGTGAGCTTTCTTTAGAGTGTGCTTTATTTTCTTCTTCTTGGAATAATTAGAGTTATCTTGTATACTCTTTTTGTTCAACAAGAAATTGAAAGCATACCCATGACTGAACCTCACCAAGCAGTTTCAAAACCTTAATTGTTCCCTAATTTTTCCTAATTAACCTTTTCTCTTGTTTGCTCAATTAGCTGTCATGCATCCACTAATGGCGTTAAAATTCATACCAAAGCTCAGCGCTCCATCCATGTTTTTCGTCATGGTTATTCTAGCCATGACTACATTTCCAGCGATCCGAGCCACTCACGAGTTCAAGGAAACCCACCTGTCTTTCTACGCTCATGACTTCTTATCTGGTGCAAATATCACAGATGTTGCGTTTGCAGGTATTCCCGGCAAGACTTGGAACTACAATCAATTTGCCACTGTTTATGCGGAGGATGCCCCTTTAACGGAGGGCATGGACCTAAAATCCGCCTCCGTTGGCCGGATACAAGGCATGTTTATGGTATCGTCATTGGATGGACGTAATTCCTACGATATGTTATCAATTTTATTCACAAACAAGAAGTACAATGGAAGCACTCTACAGATACAAGGAATTGATAAGCAATTCGAGCAACATAGAGAATTATCGGTTGTTTCAGGTACCGGAAAGTTTCGATTTGTTCGAGGATTTATTACGTGTAATACGGTTTTTGTGGACATTCCAAATGCATATTTTGTTACACAATGCAACGTTACAGTAAAACACTACTAGCAAAGAATCACGTATGTTGGTTATACTATGTATCTATGATGAAACACTATTAGCAAAAAATTACGTGTATTGGTTATACTATGTATCTATGAACATTTAGTTCATGTTCTTATTTTTATCATATGCTTAATTATGTTTGGTTATGAGAATTAGTTATCGTTTATTATGAATAAAATCTTGTTAAATTAACCTTTTGTCTTATCAATGTTCGAAATCAAAGCCTCTTATTTCCATTTGTAACAGTATTTTTCGGCTTAATTAGCAGCTCCTAGATGATCTCTTGTTTTGGAAATTATATAGCCTAAGCTAGCTAGCTGGCGACTGAACTGAAAGTCAATTAATCTAGCTAACCCTAGCTGGCTATATATTTTGGGGTGTGATATCCACACACCCCATTTTACTTCTCACACACCCTTCTAATTTTCGACCGTTGGATCGGATGAATTGAAGAAGATCAACGGATAGAAATTAACAAGAGGTGTGTGAGAAGTAATTTGGGGTGTGTGGATAGCACACCCCTATATTTTTATGTGTTCTTCTATTTGTATTACGATAGTAGAATGCCAGGTAGTTTAACAAAATTTTATTGATGAAGAAATTTTTCCAAATATGCGATATTTAAGTCGGTACTTCTAAGTATAATAATCTATGAAGAGCAAAAGTATTTTTTCTTGCCCCATATATATTACAGGGAGTAGGATTATTTCTTCTCTTATTCTCCTTCCCTTCCTTTCCCTCCTCTTCTTTTACACATTATTTTTTTATTTTATTGTCTCAATAAAAAATTATATTCGTTCATAAGAAAAAAAGCCTAATGAAAGAAGTTAGGAAGGAAAAAAAAAATTAGAAAAACTAATGAAAAAGGTTTGAAAACTTTGAGTTTTAATGATAAGGACAAAATAAATAGTAAAATGTATAGTACCAGATTTAATTTTTTAATGTAATGAACAATAACACGAACTTTTCGTTAAAACTTCTAAAAAAATTCTCTTCATGGAGGAATATTTTAAGTACGACGTCCTTGAATAAAGGTTCTCTTATTGTTGGGGACCATCTCGGCTTTATGTTTGTTTTTGGCAGGAAGTATAGTAAATAGGAATTTTCTTTCAATGTAACTGTCACACGAGATGGTATATTATGTGTCTTTATATAAATAATGTGATATATGTGTTAAAAAGTTAATAAATTAAAATTAAATATTTTTACTATTTACATAAAAATACATAATATATTATTCATATTTTCGTCACAACTAAGAATTTCTCAGCAAATAAAGGTTAGTATTGAGAAAGTACGTGAGGTCCAATACATGTGACTGTCAGAATCCCAACTACTTTGACATGCAAAGCTTTTGTCTTTTTCTTTTTTATTTTATTTTATTTTATTTTCCTGTGTGATCAAGGGCTAAAGTACCATTGCAGATAAGGTTTGACAGCTGGCAGCCAATGATTCATTTAGTATGTAAACTGGCAGCTGGCAGCTAATGATTCATTGAGTATATAACCAGGGACTTGGATTCTATGGCCTCCCAATTCGGTCCCCTCTCCGTGTCCTCCTGTTTTGTGTGATCATGGTTAATTCATGCTAACATTTTATATTGTTTTTTTTTATAAAAATAATAAGACAAAAAATAAATAGTAATATAAAATATTGACGGGGAGGGTACCGAATTGGGAGGGCAGAGAATCCAAGTCCTATAACCAGACAAGTCTCCCCGTAGGCTAAGGACAATTCTCATTATGTGTTGAGTTTTTTGGTTTGAAATTATATTTCTATTAAATTAATGTAATAATTTTAAATTTACTTTCTTTCTTAATAATCTTTATTAATTAATGAAATCTTTTTTATCAATTAAAAGAAAGTGAAAATACTACTTAGTTTTTTTTTATCAATAATGTAATTTATAGGTCCAAATTTTACTGTTTTTTATTGAAGCCTTATCTATAAGTGATGTTAAAATACATTCAATATTTAAAAAAAAAAACCAAAAAAAAACTTGCCCCCCCCCACGTTCCCTCTCTCTCCCTCTCTCCTTCTCATTTACAAATACTAATAGTAAATTAAAAAAAAATTCTCATTGTATTTTGCTCCAATGTAGTTACTATCATTGACAGTTCGATATTTGAAATGCATTATCACCCGCTTTGAATTTTGTTATAAAGGTTGGGGATAGAATAAATGAATGTTCTTTTAAATAATAATCGCAATTCTTGATATAAAGTGGTAGATGAACATAAAATCTTACTCACCATGTTGACCAAAAGAAGGAAGTAATTAAGTGTTATTTCAATAGCTTAATATAACTACTGACAAAAGTTAATCGACATTTAGATAATAACTCAAGGGGTGTGTTATCCACACAACCCATTTTACTTCTCACACACCCCTTGATAATTTCTGTCTATTGATCTTCTTCAATTTATCCGATCCGACGACCAAAAATTAAAAAAGTGTGTGAAAAATAAAATGAGATGTGTGGATATCACATCCCCAATTCAATCATCTACTACCACATTTTTGGTTTAAAATTTTAAAAGTTTTTATATAACTTTTGATCAAAACCGTTGAATATTATAAGATCTAAAAGCTACAAACTAGTGTAAAAATATCTTCAAAATCTTTGTCCTTATCTCATCCCTATATATAAATGTTATTCTTGTCTCCAAAAGGCAGACTGAGACAAACCCTAGAAACATTTTCCTCTCTTTGCCGCTCACTCTCACTCTCTCTCTCTCTCTCTCTCTCTCTCTCTCTGTGTTTCACTTCGGTGCAAGCAAAATGGAGTTTTTGAGGTAGGGGAACATATCTGATTTCCTTAAATCCAATGCTTTTCATTTTGTATTTTTTCTAATATTTTATCCTTCTTCTTGGTATCCAGAGGGCTTTGGCTGAGATAAACTCACCATGATCCTCCCTCTCTTCCCGCTCCATTGGAAGGAAAATGGGGTTTTGAGGTAGTGCCATAGAGCTGATCCCTTTTCATTCATATGCTTCTATTTTGTAGTATTTTTGTGGGAAATCTTTGTTTCTTGTTTCTGTGTTTCTCCGCTCCGGTGGAAGGAAAAGGGGGTTTTGGTAGAGCCGTAGATCTGATTTTATTTTGTTTCATAAGCTTGTATTTTGGAATATTTTGTGGGAAATCTTTGGTTCATGACTTGTATTCTTTCTGCAGGTGGTAGTTCTAGTGATGGTGGTGGTATCAGTTCATTACAGTGAGCCAAGTTACTTGAGGTCTCTCTCTGTCCTTTCCCTCTCTTGTTTACTGTATTGTGCAGAATTGCATGAATGTGTGGTGGTTTGCATAAAAATCCCAATTTTTACCAATTCTCTAACATTTTCCCCCAATTTTTCTGTGTTTAATTGGTTTTTTTTTGGGATCTGTTGCGGCTGGGTTTTTTTGGGTTTCTTTGGATAGTAGGCAACTACTGGGAAAATTGGGGGAAATTGGGTTTCCTTTTTGTTTCTCTTTCGATCAACCAAGTCGGCATGTGTGAACGCAACGTATATATGCTAATGATACATCCTGTTATTCTGTTATGTTGGGTCGTAACCTAAGAATAATGCAACACAGAGAGCATAGTTACTCTAAAACTGTTATCATATAAAAATTTCACATACTTGTTATGACCGTTAAAGTCGCTTCAGTGCCAAATCCAATTGCATAAAAAATTTCACATACTCGTATAACAATGTTTGCCTTACATTCGTTTGTTTATTGAATTTGAGACATAAAATTCAAATTTGATGTGAATTAAGCGCTTTTAGCAAGGAAGGCTAGAAACTCTCTGTAAAATGATAATGAGTTTTAACGTTTCAGGATTACTGTTGTATTATATCTGTGGTTGTGGTCTGACATTACAGATTTGCAGGAAAAAGTAGTAAAATGCCTTACTGTTGTATTATATCTGTTGTATTATACCTGAGGTAATATATCTGTAACTTGCTCTCTCTTGTTTTCTGTATTGTGTAGAATTGCATGAAGTGTGGTGGTTGGTTGGATTGTCATTTCTGTATTTTTATCGGTGGTTTTTGAGATCTGTTGCAGCTGGGATTATTGAGTTTATTTTTATCGGTGGTTTTTAGATATTCATACATGTGCATCTTCACCTTGTATCTCTTAAGTTTAATAAGTGGTGGTTAGGGGGTTTAGAGTGATGTTTGAATCCAGCATCTCCTGCAACTAGAGCGACGATATGATTTTAGAATACCAATAATCCTTGAAAGTTGAAGTTCTTGAGAAGGATTACATTGTTGACCAAGCTAACAACCATGTAAATATGAGATTCTACATGATTGAAGCATATACTTTCACCGTTAGATATGCTAACAACAACTCCTCAGCTAAAAAAACTACATGACCTGATGTTTTGATATAAGAAATATCTTCATGTGTTTGTACATAAGTAGAAATATGAAAGTTGTGACCCTTACAATGGTGGCAATGTCTCTGAACCTGATCAAGTTTTGCGGCTGCAGGTTTATGAAGGCTAATATGATAAAGGCTAATATGAATGACAATAGAGATTATTGTATAAGTGTATAAGATTTAAAGGCTAATATGATAAATTAATTTAGTTATGATTCTCTTGAAAGTGATTATATAGTACAAAGTTTCAAAGGGTTCATTCAAATGCATTTCACAGAACATGATATTTGTCAAATGTTGTTTATTGAGATTGCTGATGTGGTTGTCTTCTTTATTTGTCAGTGCATATTTCCTTTAATGCTATTTGAATATTTCTTTTTGCTTGCTGTTGTAGTCCTCCTTGGGTTGTCTGAATAGTGTGGCATGTCTTACATTTTGACGATAAGACTGTAAGACATGTAACACATTGTTGTATGTTAAACATCACAAAAGGAAGGAGTGTTGACTATCTTCCTTTTCTTTGTTATCTTTTCTGTTTGATTGGATTTAGGTTTCTTTGGAATTTTATTTTGTAATTGAAGGTTTACTGATTGATTTGTCGGAAATTGGGTTTCTACTTCTAATTTGAAAGTGGGGTTTTCTTAATTTCCTTTTTGTTTCCCCTGTTGTTGTTTATCTTCCTCAAAGTTGCTGTGTTATGGGGATTTTGTACACGTCTGAGTCGGGGGTGGGAGGGGAATTGTAAGATAGATAGTCTTTTGCTCTTGTGGTGTCTGAAGGAGTAGGGACAAATTTAAAACTCTTATGTTGTTTATGTTTGTGAAATTGCAGCTCCAATCAAAAGTTGCTTGCTTTTATCATTGCTTTGACTGTATGAGAACGTTTCAATGTCAATTTCAATTGTACTCATAAACTCCTCTTGTTAAAGGATTTGCTTATATAGATAAAAGGTTTGTTATGAAGTATGTGAAATGAAACCTTGATCTTCAAAGTATGGAGTTTAAGTCATTATGTAGTTACACGTATGCAGATATCTGAACTTGTGTGGAAGCTAATCCAACATTTTGATGTGGTTTTCTTATTTTCTTTGTTTTTCATAATCTTGTTTGACATATTATCTACTTGTGATGGGAATTTTTTAATTACCTACTTTATTCTTTTATCTTGAAAACAGAGGATGCCCACTACGGTTGTAGTTATTCTAGTTGATGAGGGCGCCATATTTGCAGTGGATGCTAGGGGTTTCTACGAGAATAGTGAAACTGAATCTCATGGATATCATGATGAGGGTCATGAGTTTAACTAAAGACCATTTGGTTTGAATTGTGGGATACAAGGAAATAATTGAAGTATGTTTGAATATTTGGATTAACATGTGCGAAACCTTTTGAAACAGGAAATGCACCTTATATATATATATATATATATAATATTATATTACAATGTCATCTGACTTTGAATTAATGTAGAATATAAACCTGACTATTGAATGAGTCGCATCGGAATCACTTCCTACAAAAAAGTTGGCAATTTCAAAGACATCTCCCTGTATTATCTATGAATCGCATAGTTTTCGTTGCGAATCCTTCAACGATAAGGTTTATGTCCTACATTAATTCAAAGTCTCATGATCTTATAATATACATATATATATATAGCTATAAGGTGCATTACCTGTTTTAAAAGGCTTTTGCACATGTTTATCCAAATGTTCAAACAAACTTCGATTATTTCCTCGTGTCCCACACTTCAAACTAAATAGTCTTGAGTTAAACTCATATCCTCATCATGATATAATGAGATTTAGTTTCATTAATCTCGTAGAAACCCGAGTATCCACTGCAAATATGGTGCCCTCATCAACTAGAATAACTGCTACTGTAGTGGGCATCCTCTGTTTTCAAGATATCACAAGCAGATAATATGTCAAACGATTATGAAAAACAATAAGAAAACCATATCAAAATGTTGGATTAGCTTCTACACAAGTTCAGATATTTATATCTAATCGTTAAATTTATTGACACAGGTCAAATCTGACCTAAAATATAGTTTCAAAAAATTTATTTTCAATGTGATTATATTTGATAATAACCTTATCGCATTAACAAAACATATTATTTATGAGTAATGGTACACATACCACATTCACATGTTAGTAAAAAAAAATTCAAAATCCAATGCGATTATACCTTTACCAACAACAACAACAACAAAGCATTTTCCCACTAAGTGGGGTCGGCTATATGAATCCTAGAACGCCATTGCGCTCGGTTTTGTGTCATGTCCTCCGTTAGATCCAAGTACTCAAGTCTTTTCTTAGAGTCTCTTCCAAAGTTTTCCTAGGTCTTCCTCTACCCCTTCGGCCCTGAACCTCTGTCCCGTAGTCACATCTTCGAACCGGAGCGTCAGTCGGCCTTCTTTGCACATGTCCAAATCACCGGAGCCGATTTTCTCTCATCTTTCCTACAATTTCGGCTACTCCTACTTTACCTCGGATATCCTCATTCCCAATCTTATCCTTTCTCGTGTGCCCACACATCCCACGAAGTATCCTCATCTCCGCTACACCCATTTTGTGTACGTGTTGATGCTTCACCGCCCAACATTCTGTGCCATACAACATCGCTGGCCTTATTGCCGTCCTATAAAATTTTCCCTTGAGCTTCAGTGGCCTACGACGGTCACACAACACGCCGGATGCACTCTTACACTTCATCCATCCAGCTCGTATTCTATGGTTGAGATCTCCATCTAATTCTCTGTTCTCTTGCAAGATAGATCCTAGGTAGCGAAAACGGTCGCTTTTTGTGATTTCCGCTAGATTGCTCCGGTCATTAGTGTGGATAAGTATATAAATGGATAGAGATAGGAAAGCAAACACAAGATGTACGTGGTTCACCCAGATTGGCTACGTCCACGGAATAGAAGAGTTCTCATTAATTGTGAAGGGTTTACACAAGTACATAGGTTCAAGCTCTCCTTTAGTGAGTACAAGTGAATGATTTAGTACAAATGACATTAGGAAATATTGTGTGAGAATGATCTCGTAATCACGAAACTTCTAAGTATCGGAGTGTGGTGTCGTCTTGACTTGCCTTATCTGTCTCATAGGTAGATGTGGCATCTTCTCTGGAAGTACTCTTCCTCCATCCAGGGATGGTATCTTTAACTGGTGGAGATGCATAAGGTAATGTATCAATTTCACTTGAAGCTTACTTGTAGTTTCAGGCTTGGTCAAGCGCGATACAAACCATGTAGTAGGAGTCCCCCAAGTCGCCGAGCTACGGGGTCTGCTGAAAGAGGTGACAGACAAGGTAAGCAATCAGAGCTCCGACTGATTGTTCACCTTCTCCCCATCTTGCAGCAGCATGAAGGATAAAGAGAAGAAAAATGAGAAGAGATGATATGAGATACTTTTGCTTTTGAAGAAGTAACTTTCCACAGGCTTATTCTTGAACTGAGCTGGAGGGTTTTCTGGTTTCCTCCAGAGTATAAGGCCGACTGAAGAATTTGAGGGTCAAAACAAGTCCATCAAATCTAGAGTACGTTCCACCCTGCTGATATGTGATACTTTTGCTTTTGACAGAGTAATGGATGTATCGGCACGTGTGCTGTTACGCTTGTCTCCACATGCTTCCTTGTATCCTTCGCACTTGCCCTATCTGTTCCTCAAGCAGATGCGGAATCTTCCCTGGAAACATAAGATGTTGAAGATGAGTACTCGAGAGCAATGCCAGATAAGTAATCAGGTAAGGGGTTCCAGGCAGTCAGTTTCTGGCTGGAAGCTTGATTCCAAGTGCTGACTGATTGCTCTCTTTCTCCTTGTCTTGCAGGTAAAAACAAGGCCAAAGGAAAAGACGAAAAAAACATGATATGGGATACTCTTGCTTTTAACCCTGATGATATGAGATATTCTTGCTCTAGTATAGCTTGTTTGCAGAGGTATTATCGGGGGGAAAGAAAGCTGAATATTTCGAAAGGCTTCGTTGGGAGTGCCCTCTCAGATATGATGAAGGGTTGAGCATTTTTGCAGGCCTGCCTGTCCGTTGGAGATGGAGGTCGACATATATAGGAATCTCCCTAACAACAAGTAGTAATGCTATTCCTTTACCCTGCTTGGTCATAGCACGGTAGTGGGAGCTGCCAGTTTCACATGTTTTAACTCTGTCAGAGCAGTTTGAAAAAGTGGTCTGTGGTATCTGGCTCTCGAGATTCGGAGAACGATGCCTCTTCGATTTTTGAGAAAGCAATCATGCTGGGGGTCTGGCTCTCGAGATTCGGAGAGCAGTGTCTTTTCGATTTTTGAGGAAGTAATCATGTTGGGAGTCTGGCTTTCGAGATTCGGAGGGCGGTGCCTCTTCGATTTTGGAGCAAGCAATCCTGTTGGGAGTGTTGTCTCGAATGTGAGTAAAGGTTGGGCATGTTTGTTAGTCTACCTTGCCACGAAGCACAAAGGTTGACACACAGGGACTTTCCAATTATCCAGCAATGGTACTGTTCCTTTACCCTCTCTTCGCTTTTGAGAAAGTAGTCATGTTGGGAGTCTGGCTCTCGAGATTCGGAGGACGGTGCCTCTTCGATTTTGGAGCAAGCAATCTTGTTGGGAGTGTTTTCTCGAATGTGAGTAAAGGTTGGGCATGTTTGCTAGTCTACCTTGCCACGAAGCACAGAGGTTGACACAGGGACTTTCCAATTATCCGGCAGTGGTACTGTTCCTTTACCCTTGTGGGTAATAATATGGTAGCTAGACCTTCAAAATTTATGTGTCTAAACTTTGTTAGTGCTGTTTCTTTGCTATTTTTTTACCTTTCTTGGTCAGAGCGATGTAGTGGGAGCTGCAAGCTTCACGTGCTCAACTTTGGCAGAGAACTTTGGCAAAGTTATCTGTGGTACCCATGAGCTATTGTTGCGTGTGGGAAGTGGGTGATTGAACAGTAAGATTCATGTGCTTTCTACTTCACCAGAAGTCTTCGACAGAATGCCCATAATTTCTGCAAAACTGAGTGCGTGTGACAGGTGCTAACAAGGCTAGAAAAGTAGGTGCCTCTTCGATTTCTGAGTGTGCGATTATACCTTTACCAAAAACAGAAATTAAAAATAATAATGAAAAAGGGAAAAACAAACCCTTATATTCACAAGGCCAGGCTCCCCACCGGAATCTCCTCTCTCTTTCGCACACAGCCATGAGCCAGAGCGGTAACGAGTCCGAGCGCCAGAGCAAGAAACAAAAACTCTTGAGTCCAGATCTAGAATCGCTCCAGGGCCCGATCCCGGACTTACCACCGAACGCAGACGAGCTGCGCAAGCGGGGGAAGCTCATATGGCACTGGGACGATAGCGATGATGATGAATTCGAGGACTTCCCCCCGGGAAAGGTTTATTTTGCTATCGAGGAAAACTATAATGCTCGAATGACTGGTATGGTTTTGATGTTTTTTTTTTCTTTGATTTAATTTTAGGGTTTTGTGATTAATTTTGCAAGCAAGCCTATATCCCAGATATTATTTCTTTAAATTTTGTGTATTTAACAGCGAAAAAAGAATTGAGTGAGATAAGGGCACGAAGATCATCCCTCAAAGAAAGGAAGAACACCAGTATGTCCCCCGAATTAACAAGACTAGTCAGGTTTATTATTTTATTCGATTTTTGTTTGTGATTCGGGTGTGCCAATCTCTGAATTTTTCAGTTTATGAGGAATATGAAGAGTGTTTTTTTTCTTTTCTTTTGTACAAATATGGGAAACAGTACATATTATTCATCCATGTTGATATTAAGTTTGTGTAATTATTTTACAGCGGAAGCACAGACAGATGACAAACCAAAAACGGGTCGATGGTTTTGTCTCCAACCATATATCCCGCCTCCCATCTACTGTAGAATTTGTAAGAAGAGCAATGACCACATGACTAAGCAATGCCTGCGTTTTGGTATGTTTTTTGTATTTTTTTCTCTGCTATTTCTTCTCCCTTTTACTTTTTGGTGAGGTTGGGCTATTCATTTGATGATGGTGCAACCATGATCGCGTCTCTCTTTTACATAACATAATCTCTCGAGACTGATGATCGAAATAGCGGAATGACTGTTAAAGTTAGGCAAGACAATCTAACCCATTAAATCTGTGGACTCTGGTCTGTTTTTAAGAAACCTGTTTTGGGTATATGATTCAATATCGGTCTCTGACTCTCCCCAGTTTTTATTCGTTTTTTGGGTTCCTCCTCATATTGACCGAACGTGCAGAGAAGGCCACTGGGAAACGAGCCATTTGTGAACAATAGAGTGATGCCGACGGCGATATTATATAACAAAAAATACAGTTATTATGTATTTAGCTTTTATTTCTATTTTTAATTTATGCCTTTAGTGTTTATTTAGTTTGGTTCATAAATCTTTTTTGACAACTTTGAAAGGGTCATGCAGATAATATTAGTGTGTGACGGTTCTTAATTAACTATTCAAAACAACTTTTTGTTGATATGATGATGATAGGTAAAACCTTTAACTGATGGGGATCCATTACCTGACGGATTTTGTGTATGGGGAATCTTTAATTCGATTGGACTTGCAAGGACAGGGTTTTGGGGAAGTTTAGCTAGTCTGGCCCCAATCCACCCCTTTGCAGTCCCTATTTGAAGTACTCACATAGTCCTCTTTCGGTATTAGAAACACAGTTTAGTCATTGATATTTACTTGGGCATGTCACATGTTTATGGTGTCAAAAGTTAGGATTAGCATGCTCGACTAACTTGAATGCTTGTGCAGACTCTTCAACTGTTGTTCATGACGTGAGATGTCGACTCTGTTTGAGGGAGGATCATGTGGTTCCAATTTGTCCGTACCGGTACTATGTCCCAAAGGGTGAAAAAGTTGGCCCCGGCGGTAAACTCGTTTGCATATGTTGTCAAAAAGAGGGTGGCCATCCTGGTGAGGAATGGGTAGGAAAAGCTGTTGGTAATTATTGCAGGATTTGTTCTTCTACTTATGACCACAGGACTGAAGACTGCCCCGTGAAAAAGGGAAGAGAGATAGCAGGAGGCAAGTTCCAATCGGCTATGGTTGACTCGTGAACAGAAATGTATTTAATTGGGTAGAACTGAGTTCATGCTAGATCGGGTTATATGATATGTAGTGTTCATTTGTTTCATTTTGTATTTTTTCTAATTTTTTATCCTTCTTCTTGGTATCCAGAGGCTTTGGCTGAGATAAACTCACCATGATCCTCCCTCTCTTCCCGCTCCATCGGAAGGAAAATGGGGTTTTGAGGTAGTGCCATAGAGCTGATCCTTTTTCATTCATATGCTTCTATTTTGTAGTATTTTTGTGGGAAATCTTTGTTTCTTGTTTCTGTGTTTCTCCGCTCCGGTGAAAGGAAAAGGGGGTTTTGGTAGAGCCGTAGATCTGATTTTATTTTGTTTCATAAGCTTGTATTTTGGAATATTTTGTGGGAAATCTTTGGTTCATGACTTGTATTCTTTCTGCAGGTGGTAGTTCTAGTGCTGGTGGTGGTATCAGTTCATTACAGTGAGCCAAGTTACTTGAGGTCTCTCTCTGTCCTTTCCCTCTCTTGTTTACTGTATTGTGTAGAATTGCATGAATGTGTGGTGGTTTGCATAAAAATCCCAATTTTTACCAATTCTCTAACATTTTCCCCCAATTTTTCTGTGTTTAATTGGTTTTTTTTGGGATCTGTTGCAGCTGGGTTTTTTGGGTTTCTTTGGATAGTAGGCAACTACTGGGAAAATTGGGGGAAATTGGGTTTCCTTTTTGTTTCTCTTTCGATCAACCAAGTCGGCATGTGTGAACGCAACGTATATATGCTAACGATACATCCTGTTATTCTGTTATGTTGGGTCGTAACCTAACAATAATGCAACACATAGAGCATAGTTACTCAAAGACTGTTATCATATAAAAATTTCACATACTTTTGACCGTTAAAGTCGCTTCAGTGCCAAATCCAATTGCATAAAAAATTTCACATACTTGTATAACAATGTTCGCCTTACATTCGTTTGTTTATTGAATTTGAGACATAAAATTCAAATTTGATGTGAATTAAGCGCTTTTAGCAAGAAAGGCTAGAAACTCTCTGTAAAATGATAATGAGATTTAACGTTTCAGGATTACTCTTGTATTATATCTGTTACTTTTGGGATTATCGGTTACTTTTGGGAAGTGATTTGCAGGAAAAAGTAGTAAATGCCTTGCTGCTTCCCTAACATGGCTCACATGCCATTATCGGTTACTTTTGGGAAGTGATGTCTTATTTTTCAAAAGAAAAGACGCACTGGTTTTAATTCCCAAGTTGTGAGATTGTTTTAGACCTCTATTTTTTTACCTAATTTATCATAACTCGCATAATAATAAAACACCTCACTAAAATTTTTCATAAAGAATTGAACTCGAGTTAGACACTGCATTCCAGTTTTTGTTTAACAGTTTTGTGCATTGCATCATTTTTTTAATACAATGATATATTTACACTAAAGTGGTGAGGGACAAATTCGTTGCAAACTCGTCATTTTCAAGATTTTAAGTAGTATTGATCTATTTCTAAAGATAAAAAATTTGAAAAATGGGTTGCTAATTGTAATGTATTGGCATCAATGTGTAATTTGTTTGTAACATTTATATTACCTTTAGAAAGTTGAACTCGTTGAAGGAAATTTAAAAAGTGAGGCCAACGAGAGTTGGTTGAGTTTGTAAGATTGTTTTCTTTGCTATACTAAGGCCTAGTTTGAAACTAGTTGCAGACAATACTTCTTGGCGGGGCATAACTAATCGCATCAGATCTTCTCAAAGAAAAAGGTGAAAAGTGCAAAGTCGATGCTTGAAGTAATTAAGCGGTGATTAATGCTCACATCAAGGTATGACCAGCCAAAATAGGGGCCCATTAAAACCTAATTTGGTTAGCTTAAAGTTGATTCACTTAAATTTTAGAAACCCAGACATCATTATGTATTGATAATGACATACAATCCTGTGTCTTGATCTTCTAATCTATAAGTTTTCTTCTTGCTCTTTTCGAATTCCATTTAGCCAGTTTTTAGACCTGCAAATACATGAAAGCAAAATTACTAGTTCAAGTTAAGTAAAAGAGGGGTTGTAAGTGTAATTGAAAAAAATTGTAGTGACATGGAAACAAAAGAAAAAGGATACTGACTTAGAAGCTATGTTTTCTCTTCAATTGTTGAAATGTGCGTAACTCTAGCTTTGCGGGTCAGTTGTCGTAATTGTTTTTAGCTTCTTCCTAGTTTCAATACATACAATAGCTTCTGGGTAAGTTTTAATCCACGTTAGCGATTGATTCCCAAAATCCCATGTAAATATAGAACCGCCCTAGTTTTGTTGTCATCCTTCATCTAAGTCATTATAAGCCAAAGTTGCCGCCTTTGACTTTACATATTGGATACGCACGACATGTTACAGAAAATCCCAAGTTGTAACTCTTCGCCACAATCCAAACAGTGTGATTGCATAACATGTCCATATGAACTGAAAATTTGATATTAAAAGAAAAACTAAATAAAATATATATATGTACTTAACGTAGAATATATGTGTGTAATGTATTTATATTATTCTAAGACATCCAAATGAACTTTGTTGCACCATCATAATCTTTTGCTATAAGTAAAAGCAATGCACTTTTCATATAAAATAAACTTTCCAGATAACTAAAGAATTCAATGTATTTATGCAACATTGGTTCTCTGAAACATCTTACCTCACCATGCACGGACATAAAGTTCACACACAAATAGCATCCAGACTTATGATCAATCAAAGAGGCATATGATGCTTTGGCATATGCCTCTTTGATTGATCATAAGTCTGGATGCTATTTGTGTGTGAACTTTATGTCCGTGCATGGTGAGGTAAGACGTTCCAGAGAACAAGTTCTACATAAATATCTTGAGCGTTTCAGTTATTTGCAAAGTTTATTTGAAGAGGAGTGCATTGCTTCTACTTCTTCCAATAGATTATGATGGCAAAATGGCGTTCATGTTGGATGTCTTAAGGTAATATTAGTAATTACACATCTTTACTATATTATGTGCATATATATATTTAGTAACTTTGAAATATTAAATTTTCAGTTCATATGAAAATGTTATGCGATCACATTGCTTAGATTGTGTCGGAGAGTTGAAGACAACTTGGGAGTTCCCATACCATGTCCTATGTATCCCAGAGCGATGCTATATTTACTCAGGATTTTGGGAATTAACCGTTAACGTGGATGAAAATTTCAGAGCGAACTTTTGACCCAGCAGCTATAGTATGTGTTGAAACTAGGAAGAAGTTGGAAGTGATTATGACAACTGATCTGCATAGCAGGAGTCACGTAGATTTCATCGATTAAAAGGAAATCATGGTATTCCTTGTTTTAGCAGTTTCATGTTACTAACTATTCTTTCACTTACTAACAACTCTTTTATTTAACCTGAGTTAATATTTTTATGTTTTTTATTTTATGTATTTTCAGGTCCAAACATTGATAAATGATCTTTGGAAGAGTGCAACAAGAAGATTGACAAAGTAGAAAGAGCAAGAAATTTGTCTGATCGAAGGATTGGAAATGAATTGTATTAAATTTTAGGGTAAAAAACTGTTTACTACCCTCATGTTTCGTGGTTTTCAACATTTAGTACGTTAATTTTTTTTCGTCTCAGATTCATACCTAAAGTGTAAATTTTGGGACAGTCTCATACATCTGTTAATCAAACTGTTAAGTTTTCTGTTAACTGTGACGTGGCGCATTGATTGGGCGCCACGTGTCATCCGAGTTTTTTTTTTCTTTTCTTCTTCATTCTTTCTCCGACTGCAACTTTTTTTTTTTTTTTTCTTCCTCCTTTTCCTTCTTCCTTCCTTCGCTCTTCCTTCCCTTTCTTCCCCTTCTTCCTTCTTCTTCCTCCGAATCTAGGGAAGCTTTTTTTTTTTTTTTTTTTTCTTCTTCTTCCTCCGAATTTACCCAGATTCAGTTATTTTTTTTTTCTTTCTTCTTCTTCTTCTTCTTCCTCCGAATCTATCCAGATTCAGTTTTTTTTTTCTTTCTTCCTCCATCTCCTTCTTCCTTCCCCTTCTTCGTTCTTCTTCTTCCTCCGAATCTGGGAGAAGATGAAAGTTTTTTTTTTTTTTTGAGGAAGAAGAAGAAGAAGGAGGAGGAAGAAGGGAAAGGAAGAAGGAGAAGAAGGAGGAAGAAAAAAAAAAGTTTGCAGTCGGAGGAAGAAGAAGAAATAAAAAAAAACAAACTTCCCCAGATTTTGGAGGAAGAAGAAGAAGGGGAAGGAAGAAGGAGGAAGGAAGAAGGAGAAAGAGGAAGAAAAAAAAAAGTTGCAGTCTGAGGAGGAAGAAGAAGAAGGAAGAAGAAAAGAAAAGAAAAAAAAAAGAAAAAAAAATACTCGGATGACACGTGGCGCCCAGTCAGTGCGCCACGTCACAGTTAACAGAAAACTTAACAGTTTGACTAACGGATGTATGAGACTGTCCCAAAATTTACACTTTAGGTATGAATCTGAGACGAAAAAAACTTGATGTACTAAATGTTGAAAACCACGAAACATGAAGATAGTAAACAGTCTTTTACCCTAAATTTTAATATTCACATACAATGTGGGTTTGGTGAATTGTTTTCGAGTGCTAGAGCATTTCAGTCAAGTTTAGTTCATGAATTTTACGTTTTCTATATCTTTCCTCTACCAGTACAACTCTCTTTCCTCGTCCTGTGCCCTGCTCCTCCCCCAGCCTCCTCTCAATCCACCTAATCACCATCTTCTACCTAGTTGTTTAAGTGAGAGTAAAGGTTTAAATTTTAAAGCAAACAAAACAATTCTTTGTTGAGAAACCAAGAAAGGAAAATAGAGGTTCATGGTTGATGAAAGGTATCGAGTCTACAATATGATTTGAAACTCCGAAAGATCATATATTTTTTGAGACAAACAAGCAAGTAGGACTAATAAAATTTGGCTAGCTCAAAATCAAACACAGAATTCGATGGTCATCTGGATACACATTTCGAAAAGAAAATAAAAGAAAAAGTCACTCTAAAATGATTTACTCATGGTATGTCAGTAACTACCTATCTTTGAGCGTAATGCACTCTCAGAAGCATAGTTAAACCATTTATGGGACTATGATTTTTAGCCTAAAATGTGGCACACTGGGTGGCGAGAATGACTGGAATGCCCATAGCACATGACTCTCGGGCTATTGAGCTGATCAGACTTCTTAGTCAAATTGTACTTTGCCTTAGTCGGATCAAACTTAGCTTTAGTCGGGTTGAACTTAGCCTTAGTTCGACATGCGAGGCTTAATTTGTTACCTATATTGCTTGTCTCCCAAGTAAGGAATCATAATTCAAGTTAAATTAAGATGTCTTGGAGATTTGGCAACGTAACATAATTCTAGGAGGATTGGATATATCTCATCCTATATTTCCTCCGATATGATTGGGATTGCTAACTCAATAATCCTAAAAATACCCTAGCTACCGGGGACGTGGGGTATTCACTACGACAATACACACATTCTGTCCTTTCCACCCAAGTCAAGGCACCTTCGTGGAGTATTCCTAACGTGGGCATTGGCTACTTATAAAAGTTTATAAGAGATATTGACAATCCATAAAAATTTAAAATCCAAAGCGATTATACTTTTACCAAAAACAGAAATTAAAAATAATAATGAAAAAGGGAAAGACAAACCCTTATCATCACAATTCACAAGGCCAGGCTCCCCACCGGAATCTCCTCTCTCTCTTTCGCACACAGCCATGAGCCAGAGCGGTAACGAGTCCGAGCGCCAGAGCAAGAAACAAAAACTCTTGAGTCCAGATCCAGAATCCCTCCAGGGCCAGATCCCGGACTTACCACCGAACGCAGACGAGCTGCGCAAGCGGGGGAAGCTCATATGGCACTGGGACGATAGCGATGATGATGAATTCGAGGACTTCCCCCCGGGAAAGGTTTATTTTGCTATCGAGGAAAACTATAATGCTCGAATGACCGGTATGGTTTTGATGTTTTTTTTTTTCTTTGATTTAATTTTAGGGTTTTGTGATTAATTTTGCAAGCAAGCCTGTATATCCCAGATATTATTTCTTTAAATTTTGTGTATTTAACAGCGAAAAAAGAATTGAGTGAGATAAGGGCACGAAGATCATCCCTCAAAGAAAGGAAGAACACCAGTATGTCCCCCGAATTAACAAGACTAGTCAGGTTTATTATTTTATTCGACTTTTGTTTGTGATTCGGGTGTGCCAATCTCTGAATTTTTCAGTTTATGAGGAAGATGAAGAGTGTTTTTTTCTTTTCTTTTGTACAAATACGGGAAACAGTACATATTATTCATCCATGTTGATATTAAGTTTGTGTAATTATTTTACAGCGGAAGCACAGACAGATGACAAACCAAAAACGGGTCGATGGTTTTGTCTCCAACCACATATTCCGCCTCCCATCTACTGTAGAATTTGTAAGAAGAGCGATGACCACATGACTAAGCAATGCCCGCGTTTTGGTACGTTTTTTGTATTTTTTTCTCTGCTATTTCTTCTCCCTTTTACATTTTGGTGAGGCTGGGCGATTCATTTGATGATGGTGCAACCATGATCGCGTCTCTCTTTTACATAACATAATCTCTCGAGACTGATGATCGAAATAGCGGAATGACTGTTAAAGTTAGGCAAGACAATCTAACCCATTAAATCTGTGGACTCTGGTCTGTTTTTAAGAAACCTGTTTTGGGTATATGATTCAATATCGGTCTCTGACTCTCCCCAGTTTTTATTCGTTTTTTGGGTTCCTCCTCATATTGACCGAACGTGCAGAGAAGGCCACTGGGAAACGAGCCATGTGAACAATAGAGTGACGCCGAGGGCGATATTATATAACAAAAAATACAGTTATTATGTATTTAGCTTTTATTTCTATTTTTAATTTATGCTTTTAGTGTTTATTTAGTTTGGTTCATAAATCTTTTTCGACAACTTTGAAGGGGTCATGCAGATAATATTAGTGTGTGACGGTTCTTAATTAACTATTCAAAACACCTTTTTGTTGATAGGATGATGATAGGTAAAACCTTTAACTGATGGGGATCCATTACCTGACGGATTTTGTGTATGGGGAATCTTTAATTCGATTGGACTTGCAAGGACAGGGTATTGGGGAAGTTTAGCTAGTCTAGCCCCAATCCACCCCTTTGCAGTCCCTATTTGAAGTACTCGCATAGTCCTCTTTCGGTATTAGAAACACAGTTTAGTCATTGATATTTACTTGGGCATGTCACTTGTTTATGGTGTCAAAAGTTAGGATTAGCATGCTCGACTAACTTGAATGCTTGTGCAGACTCTTCAACTGTTGTTCATGACGTGAGATGTCGACTCTGTTTGAGGGAGGATCATGTGGTTCCAATTTGTCCGTACCAGTACTATGTCCCAAAGGGTGAAAAAGTTGGCCCCGGCGGTAAACTCGTTTGCATATGTTGTCAAAAAGAGGGTGGCCATCCTGGTGAGGAATGGGTAGGAAAAGCTGTTGGTAATTATTGCAGGATTTGTTCTTCTACTTATGACCACAGGACTGAAGACTGCCCCGTCAAAAAGGGAAGAGAGATAGTAGGAGGCAAGTTCCAATTGGCTATGGTTGACTCGTGAACAGAAATATATTTAATTGGGTAGAACTGAGTTCATGCTGGATCAGGTTATATGATATGTAGTGTTCATTTGTTTCATTTTGTATTTTTTCTAATATTTTATCCTTCTTCTTGGTATCCAGAGGCTTTGGCTGAGATAAACTCACCATGATCCTCCCTCTCTTCCCGCTCCATTGGAAGGAAAATGGGGTTTTGAGGTAGTGCCATAGAGCTGATCCTTTTTCATTCATATGCTTCTATTTTGTAGTATTTTTGTGGGAAATCTTTGTTTCTTGTTTCTGTGTTTCTCCGCTCCGGTGAAAGGAAAAGGGGGTTTTGGTAGAGCCGTAGATCTGATTTTATTTTGTTTCATAAGCTTGTATTTTGGAATATTTTGTGGGAAATCTTTGGTTCATGACTTGTATTCTTTCTGCAGGTGGTAGTTCTAGTGCTGGTGGTGGTATCAGTTCATTACAGTGAGCCAAGTTACTTGAGGTCTCTCTCTGTCCTTTCCCTCTCTTGTTTACTGTATTGTGCAGAATTGCATGAATGTGTGGTGGTTTGCATAAAAATCCCAATTTTTACCAATTCTCTAACATTTTCCCCCAATTTTTCTGTGTTTAATTGGTTTTTTTTGGGATCTGTTGCAGCTGGGTTTTTTGGGTTTCTTTGGATAGTAGGCAACTACTGGGAAAATTGGGGGAAATTGGGTTTCCTTTTGGTTTCTCTTTCGAACAACCAAGTCGGCATGTGTGAACGCAACGTATATATGCTAACGATACATCCTGTTATTCTGTTCTGTTGGGTCGTAACCTAAGAATAATGCAACACAAAGAGCATAGTTACTCTAAAACTGTTATCATATAAAAATTTCACATACTTGTTATGACCGTTAAAGTCGCTTCAGTGCCAAATCCAATTGCATAAAAAATTTCACATACTCGTATAACAATGTTCGCCTTACATTCGTTTGTTTATTGAATTTGAGACATAAAATTCAAATTTGATGTGAATTAAGCGCTTTTAGCAAGAAAGGCTAGAAACTCTCTGTAAAATGATAGTGAGTTTTAACGTTTCAGGATTACTCTTGTATTATATCTGTGGTTGTGGTCTGACATTACAGATTTGCAGGAAAAAGTAGTAAAATGCCTTACTGCTTCCCTAACATGGCTCACATGCCATTATCGGTTACTTTTGGGAAGTGATGTTGTCTTATTTTTCAAAAGAAAAGACGCACTGGTTTTAATTCCCAAGTTGTGAGATTGTTTTAGACATCTATTTTTTTACCTAATTTATCATAACTCGCATAATAATAAAACACCTCACTAAAATTTTTCATAAAGAATTGAACTCGAGTTAGACACTGCATTCCAGTTTTTGTTTAACAGTTTGGTGCATTGCATCATTTTTTTAATACAATGATATATTTACACTAAAGTGGTGAGGGACAAATTCGTTGCTGACTCGTCAGTTTCAAGATTTTAAGTAGTATTGATCTATTTCTAAAGAAAAAAAATTTGAAAAATGGGTTGCTAATTGTAATGTATTGGCATCAATGTGTAATTTGTTTGTAACATTTATATTACCTTTAGAAAGTTGAACTTGTTGAAGGAAATTTAAAAAGTGAGGCCAACGAGGGTTGGTTGAGTTTGTAAGATTGTTTTCTTTGCTATACTAAGGCCTAGTTTGAAACTAGTTGCAGACAATACTTTTTGACGGGGCATAACTAACCGCATCAGATCTTCTCAAAGAAAAAGGTGAAAAATGCAAAGTCGATGCTTGAAGTAATTAAGCGGTGATTAATGCTCACATCAAGGTATGACCAGCCAAAATAGGGGCCTCATTAAAACCTAATTAGGTTAGCTTAAAGTTGATTCACTTAAATTTTAGAAACCCAGACATCATTATATATTGATAATGACATACAATCCTGTGTCTTGATCTTCTAATCTATAAGTTTTCTTCTTGCTCTTTTCGAATTCCATTTAGCCAGTTTTTAGTGACATGGAAACAAAAGAAAAAGGATACTGGTGACTTAGAAGCTATGTTTTCTCTTCAATTGTTGAAATTTGCGTAACTCTAGCTTTGCAGGTCAGTTGTCGTAATTGTTTTTAGCTTCTTCCTAGTTTCAATGCATACAATAGCTTCTGGGTCAGTTTTAATCCACGTTAGCGATTGATTCCCAAAATCCCATGTAAATATAGAACCGCCCTAGTTTTGTTGTCATCTTTCATCTAAGTCATTATAAGCCAAAACTGCCGTCTTGGACTTCACATATTGGATAAGCACGACATGTTACAGAAAATCCCAAGTTGTAACTCTTCGCCACAATCCAAACAGTGTGATTGCATAACATGTCCATATGAATTGAAAATTTGATATTAAAAGAAAAACTAAATAAAAAATATATATGTACTTAATATAGAATATATGTGTGTAATGTATTTATATTACCCTAAGACATCCAAATGAACTTTGTTGCACCATCATAATCTTTTGCTATAAGTAAAAGCAATGCACTTTTCATTTAAAATAAACTTTCCAGATAACTAAAGAATTCAATGTAATGCACTCCTCTTCAAATAAACTTTGCAAATAACTAAAGAGTTCAATCCTTCGAACAGACAAATTTCTTGGTCTTTATACTTTGTCAATCTTCTTGTTGCACTCTTCCAAAGATCATTTATCAATGTTTGGACCTGAAAATACATAAAATAAAAAACATAAAAATATTAACACAAGTTAAATAAAAGAAGAGTTGTTAGTAAGTGAAAGAATAGTTAGGAACATGAAATTGCTAAAACAAGGAATACCATGATTTCCTTTTAATCGATGAAATCTACGTGACTCCTGCTATGCAGATCGGTTGTCATAATCACTTCCAACTTCTTCCTAGTTTCAACACATACTATAGCTGCCGGGTCAAAAGTTCGCTCTGAAATTTTCATCCACGTTAACGGTTAATTCCCAATATCCTGAGTAAATATAGCATCGCTCTGGTCTTGTTCCCATTGTTGAACTAAGCCATTATAAGCCAAATCTGCCGCCTCTTCATATTGGATACGTAGGACATGGTATGGGAACTCCCAAGTCGTCTTCAACTCTCCGCCACAACCTAAGCAATGTGATCGCATAACATTTCCATATGAACTGAAAATTTAATATTTCAAAGTTACTAAATATATATATATATATATGCACATAATATAGAAAAGAATGTTATGCGATCACATTGCTTAGGTTGTGGCGGAGAGTTGAAGACGACTTGGGAGTTCCCATACCATGTCCTACGTATCCAATATGAAGAGGTGGCATATTTGGCTTATAATGGCTTAGTTCAACAATGGGAACAAGACCAGAGCGATGCTATATTTACTCAGGATTTTGGGAATTAACCGTTAACGTGGATGAAAATTTCAGAGCGAACTTTTGACCCGGCAGCTATAGTATGTGTTGAAACTAGGAAGAAGTTGGAAGTGATTATGACAACCGATCTGCATAGCAGGAGTCACGTAGATTTCATCGATTAAAAGGAAATCATGGTATTCCTTGTTTTAGCAGTTTCATGTTACTAACTATTCTTTCACTTACTAACAACTCTTCTTTTATTTAACTTGTGTTAATATTTTTATTTTATGTATTTTCAGGTCCAAACATTGATAAATGATCTTTGGAAGAGTGCAACAAGAAGATTGACGAAGTATAAAGACCAAGAAATTTGTCTGATCGAAGGATTGGAAATGAATTGTATTAAATTTTAATATTCACATACAATGTGGGTTTGGTGAATTGTTTTCGAGTGCTAGAGCTTTTCAGTCAAGTTTAGTTCATGACTTTTACGTTTTCTATATCTTTCCTCTCCCAGTACAGCTATCTTTCCTCGTCCCGCGCCCTGCTCTCCCCCAGCCTCCTCTCAATCCACCTAGTCACCGTCTTCTACTTAGTTGTTTAAGTGAGAGTAAAGGTTTAAATTTTAAAGCAAACAAAACAATTCTTTGTTGAGAAACCAAGAAAGGAAAATAGAGGTTGATGAAAGGTATCGAGTCTACAATATGATTTGAAACTCCGAAAGATCATATTTTTTAGAGACAAATAAGCAAGTAGGACGAGTAAAATTTGGCTAGCTCAAAATCAAACACAGAATTCGATGGTATACACATTTCGAAAAAGAAAAAAAAAAGGTCATTCTAAAATGATTTACCCGTGGTATGTCAGTAACTACCCATCATTGAGCGTAATGCACTCTCAGAAGCATAGTTAGACCATTTATGGGACTATGATTTTTAGCCTAAAATGTGGCACGCTGGGTGGCGAGAATGACTAGAATGCCCATAGCACATGACTCTCGGGCTATCGAGCTGGTCAGACTTCTTAGTCAAATTGTACTTAGCTTTAGTCGGGTCGAACTTAGCCCTTAGTTCGACATGCGAGGCTTAATTTGTTACCTGTACGAATCTCTTGTCGTCGGCCTGAATCTCTTGTCGTTAGAGTCTCTTAACCACCTCCTATTTCGTATTATCTCCCTACTCATTTGTCCTTCTCCCTCCTTTATTTCTCACGCTCTTCAATCATAATGTTGGGATCAGAGGTCTACAAGCATAGTCGAAGAAACGTGAGGGCGAGAAGTGGCGGCCGTCCCTCCCTTCGCCGGAAAACATGCCCTAGGACGGCTTCAATTGAAGCTTGCACAGGTGGTGTGTCGCGGTAGTCCTTGGCTAAGAAGGAGCTCCTTCCTGCAACTTCCATGTTAGGGCATTCGGCATACGTCATCGAGAATGGAGACCAAAAGCCGTACGTTGACAAGTGTGGTGCTTCTGCTACCGTTCAACTACTTGAAGCTACGTTTGCTTCAACTCATTCAAACAGTCGGAGACCTGAAGATCAAGAGAAGAAGCCGAAGCATAGTGCTTGATAATGCAGAGGAGAAGCAAATTGAGAAAACCTAGGTGTAGAACTTCCTCTCTAGTTACAAGTTTCCTAGTGGTACAGAGCCGGCAATGTGGAGGACCACAAATGTCTATGGCCGAGAAGGGATGGCGAAGTCGTCGACGAGTAAGGCGTTGAGCTGAAGAGGGATCATTTATCTTGTATGGACAGTTCGAAGTCAAAACATGTGGAAATTGAATGGTGTGCCATATAAGGCGGTTGTGATGCTAAAAGAATTTAAATTGAAGTTTCCATGGAGAATCGCCGGTGAATTGTCCGTGGGGTTTGAGGTGGAAGAGAACCACCGGGTATGGAAAGAGATTTCAGTTTTGTTTATTTCTTTTTTCAGTTTTAATCAAAGGGTGAATTAGGAATTTTAAGAATTTTTTTTTTTGTATTGGGTGTGGAAAGACGTTGAATGGGTTCCAATAAAATTTCTCTTTCAATATCTAAACACTTTGGGAAGGGAATTTCTATGCATTTCCTAATCCATATAATCGGATTCGGTATTTCTGAATTCATAGAAAATTGGATGGGATCAGAATTTTGTAATTGTTTAGGGTGTGCCAATCTCTGAATCTTTCAGTTTATACAATACTAAATAGTACATTTTATTAACCTGTTTTGATCTTAAATTTGAGTGTGTGAATTTATTTAACAGCGGATTCGCAAATATATACGAACCCAAAAACGGGAGCATGGTTTTTACTCGAGCCGCGTGGAGAGATTCCAAAGTTTTGCGTAATCTGTAAGAAGATTAATGATCACATGACCAAGCACTGCCCACAAATTGGTAGGTTTTTGTGTTTTTCTTTTGTTCTCCAATCTGAATCTGCCACTGTTGTACCCCCTAGTTGAAGTACTAGCTTAGTCCTCTATTTGGTAAAAAAAATAAATAGTTGTCATTGATGTTTACTTGGACGTGTCACGCGTTTATGGGGGTAAAAGTGTAGGATTACCATGCTTGACTCTAACCCGAATGATTGTGCAGACTCTTCGACTCAAGTTCCTGACCTGAGTTGTAGACCATGCGGGAAGGAGTCATGCGAATCCAACTTGCACGTATCAGTACTATGTCCCGAAGGGTGAACAAGTTGGGCGTGGCGCTACTCTAATTTGTACATGCTGTAAAAAAGAGGGTTGCCATCCTGGTACGAACGATTGGGTTGGTATTGCTGTTCCGAATTATTGTAAGATTTGTGGGAAGCGTTATGAGCACAGGACTGAAGACTGCCCCCGGAAGCAAGGAATGGAGATGGTTGGTGACCAAGCGGCCTTTGTTGGCGTATGCATAAAATATACCTAATTGAATAGAACTGAGTTCTTGCTCGGCGAGATTATATGTTTCCTATGTTGGGTATGTAAATGTAAAACCGAGACCGACTGCGATGTTCTTATGTAGTTTGGTTGTGACTCGTGAGGATATGTTTTGAAAGCAATATAATCATATTACCTTAACCTCCGTTTAGTTTGTACAACTATTTTAAGTCTGCATCTGCAAAATGTAATGTATGTTGGCCTTTGACTCATGGCCTTGTGTCGTTCGGAGCCTTCAAGGCTTCCATTTTTGCTTCTTTGTCTGTTGGCCCTCGTGCTGTGTTGGCTCATTGCGAACTCTTGTTGTCACCTTTGGCTCTTGCCAACTTTGGTTCCCGTCGTTGTACCCTCTGTGGTCGTCGCAGCTCGATCTCTAGCCTTTGGGGAATTCATGCCTCTTAGCTTCCTTTGTTTCTCTCGAGTCCGAGGTCTCACTAAACCCGACTTTCGTCCTTGGTCCTCATGGCCTTTAAGCTCCGTTACTAGCTCACTAACAACCGCCCTTGCATTGCGCATTCGTCTTCTCACTTGGGATGCTTGTGTTGCTTCATTCACGTAATCGCAGAAAAATCACGACTCATAAATTAGAATTATTCCAATACTCATTTCAACTGATTCCAAGTAAATATATATCTCGAAAGGTAACAATGACGGACAGTACTAACTAAGTGCACTTTCATGTTCACTCATGGTGATTGACGTGCTTTAACCATACACATGTTATAATCGGAATCCTGCACAACCCACCAAGTTTGACCCATAACGTTTAGGCCTCATTCAATTTTGTTTAAACTCTGATTTTGTGAGCAAAGCAAAAAAGTTCAGGGTTGCTTTTTCATCCAATTAGATGTTCATATAGCTTCGAGCCACCTATTAATATAGGCAGTATAATCTTTCTGAATTGGAATTCTCGATTATTTTACAGTAATTGGCTTCAATGTGGTTGAAATTGAAGGCAATACCTTGGCAGCTAGTAGTTAACTGAAAAATTCAACAACACGGTCCCACATCGACGCTGCGCAAAACCACAAAAGCCTTTATATAGTCCTTTCCGCCATTGCTTGACACGATCTTACTTGAATAGGGATCTGTTCTATCATTTGTATCCTTGATTTCTGTGGAGAACTTCAGCCTGGTGGATGAACCATCACCAAGTGATCAGAGCCGTCCCTAACAGCCCAATGACTCTTGGATCGTTTGAGCGGTGGACGATCGTTCAACGGCCTGAGGATGTCTGACAGACCCAGTTAGAGAGATAGATAGGTTTTGCTAGGACAAGTACGAAGTGGGTTTAAAATATTTTAGTTTCCTAATTATAATACAAAAGGATTACGAATAAAAGAGTAAGGGAAGAATACTAATATTATTACTTTCAATTTTTTTCTTTCGCAGTGTGTACTGTGATAACATAAAGCAACATTAGTTACAAACCAAACAAACATAATGATTACACTTTTTAAAGCATTACACAACTATTATTATCATACTATTCCCAAGTCCACCTTACTGTGGGCATTCAAGCATCAGGAAAATAGGGTGGGTGATTATACCGCACCACCTAATATTGCTGTAAAATTATATCTACAATTCAAAATAGGCGATGATACCGCACTATCTTTGATCGCAATAAAATTAGCATAAATAAATACTGGGTTAGTAATCAGGAGCTACATCAAATAAAAAAATCAAAGATATAAATAATTGTTATATTGAGAACTAGAAGCAGCATGGTCCCAGCAGTTCTTCGCAAGAGTACATCCAGTAGATGAGGCAGAGGAGGAAGAAAAACATGAAAATCCTTGGAGGAAGCATTTTTCAGCGAAGGGAAATAAGAACTGGTCAGGATTAGAGAGTCGTGTTGATAACGTGTTATAAATAGGCAAAAGTTAGAGAGATAACCTTTGCTAGGGACATGAGCGAAGCGGATGCAAAATATCACACTGTTTAGTTTCGTAACTATAACACAAAAGGATTGTAGATAAAAGAGTGAGGGAGGAATACTGATATTATTGCTTTCAGTTCTTTTCTTTCACAGTGTGTATTGTGATCACACAAAGTACTCTCCGTGACAAACCAAACAAACATAATAATTACATTTTTTGAAAGCATTACACAACTATTATTATCATACTATTCCCAAGTCTACCTTACTGTGGACATTCATTTATCCACCAATTTTACAACAGAATTTATAATTTTTACGCCCTACTCTATTCCTCAAGTCCCACAGGGCATTCTTCCACTAGCCATTTGAAAGATGAATCTCTACCTTGTGAATAAGCCATAGGGCATTCTTCCACTGGCCATTTGAAAGATGAATCTCTACCTTTTGGAGAGATTTTTTAGTGTGACTGGCACACGATGTGGTACACCATGTGTCATTATACAAATTGTGAGATTTGTGTGTTAAAAAGTTAATAACTTAAAAAATAAAATTTTCCACCATTTACATAAAAAGAGATGGTGTATCATCCGTATTCCCGTCACAATAAAAAATTTCCCTACCTTTTGAATAAGGTGCCTAGCCTGTCTTATTTAATAATGCATTGTTATGTATAATTCTTTTTTCACATAATTACACACGATTATTCTAAGGAGGTGAGAAGAAGGAATTCTAATTTCTAGAAGCAGTCTTTTCTTTTTTATTTCGTTTTAGATCGTATTAGGTATGCCATATATAACAGGAAAGTTTCAATAAAGAGTAACCTTAGGGAGATCAAATTTTTTAAACCAAATGATATGTCACCAATAAAATAAGCACGTTAATCGACACTTAATTAATAATTTAATCATCTACAACCACATCATTTAGTTTGCAAAATTTAATTTAAAAATTTTGGTCTCCCTAGCATTATCCTTCAGTAAAATAATGTAAAATTCTTTGTGAAACCATCCCACTTGCTCAAGTAGGTTTTACTATTAATAATAATACATCGTCTTACAACCAATATTTTTAACATCATACACTTCTATAAATTAGAACGGCGATTGGTCCTGCCTATCTTCAACATTTTGAACCAAATTTACAGAAAAAGACTCTGGTTCTAGTTCTCCACTTCTTGCGAATCCAAATACAAACCCTGTTTCATTTTCATCTTTGTAGGTCAGTTTGCGAGAATCTCAATTCTGAAGAAATAAGAACTAATCAAACTTTAGAGTGTGGAAATCCGACCGATTATTCGCATCATCTTCTTCCCACAGATCAAATTACCCTAGAAATAGAGTTTGATTATTAAAAAGTAATCTTATCTTCTGCCCAAGACAAGTGATCCAACCCAAAGCCAATGTGCAAATGCTAAAAAATTCTAGCAATCTATGTCGGTAATAGTAGCTGGAAAATTCCAGTTGTGTAAGTCGGTGGGAGTGTGTGCATGATCATGCAGTGGAAAAAAAAAAGGTCGTACCCAGTGCACAAGGCTTCCGCTTTACGCAGGGTCTGGGAAAGGTGAATGTCGGCTAGCCTTACTCCCATTTATGGAGAGGCTGCTCCCAAGTCTCGAACCCGAGACCTACCGCTCATGGGCGAAGGCACAGTGAAAAGTTATAGAAAAATTGTGAGGACATTATGCAAGCCAATGTTGGTGTGCATCTAGAAAGGTTAGCTGATTGTAAACTTGTGTGGTTGAAATGCAAAGCCCAAAGGCGGTGGGCAGTAGTAAGTCGGCAAAGTATGCCTATAAATATAGGTATGTGTGTGTGTTGTGATGAAACAACCAAGAGAGCAAGTAGTGAGAAGAAGCAACAAAGCTTCTAAGAGTGTTTGAGGGTTCCTCTTGTACTAAGTTTGTGAGTGAATAAAAATCTTGTGTAATACTTTGAGTATTTTTGTCTTTCTCTTACCTATCAATTCCGCTGCATTACATTCTTCTTTGTGAGATAAACATCTCCAAAGTAGTGAAGTCTTTTTAAGCCCCAACATGATTCTCGTTCTCTCTTCTTCCGATCTCAATACCCTAGCTAGAAAACCTTCACTGCATATTCTCCACTCATTTTACTCTATTTTTTTATGTGCATTATCTAAATTCAGTAAGATTAATTAACTAATGGATTTGATGAGTTGCTGGAATAGAAGCACAAGGGACTACTCAACAGTGATTGGAGCAAAGGCTGCAAGTTCAAACAAGTTGCCTTCTTCTAGCTACGAAGGAGTAGTGCCCCAGTCAAATGGCAGATAGGGAGCTCAAATATACGAGGAGAGTCATCGTGTGTGGTTGGGAACCTTCGACGATGAAGAAGAAGCTGCTAAAACCTACAACATTGCTTCGTTAAAGTTCCGGGGTCTTGATGCCGTCACAAATTTCAGTCGGAACCAAATGACACCCTACGAACGTGATGTCACTCAGGCTCTTTTCTTGGAGTCCCATTCCATGGCTGAGATCGTTGACATGCTTCGAAAACATTCTTATGCCAACGAGCTGGAGATGTACAAGCATAAGTTATACAATGGTGGTGCCCTAGGCCTTGATGCCGGCGGAAAGAGTATTAAGTGTCACCTTGATTTAATGGACACATGTAGTAGCGAGAGGGAGTTGCTTTTCGAGAAAGTGGCAACACCAAGCGATGTAGGGAGATTGAACTGCATGGTTATAACAAAACAGCATGCCGAGAAGCATGTTCAGGTTCAACTGAGTGTAGGGTTTGGTAGAGGGGTGTTGTTGAAATTTGAGGATGAGGTCGGTAAGGGGTGGAGGTTTGGGTATTGTTATTGGAGAAGTAGTCAGAGTTATGTGTTGAGCAAAGGGTGGATTCGCTTTGTGAAGGAGAAGAAGCTGAAAGCTGGTGATGTTGTGAGGCTTGAGAGATCAGTAGGGGAGGATAAGAAGCTGTTCATTGACTGTAGACCAAGAAACGTCGATGTGTCGAGGATCAGGGAGATGCATGGTTGGGTTGGACAATCTCACCATTCCATCATCTTGAACCGTCCCTAAAGGCTCACCAACCCAACCATGCATCTCTCTGATCCCCGACACATCGACGTTTCTTGGTCTACAGTCAATGAACAGCTTCTTATCCTCCCCTACTGATCTCTCAAGCCTCACAACATCACCAGTTTTCAACTTCTTCTCCTTCACAAAACGAATCCACCCTTTGCTCAACACATAATTCTGACTACTACTCCAATAACAATACCGAAACCTCCACACTTTACCGACCTCATCCTCAAATTTCAACAACACCCCTCTACCAAACCCTACACTCAGTTGAACCTGAAAATGCTTCTCGGCATGCTGTTTTGTTATAACTGTTTATACCATATTTAGGACCTCGTATTTAGACCTCGTATAAATACTCGAGGGACTTAAATGTAATTATGTAATAAAAGAAGGGGCAAATATGTAATTAGGGGGGAGCCCTTATTCTATAAAAGGGTCTCCTCACCCTCACAAACCCTAAGTCTCTCCTATCTAGAGCAAAGCTCTCACACTCTCAGAGCTCTCTCTCCCCCTCACTTCTCAGAGAAATATAATACAATCAGTGGGGACGTAGCCCAAACCTTGGGATGAACCACGATACATCTTGTGTCATTTACATTGCTTGCAGATTCACGGTCGGATTTACGTTGTTCCAAGACCTCCGGTTTTGTGCATCAACAGTAACCATGACTCTTCTCGTATATTTGAGCTCCCCATCTGCCATTTGACTGGGGCACTACTCCTTTGTAGCTAGAAGAAGGCAACTTGTTTGAACTTGCAGCCTTTGCTCCAATCACTGTTGAGTAGTCCCATGTGCTTCTATTCCAGCAACTCATCAAATCCATTAGTTAATTAATCTTACTGAATTTAGATAATGCACACAAAAAAAAAGAGTAAAATGAGTGGAGAATATGCAGTGAAGGTTTTCTAGCTAGGGTATTAGGAACGGAAGAAGAGAGAACGAGAATCAAACTCTATTTCTAGGGTAATTTGATATGTGGGAAGAAAATGATGCTAATAACCGGTCGGACTTCCACACTCTAAAAGTTTGATTAGTTCTTATTTCTTCAGAATTGAGATTCTCGCAAACTGACCTACAAAGATGAAAATGAAACAGGGTTTGTATTTGGATTCGCAAGAAGTGGAGAACTAGAACCAGAGTCTTTTTCTGTAAATTTGGTTCCAAGTGTTGAAGATAGGCAGGACCAATCGCCGTTCTAATTTATAGAAGTGCGTGATGTTAAAAATATTGGTTGTAAGACGGTGTATTAATAGTAAAACCTACTTGAGCAGGTGGGATGGTTTCACAAAGAATTTTACATTATTTTACTAAAAGGTAATGTTAGGGAGATCAAATTTTTTAAACCAAATTTGCAAACTAAATGATGTGATTATAGATGATTGGATTATTAATTAAGTGTCGATTAACGTGCTTATTTCTTATTATTGACACATCATTTAATTTGTAATTTGGTTTAAAAATATTGATATCTCTAACATTACTCTTTATTGAAACTTTCCTGTTATATATGCCTTACCTGATACGATCTAAAACGAAATAAAAAGAAAAGACTGCTAAAGCTGAAGCCATTGCTTACAAAACATAATTATCTGCCATTTTCTAAAGTTCATGGCAGCGATCACAAAAGTCATCCAGCGTTTAACATATTGTAGACAAATTATTAGTTAAATTTATGGCCTCCACATCCTTGCTCTCGGAGCAGTAATCTTGACCGTTTGGCATATCCTTGCTATCAATGACTTAGTTTGTGACCCTTCCGAAATGAAAGTAGGATTGATAACCTTATGAGATACTTCTGAACTGCCTTCACTTGCAATAGGATGGTAAACCATCTGAGGTCCCTGTGAAACTACTTCATTTGCAATTGCATTCAAAGTTGGTTGCCTTGTAACTTGCCCCACATGACCCCCTCTGCTTGCCAAACATCGATCCTCCAAGAGTAGGGTTAAATCAAATCAAGAAATCATTCCAGCCGTCTATTTGATATGAAATTATATGAAATCATTTCAGCCGTGATATGAACATGTGTTCAATGTATTCGGTCTTGGAATGGTCTATTTGCATTTTTTTGTTCCTCTGGGTAAGATTATAAAGTTGTCTTCTAAGGCAATTATTGTTGTTATGTCCCCTTATGCAAACCTACCCACAAATAATCTTAAGCCTAAATGTCAAAATGGTTCACGTGTTATAGTCATTTGGCTAATTAATTCGCCTATTTTTAATGTGGCCATTTTACTTCTTTATTTCCATTAGCCAAGTTATTATAAACTTATTCATTAAATTTTTTAATCTCCTCCCAACTCCACCACCTCCCTAAAGTTCTTTTTAGTTATCTTTCATCCGGAACCGGAAGGGTCAAAAGACAAGTACCCAATGTACTTTAAAACTTAAGAAAAACCATCAAATTAGACTTAGCACATCAAAACAGATCATTGAAACAGATAATTGATGAGCCGCCACCGAAGGGTACCGGAAGGCTACGAGCTTGTTTTGGGTTGTCGTAGTGGAAACCAAATCCCCTCCTGAGCTTAGCAGGCTGAACCTCCTGAGCAAAAGATCTGAGCCGTTAAAATTTTATCTAACGGCTATAAACATAGAGCCCCTCTAAAAGTTATAATAATTACAACCATTGAATCAAATTTCAACAGCTCGTATGATTTGCTCAGGAGGCTCAGCCTCCTAAGCTTAGAGGGGGATCCAAATCCGTCGTAGTGTACAACAACAACAACAACAACAACAACAACAAAGCCTTTTCCCACTAAGTGGGGTCGGCTATATGAATCCTAGAACGCCATTGCGCTCGGTTTTGTGTCATGTCCTCCGTTAGATCCAAGTAATCAAGTCTTTTCTTAGGGTCTCTTCCAAAGTTTTCCTAGGTCTTCCTCTACCCCTTCGGCCCTGAACTTCTGTCCCGTAGTCACATTTTCGAACCGGAGCGTCAGTAGGCCTTCTTTGCACATGTCCAAACCACCGGAACCGATTTTCTCTCATATTTCCTTCAATTTTGGCTATTCCTACTTTACCTTGGATATCCTCATTCCCAATCTTATCCTTTCTCGTGTGCCCATACATCCCACGAAGCATCCTCATCTCCGCTACACCCATTTTGTGTACATGTTGATGCTTCACCGCCCAACATTCTGTGCCATACAACATCGTTGGCCTTATTGCCGTCCTATAAAATTTTCCCTTGAGCTTCAGTGGCCTACGACGATCACACAACACGCCGGATACACTCTTACACTTCATCCATCCAGCTTGGATTCTATGGTTGAGATCTCCATCTAATTCTCCGTTCTCTTGCAAGATAGATCCTAGGTAGCGAAAACGGTCACTTTTTGTGATCTTCGCTAGATTGCTCCGGTCATTAGTGTGGATAAGTATATAAATGGATAGAGATAGGAAAGCAAACACAAGATGTACGTGATTCACCCAGATTGGCTACGTCCACGGAATAAAGGAGTTCTCATTAATTGTGAAGGGTTTACACAAGTACATAGGTTCAAGCTCTCCTTTAGGGAGTACAAGTGAATGATTTAGTACAAATGACATTAGGAAATATTGTGGGAGAATGATCTCGTAACCACGAAACTTCTAAGTCCCGGAGTGTGGTATCGGCTTGACTTTCCTTATCTGTCTCATAGGTAGATGTGGAATCTTCTCTGGAAGTACTCTTCCTCCATCCAGGGGTGGTATCTGTAACTGGTGGAGATGCACAAGGTAATGTATCAATGTCACTTGAAGCTTACTTGTAGTTTCAGGCTTGGTCAAGCGCGATACAAACCATGTAGTAGGAGTCCCCCAAGTCGCCGAGCTAGGGGATCTGCTGAAAGAGGTAACAGACAAGGTAAGCAATCAGAGCTCCGGCTGATTGTTCACATTCTCCCTATCTTGCAGGCAGCATGAAGGATAAAGAGAAGAAAAATGAGAAGAGATGATATGGGATACTTTTGCTTTTGAAGAAGTAACTTTCCACAGGCTTATTCTTGAACTGGGCTGGAGGGTTTTCTGGTTTCCTCCAAAGTATAAGGCCGACTGAAGAATTTGAGGGTCAAAACAAGTCCATCAAATCTAGAGTACGTTCGACCCTGCTGATATGGGATACTTTTGCTTTTGACAGAGTAGTGGATATATCGGCACGTGTGCTGTTACGCTTGTCTCCACATGCTTCCTTGTATCCTTCTCACTTGCCCTATCCTCAGGCAGATGCGGTATCTTCCTTGGAAGCATAAGATGTTGAAGATGAGTACTCGAGAGCAATGCCAGGGTAAGGGGTTCCAGGCAGTCAGTTCCTGGCTGGAAGCTTGATTCCAAGTGCTGACTGATTGCTCTCTTTCTCCTTGTCTTGCAGGTAAGAACAAGGCCAAAGGAAAAGACAGGGAAAAAGCATGATATGGGATACTCTTGCTTTTAACCCTGGTGATATGAGATATTCTTGCTCTAGTATAGCTTGTTTACAGAGGTATTATCGGGGGGAAAGAAAGCTGAATATTTTGAAAGGCTTCGTTGGGAGTGCCCTCTCAGATAAGAGGAAGGGTTGAGCATTTTTGCAGGTCTGCCTGTCCGTTGGGGATGGAGGTCGCCATATATAGGAGTCTCCCTAACATCAAGTAATAATGTTATTCCTTTACCCTGCTTGGTCATAGCACGGTAGTGGGAGCTGCCAGCTTCACAAGTTTTAACTCTGTCAGAGCACTTTGAAAAAGTGGTCTGTGGTATCTGGAAAGCTGATGTTGCGTGTGAAGATTACAGACAAGCTTTATCCAAGGAGATCCGGCTCTTGAAGTTGGGAAAGTGGTGCCTCTTCGGTTTTCGAACAAGCAATCCTGTCGGGGATCTGGCTCTCGAGATTCGGAGAACGATGCCTCTTCGATTTTTTAGAAAGCAATCATGCTGGGGGTCTGGCTCTCGAGATTCGGAGAGCGGTGTCTTCGATTTTTGAGAAAGCAATCATGCTGGGGGTCTGGCTCTCGAGATTCGGAGAGCGGTGTCTTCGATTTTTGAGAAAGTAATCATGTTGGGAGTTGGGAGTGTTTTCTCGAATATGAGTAAAGGTTGGGCATGTTTGCTAGTCTACCTTGCCACGAAGCACAGAGGTTGACACACAGGGACTTTCCAATTATCCAGCAGTGGTACTGTTCCTTTACCCTCTCTTCGATTTTTGAGAAAGTAATCATGTTAGGAGTCTGGCTCTCGAGATTCGGAGGGCGGTGCCTCTTCGATTTTGGAGCAAGCAATCTTGTTGGGGGTGTTTTCTCGAATGTGAGTAAAGGTTGGGCATGTTTGCTAGTCTACCTTGCCACGAAGCACAGAGGATGACACACAGGGACTTTCAAATTATCCAGCAGTGGTACTGTTCCTTTACCCTCTATTCGATTTTTGAGAAAGTAATCATGTTGGGAATCTGGCTCTCGAGATTCGGAGGGCGATGCCTCTTCGATTTTGGGGCAAGCAATCTTGTTGGGAGTGTTTTCTCGAATGTGAGTAAAGGTTGGGCATGTTTGCTAGTCTATCTTGCCATGAAGCACAGAGGTTGACACACCGGGACTTTCCAATTATCCAGCAGTGGTACTGTTCCTTTACCATTGTGGGTAATAATATGGTAGCTAGGCCGTCAAAATTTATGTGTCTAAACTTTGTTAGTGTTGTTTCTTTGCTATTCTTTTACCCTTCTTGGTCAGAGCGATGTAGTGAGAGTTGCAAGCTTCACGTGTCTCGACTTTGTCAGAGAACTTTGGCAAAGTTATATGTGGTACCCATGAGCTACTGTTGCGTGTGGGAAGTGGGTGATTGAACAGTACGATTCATGTGCTTTCTACTTCGCCAGAAATCTTCGACAGAATGCCCATAATTTCCGCAAAGCTGAGTGTGCGTGTGACAGGTGCTGACAAGGCTGGAAAAGTAGTCTCAACTTTGTCAGAGAACTTTGGCAAAGTTATATGTGGTACCCATGAGCTACTGTTGCGTGTGGGAAGTGGGTGATTGAACAGTACGATTCATGTGCTTTCTACTTCGCCAGAAATCTTCGACAGAATGCCCATAATTTCCGCAAAGCTGAGTGTGCGTGTGACAGGTGCTGACAAGGCTGGAAAAGTAGGTGCCTCTTCGATTTCTGAGATCGACCCTCGTGGTCTCTGAGCAGCCCAGCTTTTGAGAAAGCAAACCTCTTCGATTTCTGAGATCGGCCCTCGTGGTCTCTGAGCAGCCCAGCTTTTGAGAAAGCAAACCTCTTCGATTTCTGAGATCGGCCCTCGTGGTCTCTGAGCAGCCCAGCTTTTGAGAAAGCAAACCTCTTCGATTTCTGAGATCGGCCTTCGTGGTCTTTGAGCAGCCCAGCTTTTGAGAAAGCAAACGCCTCTTCGATTTCTGAGATCGACCCTCGTGGTCTCTGAGCAGCCCAGCTTTTGAGAAAGCAAACGCCTCTTCGATTTCTGAAGCTTCGTCGAGTGCAGATTTTTATAGAGGCTAACATTAAGTTCCAAAGCACACTTGAATATCCACCTGTAGAAGCTCCATTCTTGCACTTCTAAGAACTTGATTTGTCCGACCTCTTCTCTCTTCTACACCTTTGAAAATGTCTGGCCCCTCCGACCGTCGTTTTGACTTGAACCTTGTTGAAGAGGCAGCCCCGCCTTCTCCAGACAACATATGGCGCCCATCCTTCGTCTCCCCTACTGGTCCTCTTACCGTTGGGGATTCCGTGATGAAGAATGATATGACCGCTGCGGTAGTGGCCAGGAACCTTCTCACTCCCAAAGATAACAGACTACTTTCCAAACGGTCTGATGAGTTGGCTGTTAAGGATTCTCTGGCTCTTAGTGTTCAGTGTGCAGGTTCTGTGTCTAATATGGCACAACGCCTATTTGCTCGAACCCGCCAAGTTGAATCATTGGCGGCTGAAGTGATGAGTCTCAAACAGGAGATTAGAGGGCTCAAGCATGAGAATAAACAGTTGCACCGGCTCGCACATGACTATGCTACAAACATGAAGAGGAAGCTTGACCAGATGAAGGAATCTGATGGTCAGGTTTTACTTGATCATCAGAGATTTGTGGGTTTGTTCCAAAGGCATTTATTGCCTTCGTCTTCTGGGGCTGTACCGCGTAATGAAGCTCCAAATGATCAACCTCTGATGCCTCCTCCTTCTAGGGTTCTGTCCAGTACTGAGGCTCCGAATGATCCCCCTCCGGTGCCTTCTCTTTCTGGGGCTCTACCGACTGCCGAGACTTCTCCTAAGCAACCTTTGTGAAGGCTCCCTCTTGTTTGTTTATTTTGACTCAAGTATATGTACATATTTGTAATTTATCAAGATATCAATAAATAAGCTTTCCTTCATTTCAACGTATTGTGTTAAATCACCAAAGCCTTCTTCGCTAAGTTCTTTGAATTTTCTTTTGTTGAAGCTTGTATGTTGGAGCTTTGTGAGTGGAGCATGTAGGTTGAGGTAGTGTTCCCTTAATTTCCCGAACGAGGACAACTTCTCGGTTGGAGACTTGGAAAATCCAAGTCACTGAGTGGGATCGGCTATATGAATCTTAGAACGCCATTGTGTTCTGTCCTGTGTCATGTCCTCCGTTAGATCCAAGTACTCTAAGTCTTTTCTTAGGGTCTCTCTCAAAGTTTTCCTGGGTCTTCCTCTACCCCTTCGGCCCTGAACCTCTGTCCCATAGTCGCATCTTCTAATCGGAGCGTCAGTAGGCCTTCTTTGCACATGTCCAAACCACCGTAACCGATTTTCTCTCATCTTTCCTTCAATTTCGGCTACTCCTACTTTACCCCGGATATCCTCATTCCTAATCTTATCCTTTCTCGTGTGCCCACACATCCAACGAAGCATCCTCATCTCCGCTACACCCATTTTGTGTACGTGTTGATGCTTCACCGCCCAACATTCTGTGCCATACAGCATCGCCGGCCTTATTGCCGTCCTATAAAATTTTCCCTTGAGCTTCAGTGGCATACGGCGGTCACACAACACGCCGGATGCACTCTTCCACTTCATCCATCCAGCTTGTATTCTATGGTTGAGATCTCCATCTAATTCTCCGTTCTTTTGCAAGATAGATCCTAGGTAACGAAAACGGTCGCTCTTTGGTATTTCTTGATCTCCGATCCTCACCCCTAACTCGTTTTGGCCTCCATTTGCACTGAACTTGCACTCCATATATTCTGTCTTTGATCGGCTTAGGCGAAGACCTTTAGATTCCAACACTTCTCTCCAAAGGTTAAGCTTTGCATTTACCCCTTCTTGAGTTTCATCTATCAACACTATATCGTCTGCGAAAAGCATACACCAAGGAATATCATCTTGAATATGTCCTGTTAACTCATCCATTACCAACGCAAAGAGGTAAGGACTTAAGGATGAGCCTTGATGTAATCCTACAGTTATGGGAAAGCTTTCGGTTTGTCCTTCATGAGTTCTTACGGCAGTCTTTGCTCCTTCATACATATCCTGTATAGCTTGGATATATGCTACTCGTACTCCTTTCTTCTCTAAAATCCTCCAAAGAATGTCTCTTGGGACCCTATCATACGCTTTTTCCAAATCTATAAAGACCATGTGTAAATCCTTTTTCCCATCTCTATATCTTTCCATCAATCTTCGTAAGAGATAGATTGCCTCCATGGTTGAGCGCCCTGGCATGAACCCGAATTGGTTGTCCGAAACCCGTGTCTCTTGCCTCAATCTATGCTCAATGACTCTCTCCCAGAGCTTCATTGTATGACTCATTAGCTTAATACCCCTATAGTTCATGCAATTTTGTACATCGCCCTTATTCTTGTAGATAGGCACCAAAGTGCTCGTTCGCCACTCATTTGGCATCTTCTTCGTTTTCAAAATCCTATTGAAAAGGTCAGTGAGCCATGTTATACCCGTCTCTCCCAAAACTTTCCACACTTCGATTGGTATATCGTCTGGGCCTACTGCTTTTCTATGCTTCATCTTCTTCAAAGCTACAACCACTTCTTCCTTCCGGATTCTACGATAAAAAGAGTAGTTTCTACACTCTTCTGAGTTACTCAACTCCCCTAAAGAAGCACTCCTTTCATGTCCTTCATTGAAAAGATTATGAAAATAACCTTTCCATCTGTCTTTAACCGCGTTCTCTGTAGCAAGAACCTTTCCATCCTCATCCTTGATGCACCTCACTTGGTTTAGGTCTCTTGTCTTCTTTTCCCTTGCTCTAGCTAGTTTATAGATATCCAACTCTCCTTCTTTGGTATCTAGTCGTTTATACATATCGTCATAAGCCGCTAACTTAGCTTCTCTCACAGCTTTCTTCGCCTCTTGCTTCGCTTTTCTATACCTTTCACCATTTTCATTGGTCCTATCCTTGTATAAGGCTTTACAACATTCCTTCTTAGCCTTCACCTTTGTTTGTACCTCCTCATTCCACCACCACGATTCCTTTTGGTGTGGGGCAAAGCCCTTGGACTCTCCTAATACCTCTTTTGCTACTTTTCGGATACAACTAGCCATGGAATCCCACATTTGGTTAGCTTCCCCCTCTCTATCCCACACACACTGGGTGGTTATTTTCTCTTTGAAAATGACTTGTTTTTCTTCTTTTAGATTCCACCATCTAGTCCTTGGCAAATCCGTCGTAGTGTGAAAAAAAAAAATTTGTTTTCAAAAGTAGGGGTTTGTGCTGTTTTGGGACCAATAATTTTAAAAAAATAATAATAATTGCATTTACCAAACACAATTTTAACCTCAACTTTTTTACAATGCTGTTTTTGAAAATATTTCAGCAATGTCAAACCAACCCTAATTTCAGCACTTACGGATTTTTTCCGTCTTTTAATGTAAACAAAATTGAATTTCCCTTATTTTCAAGTAATGGATTGTTTGGGTGGTTATTGTGGAGCAAAAAATAATCAAGAAAATTATAAAGGTAACACGTGGACTTTTGAATGAAAAAGACAAAATTACCTTTGAGGCACACCAGGATTCCCAAGTGCATGCAACGGACAATAACGGCTCAATCGAGGTCAAAGATGATCAAAATGATATTTATTCAAAACCCCCTCATCACTCCTCATCAAATCCTCCCCACAAAGTAACTCTCAATTATTCTTTTCAAATTGGGATTAATTACCAAATTAATTGCAAGATATTATTTGACATAATATCATGCAATTAGAGCAAAAATTCCACCATAAGTGGTCGGTCCCTATTCATTCATGAAGAAATGAATTCATTCGTTGTCACCTTATTCATTCATGAACCCATGCTGCACACATAACAGCAACAAAAACATTGCGGACATGAAGAAAGATTGCGACCCAACAACAAAAATTGAAGAAAAAAAATGCATTAAATGATGCAACCCAACAACAAAAATTGAAGAAAATATTGCAAAAATGAAGGAAGAAGATAAAGCAAAGAAAGTGGCTGGCAATGAGAAAAAAGGAGTCGTTAAACTAGGATTTGAAATCCTATGGTGTGAGGTAAGATTCTATTTGGTCTTTGTTATATATATTTCCTCCTCTCAAATCTTACAAAATCCACATCTTAATGAAATCCTACAAAATCCTTAATTTTTGTATACATCTAGATTTAGATGAACTTTAAAACTGACTATTAAAATCTCCATTGACTACACCTAGATTTACATGGATTCTTAAAATCCATTAGTTGACTACACTAAGATTTTAAAATCTTTTAAAATCCTTTCTGTTGATGCACAAAACCTGAGGTCTTGGAACAACGTAAATCCGACCGTGAATCTGCAAGTAATGTAAAAAACACAAGATGTACCGTGGTTCACCCAAAGTTTGGGTTACGTCCACACTTGTTATGTATTTATATGAGGGAGAGAGAGCTCTGAGAGTGAGAGCTTTGAGAAGGGGTGAGGAGCCTTAGGAATTGGCCTCCCCTAATTGTGAGGGTGAGGAGTCCTTTTATAGAATAAGGACTCCTCACTTATTACATATTTGCCCCTTCCCTTATCACATAATTACATTTAAGTCCCCGAGTATTTATACGAGGTCTAAATACGAAGCCCTAAATATGGTATAAACATTAGTCCCCCAAGTCTTAAGTCAAGAGAGTCTTTTGGCTGGAAACTTGAAATTCAATCCATGTGTGGGCTGAAGTAACTAGATGTTGTCTTAAACTGATGCTCGATATGAAGCGGTGCTCAATCTGAAATGATGCTCAACTAGAAGTAGCACACGATGTGAGGCTGCTCGACTCGTGACTTATGTTGCCTTGGTTGGCTCGGCTTGTGGCGTATGAAGGTGAGGGAGTCCCTTTTATAGAATAAGGGCTCGATCCTCAATACATAAATGATGGGTTAGAGTTTATGCTCGCGGCGAGGCGGTTGCTCAGTAGGCGGCGATGCTTTTTAATGGTGGTGAGGGAGTCCCTTTTATAGAATAAGGGATCGCTCCTCAATACATAAGTGATGGGTTATGAGTGATGCTCGCGGCGAGACGGTTGCTTAGCTGGTGGCATTGCTCTCTAATGAAGGTGAGGGAGTCCCTTTTATAAAATAAAGGCTCGCTCCTCAATACATGAATACTGGGTGCTCTTTAATGAAAGTGAGGAAGTCCCTTTTATAGAATAAGGGCTCGCTCATTAATACATAAATAATAGGCTAAGTCCCCCAAGTATTTTTCATGAGGCCCAGTTGAAGCCCAATATATGGTACATAATGTAGTTCCTCAAGTCTTCAGTCAATAGAGTCTGTTGGCTGAAGACTTCAAATTGAATCCATGTATGGGCCGAAGTGGCTGTTGTTCGGATGCGGTATTTGTATACCCTGCACTGAAGTTTTTGTAGGTGAAGCTTTGCAAGTGAAGCTTTGAAGCTAGAGCTTTATAAATGAAGCTTTTAAAGCCAGAGCTCTGTAAATAAAAACTAAGAACTAAGGGGGGGTTTTGGATGAATTTTGAACTAAAACAACTAAATTGCAGAAACAAAGTGAATTTGGACGAAAATTGGGTGAAAGGCTAGGTAAATGGTCATTCTCCACACATGACACATATGCATACAAATTGATTTCTAGTTATTCTTCCTATTAACCATGAATGACAATGCCCCAAGTTAACCGTGAACTGCATAAATTAACCATCAGATTTTCCTAAATTCATTGAATTGGACTCAGCGACGCAACCAAATTATTCTTATCAAGTTCCCTACATGAACTGCATAATAGAGATACATATCAAAAATCATTAAGTTCATTGAAAATCATAAGCATTAACATAGCATTCGTAACTATGAATTGCATGATACTCCTGCCAGGAATCTACTCACAAATCAGCCAAGCGACTAAGCAATTTACTTACCAGTAATCAAAGTTATCAGAACACGCAGCTCAGGGGAAGAATCAGATTCCCACTCTCCACTTATCTCCAAAGTCTCATTAGCCCAGTCATGATCTCCCTTGCTCGAATGATCAAAGAGCCTATGGCGGGATTGCAGTTGCCCAACTTCCTCGATATGGCCTATGTCAAAGAAGTACCAAAACTCGTTGACAGTTAGATCCAAGTTAAAGAATTGGCTTAGATTGAGGAACCCCACCATCACACAAACCACATTTGGAGAACATTGAACGAGGGCACACTTCATGGAGCAAAGCACTTCTTGGAAGAAATGCGGCATGACAAAAGTAAATCCCCAAAAAAAAGTAGTAGGGGTGAAACTTTATGGCTCTTCGAGCCCCACTACATGGCTCACAGCTGCTACCTTCCTTGACACGCTTCACACGCACCCCCGACGGAATGGCATGCCTATATGCCTCAAGAAAGTCTTGAAACGAGTCATCGGAGCTAATTTTGAAGTGAGCAAACTTGAAATAGCCTACCTTACTCAAAGACCCACCTTGACGATACAATGATGGCATGCCATCATCACTCTTGTGGCTTGAGGAAGACATGCTCGAGGAAATTCTACAAAGACGCGAGGAAAATTCGTTAGACGGCTGCGCAAAAAAAAAAAAAAACATGGTGCACCAGACCCTATGGCCTAATGGCCTCGCGACCTTATCCAATGGAAGGGGGCTGGTGCCCTCACGCCTCCCTTTTTCTCTCATCTCATGCACGGGGCCCGAGCCTAGCAAAAAAACAAAAAAAATAAAAGGAAATGAGGCTCGCACCTCCTTGGCCCATCACTAATCTAGCATGTGCCAGGCCCAGTCCAGCGCCCAACATCCTAGCCCAAGCCAGCCACACACCGGAGCCCTAGGCTCGCGCTGCCAGCCCTTAGCCCAAGCTGAGGCACTGTCGAACCATGCTGACCACGACAACAGTGTCGTGGCCCATTCAAGCCATTTTTCAAGCCTTCTCGACCCTCGTCAAGCCAAATTTCAACCCTCAAGGCTCCCAAAAAACTACGAAGACAAGGAAAAATTAATTTTTTCTTACCTTGGTACGGTGTGAAGACGAAGAAAGCAACGAAAGACGGTCATTTGCACAGGCAAGTGTAGAAGATTGCTAAGGGAGGGGGAACAAATATCCTCTAGCTTTCTCTCTCTTGTAGGGTAGAATGAATTGCTCTCTAAAGTTGATTTAATCATCTACTTAATGTAGAATTAAATAGACTTTAGAAGTAATTTATTTCTCTTTCCTAGAATGATCTAATTTCCAATTAAAGAGGGATTCTAAATCAAAATAGGAAACAATCCTATGTTTCCTAAAATAAGAAAAGATCTCTACACTTATTGCCCTTTCCTGCAAGTAGCCAAACAAGTGTGGGGGCATTTGTGGAGCAAAAAGTAATCAAGAAAATTATGGAGGCAATATGTGGACTTTTGAGTAAAAAAGACAAAATTACCCTTAAGGCACACTGGGATTCCCATGCGCATGCAACGGACAATAACGGCTTAGTCGAGGTCAAAAGTGATCAAAATGGTATTTATTCAAAATCATCTCATCACTCATCATCAAATCCTCCCCACAAGGTAACTCCCAATCATTCTTTTCAAATTGGATTAAATTACCAAATTAATTGATTAATTACCAAATTAATTGCAAAATATTATTTGACATAAGCTCTTGCAATATGAGCAAAAATTCCACCATAAGTGACCGATCCCTATTTCTCCAAATAGGGCTGGTCACACCCCTATATATAGCCCCACATTTTTTCAAAAACCTAAGTTCATTCTCTACCAAAAATTCTCAAAAACTTTTTCTCTCAAATTCTAACTTTGTCATCGGAAATTCTTCGGCTAAAGCCCCCCCCATTCATCATGAGCGCGTGAGGTTTTTGACCTTAATATTAGGTGTTATTATTTTGTAGATGCATTTTCGTCAAATGAAAAAAAGACAGAAATTTGCATCCACAATTATGATCTTTTTGTTCAACACATTAATTGTGTCTGGGTTCAAACTCAGTTTCAAACCCTCACCCCTTACTTACTTTTCAAGTTCCAAGTAAAAAATCAAGGATTTGAATCCCCATTCGGATGAGGATCCTCTCCTGAGCAAATGGAGAGGATCCTCCTGACCAGGCACATCGGGCCGTTCAATTTTTATCCAACGGCTACAAACAGGGGGCCCCTTTAAAAATGATAATAATTATAATCGTTAGATAAAAATTGAACTGCCCGATAGGCCTGGTCAGATGATCCTCTCCATCTGCTCAGAAGAGGATCCTGATCCTCCCCATTCCTCAATTTCATATTTGTCAACTGGTTTTTTCATATTCTATTGGGCCTCTATACAATCTATTTGGGTTCATAGGCCCATGAAGCAGTCCAATAGACGTATTCCTAAACGAAGGGCCCAGATCCTTCTGGAATCCACAAATCTACTGTCAAAGAAAACTGCTGGAACCAACAGAAACCCAGAAGAAAAGCTAATTTCTCTGCCTATTCTGTGGTTTCTTAACCAACACGAACTCCGACTCTGATTTCTGAGAACATCAAAAGCTTCCAAATACGACCAACGAGCAGAGAGAGAGACAGACGAGAGGGAGAGAGATGGATTTCGAGCTGAGAAGAGCGAGAGAGAAGCTAGAAAAGGAGCAGAAGGAGAGGAAAGAGAGTGCGAGGCGGAAATTGGAGAAGGAGAGGAAGGCCAAAGAGGAAGCTAAGAAGCTGAGAGAAGCCATTGACGCCGAGCGGTCCAGACGCCTCTTCGATGCCGCCCAAGCCCAACTCAAGGTCCCTTCTCAATTCCCATTAATTAATTTCCGGATTGCCTTTGATTGTTGAAATTGGTCATTTTTTCTTCTTGAATTTTAGCTTGTTTTGTACACTGATTGCTCCAACTGTTTAGGAAGAGTGTTTGAAATTTCATTGGGTTTCGAACTTTTGTGACTTTATTTGTAGAAAATCGCATAGTTGTTCGAAAGCTCATGACTTTATTGGTAGAAAATCGAGTAGTTCTTCAAATGTTTATGACTCGATTCATAGAAAATTGAGTAATTCTTTGAAAATTTATGACTTTATTGATAGCAAATCTTCGCTTTTTTCGTTAATCCCAGTAAATTTTCGAACACACAATGCCTTGGTAATCAATGTTGTTGGAATCGAATAGCTAGTGCCAGATGTTATTCTTATTTTTTCGGAGCATAGGCCCTATGATTACAATGTGCCCGGGTAAATCTTAATGGCTATTGATTTGTTCCTACAGTCCTAAATGTACCAAATATGTATCCCATGAATTCGAATCGGTACGGACCTGCTTCCTTTAATCTACGTTACCTAAAAAAGCCGTATTTTATCTTTGTTATTAGGGTAGTGATGTGGGAGGTTCAAATTTTTTCTCAGTTGATTAATTGTTTTTTTTTTTATTTATAATTCCAACTATATTTCTTCAGGTTGATGAACAAATGCAAGAAAGTTTACTTGTTGGACGGGGAGTCATGTTTTACCGCGTATTTGAAGCTGTACGTTGCCAGGGTAGTGGAGATAAGATTAAGTTGCCAGCTTCCTGCTTCAACGAATTGCAAGATCAAGGTGCGTTTGATCAAGGACCCTTGTACTTTAAGTTGTCAACAGTACATCAAGGGGGTTCGTCAGAAATGATTGATGCTGATAAGGAGAAGGGTAGGAGCACCCATTCGGGCGTTTTGGAGTTCACTGCAGATGAAGGTTTTGTTGGGCTTCCTCCTCATGTATGGCAGAACTTATTTCCGACAGATACACCAAATATTCCTTTGATAGAAGTTCTCTATGTCTGGCTTTCTAAGGGGACTTATGCAAAACTTCAACCTCTTAGGGTGGGTTTTTCAGACTTGCCCAATCACAAGGCCATCCTCGAAACAAGCCTTCGTCAGCATGCCACCCTTTCTGAGGACGATATATTTACAGTCAACTACGGGGAGCTGGTATATAAGTTACAGGTCCTTGAGTTAAAACCCTCTTCAAGTGTATCTGTTCTAGAAACGGATATTGAAGTTGACATAGTTGGTGCTGATAATGATTCGGAGAAGACTCATGAAAATGTCCTAAAACCACTTATATTTGGAACATTAGAATCTGGAACGGTTGACGAAGGGCACTACACGTATTACAAGTTTACCATAGATAATGATACTTGGGAGAAAATTGCGTCGGGGGATGCAAAAGTCGAGGTGAGGATAGAAGCGGAGCCAAATTCTGGAGATACCGATATTTACATCTCCAAGCATCCTCTCATATTCCCAACAAGGCACCAGCATGAATGGTCATCCCATGACATTGGTTCGAAGGTATTGATCCTTGGCTCAAAAGACAAGAGCTTGGAAGCAGGAACTTACAGTGTTGGTGTGTATGGGTTTAAGGGAACAACCAAGTACCAAGCATCAGTGAATGTTCAAGATGACAGTAATCGGACGATGGGTCAGCAGGCTGTTTCGTCCTCATCAGCAATGGACATGGATACTGTAGAGTGTAAGAATTGTAAGCGTTATATACCCAGTCGCACAATATCGCTTCATGAAGCCTATTGTAGCAGACATAATGTTGTTTGTCAGCATGCTGGTTGCGGAGTTGTTCTCAGGGTTGAGGAGGCCAAGAATCACGTCCATTGTCCGAAATGTGAGCAAGCTTTTCATCAGGGGGAAATGGAAAAGCACATGAAAGTGTTCCATGAGCCACTTCACTGCTCCTGTGGAATTGTGCTCGAGAAGGAAGAGATGGTAAGAACTATTCTACCCCTCCTCCCGTATTGCATCTTTACATTTTTCATTTCATTGCTAAAAAATTTCTTTCAAATTAGATCATTAACTATGAATTTCTTGTAACGGCCCTAATGGCTGAAATTTTCTGTTTTTGCCGTGTGTTCAGGTGCAACACCAAGCCTCCGTTTGCCCCCTTCGCCTAATCGCATGTCGATTCTGTGGGGACATGGTTCAAGCTGGAAACTCCGCTATAGATGTTCGGGACAGAATGAGAGGATTGTCTGAGCACGAGAGTGCATGTGGGTCGAGAACAGCCCCGTGCGACTCATGCGGGCGTTCTGTCATGCTGAAGGAGATGGACATCCACCGGGTTGCCGTGCATCAAAAGAACTAAAATCGTCACACGCGAGTTCCAAGTTTCCCGGCATTGTCTAAGCTTGCTTGCATGTGTGTTTGAATTGCATCCTTTGTGCATGTGACGATGCATCTGTGTTGTCTTGGACATAAATGGTGACAAACAAGTGGAAACATTTGGGAAAGATGTCTGCCCACTCGCTGCTGCGGATTATTTGTGTTAATAATTTCTTGTGATATTGGCCAATTGTAGTGCTTTTGTGCTGTAGCCTGTACTGCTACACGTTAGCTGTTTAACAAAGAAAATATGTTTGTTAAGCTGTCTGACAAAAGACATTGTAGTCCCAATTTGATATCCTGTGTGTTTTTCTTGTGTATTCTTGATAAACTAGCGTTAGTATATAGAGAATGATCCGTTAATATAGAGACTGATCCGTTATTGTTTGGTATGTAAACAAGACGGGACGGAACGGAATGGGACGGGACGAAACGGAACGGAGAGGAAGTAAAGATGCTTTCGGATGGAAACAAGAAGGAAGAAGGAGACGGAGAGGTTATAATTTTGTGTTCCACGGATGTGGAACGAGTCGTTCCAGAGGGGTGAGGCGGAATAAAAATTCATCCAAAATTCGTCATGTGGAACAGCGCGTTCCATCCGTTTTAGGCGCACCAAATGTGGGACGGAACGTCTCGTCCCACTCCATTCCGTCCCGTCCCACGTACCAAACGGTACTATAAATATAGAGAATGATCTGTGTGGGACGTGTTTGTACATGTGTCTTACAAAAGACATTGTCGACACACCCTAATACAAGTTTCTTTTGCAAAGAACCCTTTTTTTCGTGATTGGTACTAAACATATGGACTTGTTAAATGTGGAAGTTGGCAATGCAAAATGAATGTCACAAGAAGTACAAGAGAGGTTCAATCGGATGAAAATAAGGAAGTGTTGGTCACACTTTCCACCCATCTCTCACTCAACGTTGTGTTGCATTAAGAGTAATAAACAACTTGCCTGCAACAATTTTGTCACCTTTTAATTTCTCATCATCACGTGATTCATGTGTTCAGAGAGACGAGTAACCAAAGAGGGACATGCAAACTTGTATCATATGTTTGCAAGGCCAAATCGGATTAATAATTCATGTGGTGATAAGTTATTCGGAAAAAAGTTTTTGTGGTAAAGCTTGTTAACAAATTTTATCCACAAGTAAGAATTCTGTCAAATATCTGTTAGGATTTAAACTCCTACCCGACCTTCCTCCCTTCTCAACCGTCTTTAACTCCCTCCTTTTCAATCAATCTAACCTTCTTTTTCTCTGTAGTCACAAGTCACCCGTAAATTCACTCAATCTATGTTTTATATTTATCAAAATTGCTACTTTTATCACATTCTTCATACCACATTTGTATCAACCTCTCTAACAAAAGTGGAGTTTACCATCACATGTGGGTCACGTTTTTGTTAGTGGGGTTTTAATCACATGTGGGTCACGTTTCTGTAAGTGCGGGCAGCCGAAATGTATGCTACTGTATCCAATTGATTGCTACAAATATAAATTCACATTTTGACATTCCTAGTTCTCCTTTGTGTTGGTCCAAGTGATTTGACTGCGATGAACATTTTGTTATGGTGGATTGCAGGAAGCAACGACGAAAGGTACATTAGAACGCACAAGAGAGCCACCCAGTTTTCAACGGTGAAGATGACAGCGAGAACGATCCCCCTGCCCGGGAATTTGAGAAGGAGCCCGCAGTTGTCCTGACAAAACGCAGTTCTCAAAGGAATACACCATTGCCAAGCAAATGTAGCGGTTCTTCATCAGCATCAACGCCCGAGGACGATGCTCAGAAGGTCATCCCTTAAGAGGGTGTTGTGACTTTTGTTTTTCGGCTTAGGAGGTCGACATATCTGCAGTCCAGAGGGGGCATTGTAAAGGAATTGTAGGGAGAGTTATTAGGCCTTCTGCTGCCGATGCTCTTCTTGTTATGAAAAGTACTTCGGTAGGGCTGTCTAACCACGTTTATATATCATCTCAAATTACGAGATCTCTATGTTTTGATCTCCCTTGATCCACGCTAATCGGACCTAATGTGAGAGCTGCCCTAGGCAGCATGCGCATCGTACTTAGACCCACCCACTGTGTAATTGACCCCGAGAGATACTCTAATGTAACATTGCAAATATCCACAGATATTGAGACCAATTTTTAGCAACATTCGTTGAACTAATGACGCTACTAAAACTATGCATTAATCTCAAGAAGGTCTCTCTACTCCTTATGTCTAGTGCCGCATACGAAAAGATAAGTAGAAAAATGACTCGTTAGACAGCTTTAGCAAAGTTTATCTCCAACTCCACTTATCCTTGTGAATGGTAGAATTTCTTCGAAACTACTTTGCTTCTTCCACAGAGAACCAAAATTCCACAAACCAAATCCACCGCATTGATCCCAAAAAAATGTTGGAAAATAAATAAAATAAAGGGATACTTTGAATGCGGTATCTAATCCTTAACATTCTTTGACTAAAACCTTAATGTTATTCAAAGTTTGATCAAAGTCTTTTGACTTTGTATACCTTATTATATTACAATTAATATTTATATTTTTATAGTTTTGACATTAATTGTTTCATATTTTATGAGATTTATAATCCTATAAATTTAAAATCTCTCATTATAATACTATTAGAAACGGTTACAATAAAAAAATTCAAACATTTTGATTGAATAAATGGACAAAAACTATGTAAAAATGAGAAATAATAAATGGCAAAAGAATGTATCCATAGTGTTAAAAAAAATTGGTACATTTCACATATAACAAAGTGGTACATTAATAAAGAAGAATGGGTACATTATAAATAAATTAGGATACAGATAAAAAAATTAAAAAATTATGAGTACAAATGAATTTTTAAAAAATATAGGCACTAAAAGAAATTAATACATGGGTACAAAATAAAACTAAAAAGAAAATACTACAAATTTAAAAAAATGTTGCAAATTAAAGGTGGGTACAAACTAAAAATATAAATATACGATACAAAGTTTAGGCATAAAACATAAATATACCATATGTAATTTTTCTATCATTGATTAAATATACAATGTCACGTGACGGTATACATATGGGTACAAACACAAATCAAACTTTAAAAAACATGGGCACAAAAAAAAAACTATTATATGGGTACAAATTAAAAATGAAAAAAACTAAAAATAGAAATATATGATAAAAATTTTAGCTATAAATATAAATATACTAATTGTAACATTTTTAACACTAAAGGAATATATTTAAAAATAAAAATATTTTATTATTCAAATAATTAATGATGTTATTAATATTCAATGACATTGATCAAAAATTAAAAATGAATAGAATTTTAATAAATGAAATAACAAAAAGAAAAATATGAATCTAATTTCTCTTAAAATAAATAAATAAATTCATCAGACCCTTTCTCCTGATTGGATGGTGCATATTTAATGTGATCAAAGTAGAAAAAAAATCAAAACAGACAATGCATTCCAGCTCACATCTGATTGGCGGGTTGGACTCGGCTGTGGGGCCCAGTCGACTCATACTTCCTCCTCTTTCCTTCTTTTCTGGTTCCCCGTCTCTGACTTCTCTTGTGAGAGCGAATGGACGAGGTGATGACGGCTGCGGATGCGACGACGTCGTCTTCGCCGTCGACGGCGGCGGCGATCCCATCGAACCTCGCTCTCCTCGCTGCGCTCCTAGCATGCGCTCTCGCTCAGTTCCTGAAGCTCTTCACCACCTGGTCAGTACAATCTCTCATTTCTGCAGCTCAATTTTGCGATTTGGAATTTCTAGGGTCAAATTGGTGTGGAATTGAGTCTTTTGTGAGTGTTTTTAGGTACAAAGAAAAGAGATGGGACTCGAAGAAAATGCTCGATTCCGGCGGGATGCCGTCGTCACATTCCGCCACGGTGACGGCTCTGGCCGTCGCCGTTGGCCTTGAGGACGGCACCGGAGGACCTGCCTTCGCCATTGCCTTTGTCTTAGCGTGCATTGTATGTACAAAAGTTTCAACCTTTTTCCTTCATTTCATGTTTAGCTGCAACGTCGCCGTTTTGGTAAACATATGTGAACGTTTTCAGGTTATGTATGATGCCTCAGGAGTGAGACTTCATGCTGGTCGGCAAGCCGAGGTAACTCTTTGAGCTTTGCGTTACATAAAAATGTAATCTTGTGTTTTTTTCGACTCGTTATGTTGTTAGACTGTCAATTTGAAAAATCGATTGGGTGGGTTTTTGTTTGGATATGTGCCTCGAGTTATTAGTATTGCACGTAACATATCAGACTGCTTGATAAGAGAATGTTTTCGCACTTGTGTGTGTGATAATCGCAAACTATTGTTGCAGTTGCTGAACCTAATTGTGTGTGAGCTTCCTCCAGAGCATCCTTTGTCCAGCGTTAGACCTCTGCGCGATTCACTTGGACATACTCCGCTACAGGTTTGTTGCACTACTCTTGATTGCTGCACATCCCTTGAGATTTGAGTATATCATTAGATTAGCTGTGTTAGCTGCATATGATTTGTTGATCCCATTCTGCATTTTGGTCCTCAAATTACCCACCAAATCGATACAGAATCTCTGATTCAACGATAAAAGGATTGTTTTTCTCATAATTCGTTTTCCTACCCCGAGAAGTAAATCAGTTGAACATGTTTTGTAAGCACTGACACGATGTGCGACATAGCTGTCTAATGATAATTCGTTTAAACGTACGCAATACTCCTCTTTCTGTGTCTGGAAATGATGTTATTTGGTAGATGTTGTTTCACCGGACAAGACTGGAGTGTTATTCATTGACCGTCGTGTATTTTTCTCTGATCACTAATAATTTTATCAATATGAAACAATCACAAGGTTTTGCTTTAGAATAATTCCGGCTAAAATATCCATGCAACGTAGTTAATCGGCAAGTCTCAGTGACATTTTTCATTTGGTTTGGTCTCAGGTTGCTGCAGGTGCTGTGTTGGGATGCATAGTAGCTTACCTAATGAGTAACACCAAATAAGATACCTTTGCGACCAAATACCAATTCTTTGAGCTTCACACTAGTGGACTGTTAACTAGATGCAGTAGTTTTGGCAACGACAGAGAAAGAGCTGATGTAAGATGAACTCCTAGTTTACTGAAAGCGTGTAATGTAAAGTTGTTTAGGGAATAGGGGCCTCCACCCAAATGTTGGGGGACTTCTAATTTTTTATGGATTTGAACATTGTTCTTTTTGTGTATACAGAAGTTACGTTCACTGAATAAAAGACACCCCCTTGTGAAACTCTTGATGTTCCAGCTGATGTTCCTACTTACTTGCGCGTCAATTTTTTCTGTAATTTACCCTTGCACGCCTCACGGGCTCTTACATGACTCTCGCGGATGTGAGTAGCTGGTCCATCAACACAATAGCCTTTTGACCGTCCCGCAACTATCCTACAATGATTTAAATCAGATTAGGGGCTGGTTTGGTATTGCTGTGCTTTGAAAAAAAAACTGCTGTGGTGAGAATAAGCGGTTGTGCTGTGAGAATAAGCGGCTGTGAAATAAATCAGCAGAGTGTTTGGTAAACTTTTTTGTAAAAGTGCTATTGGAAAAAGAAAAACAGTCTGATAGTGGGTCTTTTCATTAAAGGAGCACTGTAGCTCCGTGTGCTTTGAAAAAAGGCCAGTTTTCCAAAGCTGCAAATAGCTGCTTCAGCTTTTTCCTTTGATTTCAGCTTATTCTCACAGCAGTTTCCAAAATAAGCTTTTTTTTTTTAGTTTACCAAACACCTAAAACCCTCACAGCTTTTTTTCATGGGTGTTTTTTTTTTAAGCACCTCACTCCCAAACCACCCCTAAGTTTGATTCGTCCATCATTCCATTGTGTCAAATGCTTACTCTGGCAGTGCTTGCCAAAATCTATATTATCAAATTAAAACCTACTTAATTAAAAGAAAGATAAAAAAAAGGTCGTACCCAGTGCACAAGGCTCCCGCTTTACGCAGGGTCTGGGAGAGGTGAATGTCGGCTAGCCTTACCCCCATTTATGAGGAAGGGATGCGTTTCATTGCCACTGGGTTCTAAACAAATAACAGAAATGGAGAAACAGAAACGCAAAAGTGCAGTTTCAGCTTTCCTTATTAATTGATTGACTTGGTTTAAAACGTTTCCTTCAGTCCTCTCTCTCTCTCTCTCTCTCTCTCTCTCTCTCTCTCTCTCTCTTACACAGATTGCACGAGGAAATGAGAGGAAAAGTAACCATGGCCAAGAAGAGAGCTTCTTCAGCATCCATGAGCCGGCTTTTGAGCTTCGTTTCAAGGCTATTCATCGTTCTCAGCATCTTGCTATGTCTATTGGCTTTCCTTAGACTAATCCATTCTCAGTCCAAGGACCAACCACCAGTCTTTGCATCCCCAACAAGGTTTCCCGCTGTTATTCATGATAATCAGTTTGAAGGCCCTCCAAAAGTTGCTTTCCTCTTCCTTGCCCGCCGGGATCTTCCTCTTGATTTTCTTTGGAACACCTTCTTCAAGGTTTGTTTGATAATCTTACATCCATTTAAAATGGTTGGATCAGGACCGAATAAGAAAACAAATAACAAGAATGAGAGTTCATAGATCATAACCAAAACATGAAGAGAGAGAGAGAGAGAGAGAGAGAGAGGGGTTTTGAATCTTTTGATATGTTTTGTTGTGACCCTTGCAGAATGGTGATGCGGCAAATTTCTCGATTTATATCCATTCGGAGCCTGGTTTTGTGTTTGATGAACCAACCACAAGGTCTGCTTTCTTTCATGATCGACAGTTGAACAACAGCATTCAGGTGCACTTTTAGCTTCTTCAAGTACTTCTACAATTACAGATTAATTTGTTCGTATCTTACGCTGTTTTTAACATTGACAGAAAAATTTGTTTCAGGTAGGGTGGGGGGAATCGAGCATGATAGAAGCAGAGCGCATACTACTCCAAGAAGCTCTGCGCGATCCAGCCAATCAAAGATTTGTCCTCCTTTCAGACAGGTAGCTCTTCACCTCTTTCGTATTGACCTCTTCTAACCACATTGCAAGCAAGGTTTCTAAATTTTCGTGTAAAAAAACCACTGAATCATGTTACTAATTCTTTTCATCTTCTTATTGCACAGCTGTGTACCTCTATACAACTTCAGTTACATTTACAACTACACAATCTCTTCTCCGAAAAGCTTTGTAGACAGGTATATATGGTATCTGCATAACGCAAATGGATTTGTTTTGAAATACCTTTAAACTCGTGTTTCCTGCACATCGAAGAAACAGTGAAGCTGAAATTTTTCTAGTCTGTGCGTTATAGCTTTGTCGATGGTCATGCATTTCGTTATGATCCGAAGATGGCACCTACCATACCTAAGGAAAAATGGCGTAAAGGATCCCAGGTCTTACATCTGTTATCATCCTTGTATATTTGTTAAATTGAGAAAAAATTATTAAAAAAAAAATAGTTTAGGAATTTTTCTTTTCAACATATTAATTCTTCCTACATTGAGGTAATGTCAACTTGATCGCAGTGGATAGCTTTGGTGAGAAGACATGCAGAAATCATCGTCAATGACAAGACCGTCTTTCCTGTCTTCAGGAAACTCTGTAAGGTATGCAGGGAGGCATTTTCAAGTCCTATTTCCATTTTCCAGAACATTTTGAAGAGTTTTGAAGACTGTCACTTTACAGTGATCTGTAAATTGTTTATATCTTGCAATGTTGCTCGGTTTTCAGCGATGGCCGCCTGGAGATTTAAAATGGAGGAGGAAACTTCTTGTGAGTTAATTCCATCCTTTTTAAGCTTTACTTGAGAAAGAAGAAAAACGTTTAGCCATTTTCTGACCTTCTAAGAGTATGTATATGCATGTGTTTGTTTTTCACAGGCATTCAATTTCGATATCAAGTATATATTGCAGACATTTGAGCAAAAACGCAATTGTATCCCCGATGAACATTATGTCCAGACACTACTTGCAGTAAGCCGATGTTTTTCAATCTTTTTTATGTTAAAATTTTAAATTTGAGCTGATTTCGGAATGTCTATTGGCGAGTTTTTCATTCGAACTCTTGATGATTTGTGTATTGTAATAAGATAAGTGGACTCGAGGACGAACTTGAACGAAGAGCACTGACCTACACATCATGGAATCAGTCAGCGGTAGGAAGTAAAAAGAGATCTTGGCACCCTATAAAGTTTGATTTTGCAGATGCAGGGCCTCAAAAGATCAGGGAAATTAAGGTGAGTTCTTATATCGAGGTTTTTCTCCGGTGCTTCACTTCTCAAGTGCAAATAACGGTAATGTACTCCCCGGATACCCTAGCTACCACTCCGAGGGGAGCAATGTACTAGTCGGACAATGTGACAGTGCGTCTGCACAAAGTGCAGCGCCGAACTGTGGAAACCGCTTACGTAGAAACAATATGACACTCAAAACAAGTCTCTAACACTGATTTCACCTTGTTCTACAGGATATCGATCATGTATACGACGAGTCCGAGGGCCAAACAGAGTTCTGCCGCGCAAATTCCAAAGTCGCTCCTTGCTACTTGTTTGCAAGAAAATTCACTCTTGGAGCTGCTGTGCGGATTATGAGAGAAGGTGTGGTTGGTCCTTATGATGTTCCTTCAAAACCAAATATATATTAGGCCTCTGGAAAGGAAAGAGAGATGGAAACGAACAACGCTTGCAGCATAAGCAGTTGCCAATATGACTGTGGTTGTACAAGGCAAAACAGAAACAGCAGGCAACCAAACCGAAAAATTGGAAACTTTTTTCTATTAGTGTTATAAATAGGAAAAGTTAGAGAGATAACCTCCACTTCCGTGACAAAACAAAAGTGATTGCTCTTTTTGAAAACTTCACATAATAACAAACTACTGTGGCCTTTTTGAAAACTTCACATAATAACAAATACATTACTATTGGCATTCATTCTCACAATTTTGCAACACTAAGTGATATATTTTGTTATTAAGCTCCAGTTGTTAACTTTAAGTTTTGGTTAACACTATTAGTACAATAGAATCCCAAATTTAGGGTTCCCATTGGAGCAAATATGCCTTTAAATGATCTTGATAAGTTACGGTGTGATCTTTATTTTAAAAGTATCTGTTAGAGATGTTCTATGTAGTTTTTACTGGATGTGTTTGACGTTGTAGTGCAACAACTGCATTGAATTACTCTTTTTACAATCACAAATTACACACACACACTAACCTTAGCTAAATTCGTTGAATCACTCTACTTGTAACTATCACTACATTCGTGATGTGTTCTTGCTTTGTTTGTAATTGCACATGCTTCACGTTTGTGAACTATCTAATTTTATAATCGGGACATCCATAATCTATTTCATACTATTATTAAGAGAAGTGTGTTTGTCAACCCCTTTCTTAAAATACCAATCTTATTCCTAATTTTTCTACATTATCTTTGATTGCAATAAAAATATTATAAAATAAGGATAAAACATTAAGTATGTATATATATAAAAAAAAATTAAAGTAAAATAATATCACTCTTGTTGTGAAATTGGTGTGAATGCTCATGTATAAATTGGGTGATGTCTCTAGAATATTTGAAGATGTTTTCTCTCATATTCAAGCGGAGGCGCTGTCAATTAGAGTTGGGTTTGAGACTGCGGTTGAATGAGGCTTAAATATGATTGACTTTAAGAGTAATTCGCTTCAGATTGTTTTAGCGTTGCAAGACTCTTCTACTAATATGTCGCACATGGGACCTATTATAGAAGATGTAAAGCACCTGCTGTCTACGGTTGCTAAAGCTTGTGTTGCCCACATCCATCGCCAAGCTAACTCGGTTGCCCATCGATTAGCTCGTTTTGCTCTCCATTGTGGTAATGATTGTAGTTAGTTAGATGTTCCGCCATCTATAATCTATGACTTTCTTAAGGAAGATGTTCATGTACCTTGTACTAATTAGCCTCTTCACGACTTCATTGAAATATATGTCGTCATTTCTTAAAAAAAATGCATGAAAAAGCAAAGAAGCAAACAGTCACATTTGACTATGGTGACATCATTTAAAGGCTTTATGTACATTTGACTATGGCGGCACCATTTAAAGGCTTTAGGTACACTAGTAATAGGAAGATGAAATAGTAAATTGGATTAGGACTTTCACTTCATGTCATTTACTCCTTACGAGTGTAAAACTTTCTTATATAAAGGGACTCTTATAAATGTAAAGAATACCAATTTTCCTACTATTTCAATAAACAATCTTATATAAAGGGACTCTTATAAATGTAAAGAACACCAATTTTCTACTAGTTCAATAAACAATTGAACGTTTGTCCCGAAAAAGTTATACTCCTGCACTCACTGTAAATTCTAATCTTAACAAAAGATTCTCTCACCTTCTACTCTAATCATACTCTCTAATTTAGAAGGAGGATTCTCTCCCCTCCTACTTCTCTCTCCTCCCATCCCCTCCTTTTAATCTAACCCATTCAAAAAAATATATATATCTAATGACTTGAAGTTGTGCCACATAGTTGATGAGCGTTATTTTTTTATTGCTTTTATTCAAACCCAATTGAATAACAGATCCTTAACAACTTTTTCCATCAAATGGTTGAACCTTTCAACACCAATGGAGATAGAAGATGGCCAACCATGGCTGGTATGTGGAAGAAGAGAAGGGTAAGCAGTGTTGTGATCAGAAGTGGATAAGAAGAAGGATTGTTAAACAAACGCAATAAAATTCGACAAAAGAAAATAACTATAAAAAAATACGACTCATTGAAAATGTGGCACAACTCTAAACCATTAGCAATTCCACTCATGGAGCTCTTCCCCCTGGCAATCCACTATTCAATCCACCATATTAAACAGTAACTGCCTTAAATGAATAGTAACTACCATTAATGAACAGTAATTGCCATTTAGAGCAATTCCACCCATGGAGCCCTTCCCCCTGGCAATTCACTATTCAATCCACCATATTAAACAGTAACTGCCTTAAATGAATAGTAACTACCATTAATGAACAGTAATTGCCATTTACATCTCCACCCTTGGAACCCTCTCTCTTGGCAATAAGCAATTAAAATAATAGTTTTTTTGTTTGTTTAAATAATAAAAAACCCTCTCTCTCTCTCTCTCTCTCTCTCTCTCTCTCTCTCTCTCTCTCTCTGACACAAAAAAAATAAAAAATTGCAAAACCCTCTGGCCACAGGCCCTTCGACTCCCCACCCCCCCTTCGCTCGGGCTCCCACCCTCACTCGGGCCATTCCCCGCTGGAGCTGCTCCCACCGGCCCTCAGGCCCTTTCTCCTCCCCTGTCGCCCGAGCAACCAACATCCGCTGGAGTTGCTCTTAGATATCTTTTAAGCGGTCTAGATTAAAGAAACGGATGAGAGGGAAAGAGTCCTAAACAAAAGGTCCATACAAAAGGTCCATATCGTATGCACGAGAAGCAGCGTATCATACCTCTCAAAACCAGCATAAATTTCAAACGCATCAAATGGAGGGAAACCAGTTCGTCCCTCATCTCAAACGCTCCCCCCACTCTCATAAACATTCCCAATTCAAAACCCTAATTTCCCAATTCGATTTTCCCGATTGCAATGGCCGACACTCTGAGCCCTAATCCGGCAACCCAAAAGCAGAGGCTCCCAATAGCCGCTCGTCTCCAGTCTCCAACGAGCCCCTTCTTCCTCGGCTCCAACGACGACCACCGCGAGCGTGCGCAGGCTCGCGCAGCACGCGCCGCGGCGATAAGAAGAAAGTCCATTGCGCTCAATCTGCCGCCACAGCAGGGCGACCCCGATCCCGGCCTCGGCAAGGAGCAGATCCTCGAGCTGTTCCAGAATTGCATCAAACTTGCCAGTGAAAATGTCAGTTTAGATTTTTCTAGTAATTCAAAATTTTGTAATTAATTTTTTTTGAACAAAAAGTTTAAAATTTTCTAGTAATTTATTTGTCAAATTAGTGAGCCCTTTTTACTGTATTAAATTTTTATTTAAATGGTCGATATTTATCTGTTTTGTGCAGAAAATTAATCAGAAAAATACATGGGAGCTGAATTTGATAGACCATTTAACGGATATTATTAAGGTTGAAGAGGAAAACGATGCAGAGACGAATTTTCAAAAGGTAAATTGCGCATTTGATACTATGACATTTCGGTAATCGAAATCTCTCAAGACCAAGATTTGGTAAAAACACTTTTGAAGTGAGTGGCCATAAGTTCACATATTCAATTGGATACGCTATGCTTGCTTAAATACGTATCACTTCTCTACCTGTGCAGGCAAGCTGCACTCTTGAAGCTGGAGTCAAAATTTACTCAATGAGGGTGGATTCAGTACACTCTGAGGCATATAAGGTCCTTGGTGGGATGAATAGAGCAGGCCAAGAAGACGAACAAGGTTGGGTTTGCTGTCTGCTATAACTTTGCCTTTTCGTTTTATACTCAAGTGTTTACGCTTGCAAGCAAAAAAGAAGTATATTGATTTCAAAATAGTATTGTACTTGATTCCGAACGAGGACAAGCTAAATTTTGTGAAAGTTACGTTATTGGAATATTAGTCATTCTACTGTTTCAAGGTAGAGAAAATTGATAGTGTTGATGTATTAACCTTTGCTTTTTATAACCTATATAATGAATTAGACAACATATAATCAATGGCCTTTTCTGGCAGAAGCAATGTGATTTTTTTATGGTTTGTTGAAATGATGACTACGTGGAATAATTATCTTTAAGCAGCTCATCTCATCTGTAATAGTAATTTCTTTCACATTGGGTTTGTGCTTCATTGATCTTGTTATTATCTTGATACTGTTGTAATTTTAGATACCAGTGCAGAGGATGCCAATGCTGACAATGGAAAAGATGCGGCTAATTCCAAGCATGAGACGCAGAAAAAGGTTTACTATTCTCTTGAGCACTACAATGATTTACTGAACTCCGGTATGCTAAATGCTGACATACATCCATACATGCAGATATCTCCCTTATCAACGCTGGAATCATCTTTTGAGGCTCTAAATGTGAAAAAGTTTGACGGTCATCACTCATCCTGAGCTATCCTTATTACTAGTTTTATAATGTGAGATGCAAGGCCAAGTTTGTAATACAATTTTGTTTGTATTTTCAGTTGCATTTGCAGTTGATCCCCTCTATCATCAGACGTCTGCACAATTTGATGAAGGTGGGGCCAAGGGTCTTTTAATGAATAATCTTGGAGTGTATGCTGGATGCAGAGTGCTCTTTGATTCTTCCGAAGTACCAGGGAAGTGCATAGCATCTGATAATCAACTCGATAAATCAGATACCATTGATCTTTCTTTTGCTAGTGGTGAGTTGAGTTTTCTGTATTCTATTGAGTTCTTTGTAAATTTCAGCTTCCCATTTTTTTCCAAATAAGAATGATGTGGTTTACTAGCATTAACTTTTCATTGGTCTTTTATAGAATATGTAGAACAGATGGTATTGAACATGCGAATCAAAGATGAAATTTCACCAACTCTCAGGAGTTTAGTTGATCGATTTGATGAGGATAACAGAAGGCCACCAGATATATATACATGTGATCAAGAATCAGCAGAGCAAGTTGATGCTGCCTATAACAATGAAGCTGATTTTGATTGTGATGTATCTGAGAATTGCGGGAACTGGGATTATGATCATGATGACCAAACAAGTGTCGTGGAGGAGGGCCTTAACTGTGAAAGTTCAACTCTCCCTAGTTATCATGAGGTTTTGGAACATACTATTCTTATAAAGTTTGAATTGTATATATTTTTTCCACCGGTCTTTTTTTGTTTTATGAATAATTGAACAATGAATTCATTCGCTGATAATTTTTTCAACTTTTGTAGGAAAATGAACCGGGTGCCTACCATGAACTTGATACGAATGAGAGACTTGAGAAAATTGATGGGTATTTGTTCTTAAGTCTTGGATTTACTTCAAAACAAAATGCTTGGGCAGGTCCTGATCATTGGAAGTATCGAAAAACTAAAGGTCAGATGCAATGATCATGTCATCAACTAATATGTGTATGAGTATTTATTGTGGTTCAATAGTATGCTAACACATCACACAATCTGGTTTTTCAGTTCCCGAGAATGATCCTCCTGCAGAACAACCAGAAACAGCTAAACAAAAGAAGACCAAAGCACAGCAGGATCTTGATTTCACAAAATCCTTGGAAGAAGAGTTCTCAGATATTTTTGCTCCTCCCAAAAATCCAAAATCCTTACTGCTCCCTGCAAATAGAGCACCCTGTAATACAAAACTTCCTGAGGATTGCCACTATCAACCAGAGGAGCTTATAAAGCTATTTCTTCTACCTCAAGTAAAGGTAATGTGTGTCAACAATCATACCATATAATTTTTGGTGTACTCTTTTTCTTTTTCTTTTTCATGATATGCCTTTTTTTTTTTTTTTTTTTGCTGTAGTGCCTTGGAAGGCGATGCAGGAAGTCCTCAGGTAATAAATTCTTTCTCATTTATAACAAATAGATATATCACTAATTAATTTTTTGGAACGTCCATTTGTTTTATCAATCCTTATATATATATATATATATATATATTTTATTTTATTTTTTTTTAATTTTATGACTGATCAAATGTGCAAGCAATTTATAGTACTTGGTGTGGTGTCAGATGAATCCGGGCAACAATGTGACGATGATGGGCAATTTCCATACTACGATGATGAAAGTGGACTTGGGGGCCAATATGATGACGGAAATATCCATAGTGATGTGGAGGACTTTAGCACACTTGTTTCTCAGCCTCGCCAGGTAGGTTCCAAACTTTTCAGCTTTACGTAATTTGAGTAGGCTCCACGAGTCAGAATCTTAGTGTCATATGTCCTATGAATTATGTCTAGTTTTATAGATGTTCATACCGGAGATGATAAGATTGCAATCTTGTGAATAGTTTTACACTTTTAGTATGTAATTCAAAACCCATCAAAACAAATCTGTGCAGTTTTTGCTTATGGTTTGCTTCCTACGTTTAAACAATACAGGTAAACAAAATTGAAGTCCAGTATGACAAGACTTCCAAACAAGTCGATGTCCAGGTTTTGAAAGAAACTCTTTGGAACCATGTACAAGAATCTGTTCAAACATCAATCCAGGTCGGCTAAGTTGTTTATTTATATATTTTTCAGGAAGCACTTACAGGAAGCACTTCTATTTCTATAAAAAAAAAATGACATGCTTTTGATAGAAGTGCTTCCAGTAAAAACGCTGATTAGTACAAGTGCTTTGTAACGTAATTTCTGCATCTACCATCCTACTGTTTCATATTCGATATGACATTATTTTGAGAAGGTAAATTCTGATTATTTGATATTTCTGCTTTTGTAAAGGGTGAAGAACAATTGGTATCCTTCAAGCAAATGTTGGGCAACTTTCCGGGTGACTGCAGGGCTGCTGAAACTATCAATGACATCTCCCCTCACCTGTGTTTCATCTGCCTTCTACATTTGGCCAATGAGCATGGTTTGAGGATCCTGGGCTCCACCAGTCTGGATGATCTCAGCATTCACCTTACCTGAGAAAGTTTGGAGCTTAACTCATCATCCTGTTTATTATTTGAATAGAAAACGGAAATGTGTCTAAAAGTGTACTTTACAACTTAATTTTATATTTTAAACTAGTCTTGAAGAGATTGTGACATTGTTGAAAAATGAATTGTAGTTGAATTTGTTAAGACTTAGGAGCGTTTATTTTTGCACTCGCAATTTTATGTTCAAAGTTCTTCCCTTCCAATGTCGCTTGTAAAATAAAAAAGTCAATTGCTAGGTAAATAGCAATAAAAAGTCAATTTACTAATGGTGAAGAAATAGAGTGATGCTAGCAAGTGAATTCTACAATGCAACATACTCAACATTCAATTATTCGGAGGCAAATTCTTTGCCTTCTCATTTTTCGTACCCTGCAATGCTCTTCTGTTTTGTGTGGTCACGGTTAAGTTATGTCAACATTTTATATTATTTTTTAATAAAAATAATAAGACAAAAAGAAATAGTAATATAAAATGTTGATGTGGTTTAATCGTGATCATACAAACAGAAGGACACAAGAAGTGAAAGGGCAGAGAATCTACCTCCCAATTATTCAGTCTAATTTCGATGTCATACAATATAAAGCTTACTCCATTTTGAAAGTACCACGGAAAATATCAATCAAAGCAGTAGGCCACGTTTCCCTTCAAGAAAAGAAATTTTTAGTTATAACGAGACGAGAACATAAGTGGTACATCACGTGTTTTAATAGAAGTGGTGGAAAATTTTATTTTTTAAGTTCTTAACTTTTTAATACACATATTTTATAATTTGTATAATGACACATAATGTATCACCCGTATACCGGTCACATTGAAAAATCTCTTTAAGAAAAGAGAGGAGGCAGGACATGTGCACACACGCAGGATGCAGCCATGTATGATGTATCAATACATTGAATTCTTACTAAAGGATAAGGATTGTCTGCCCTCCTTATTTCGTGCCCTCTTTTAATCTTCTGTTTTGTGTGGTCATGGTTAAGCCACGTAAACATTTTATATTATGTTTTTATATAGATAATAAGAAAAAATGAATAGTAATATAAAATGTTGACGTGGCTTAACTGTGATCACACAAATAAGAGGGCATGGGAGGGCACGGGAACAAGGATGGTAGACAATCCTTGTCCCTTACCAACAACGTAATAAACAGTGTCTTCAATCAACTGCCCAACATGTCATGTCACCACGGTTGCCTGACGAGTTCCATGCTTCTCGTTTATCTTGAACTAGAAATACATATAATGTGTTTCTTCTAACACACGAAGTCGAAACGGTGAAATAAATGTTCTTAATCATTTAAATTACATGTTTTGTTTAACATGAATAATAATTCGTTATAGTGTAACATTTTCATTCTAGTAGAGTAGTATATGTTTTCTAGAAGAAAAATAAATTTTCCACACAAATATATGTCATTTTTCTCCTCTAACGCACTATTGTTTAATTTTGTATGCTATTTGTTTATTTTATTTTATCTGATGGTCAAAAATAAATAAGTGTGTGTGAGAAGTTAAAAAGAGTGAAAATCGGCCATCTTTCTCTTTATGCACATGTCTCTTGATTCATTTTTTATTTATTCAATTTAATGATCATAAATAAAGACAAGTAATTTGTAATTTAGTTAGTTAAGAACATTTATTTTTACGCCCCATGTCTTGTACTTAAATTTTCATCTTTATAGTTTAATATAGATATTCTATAGTTTGTTAAAATAAAAATAGAGTATGCCTTGAAAACGTGTACTATTATTTGTCCCCCTTACAAACAAACAAACAAACAAAAATCCACTAAAGTTTAATGGCTTATCCACGAAATAAAAGAAATATAAAGAAACATTGTATCTGATAAACTAATAAGAAACACGGGCTTTCTTGTCCACCCATCACGCTCAAAGCATTTAATGATTTATCTGTCGATTGAAATTTGATTACATTTATTTTATGCATATAGAAAGTTATTATTTGTAGATTCATCTTCGTTTGTGAATTGCAAGTGATAAGTTTAAGTACAAATCTCGTAGATGACTAGTATGATACTAATCTATTCATTTACTTATTGTTACGTATATAAAATAAATTATTAACAACATAGTTTACGTAGTTGAGATATATATAACAAGCAATTTTGAACATGTACTTCAAACACGGTCACTTATTTGTTCAAAATGTATGACGTGAATTTGTGTTAGTATATCATACAACTACAAGTGAAGAGCAATTTACATTCAACGGAATTAAACCAGGACGCCACAAATATGAGTGAACAATTCCATATAAATTTTTATCATATAGATAATATATCTCGATCACATTATTTACTTTAATTATAACAAATGAAATAATACAACTTGATTTAGTTTACAATATGAGAACTTTAACTAAAAGCTCCTGATACTATTTACTTTACTTTTTTTTTTTTGGGAAACCTCGACAGTACGAGGATAATTTTATTGATAACGAAAAAAATAAGTTACACATAGTCAGGAGAACATAAACCTTACCCCTCAAAAAACAAAGACAACAAAAAGGAATACACTAAAAAGAAGGGGGACATAAAACTTACCCTTCTAGAAACAAAAACTAGAATGATACAAAGAAAAGAAGGGGGGACATGAAACTTAACCCCTCTAGAACCAAACATAAAAGTCTAAACCTGCAAAACAAGTCAAACAACACCATAAAGTTAGGAGAAAGAAAAAAAAAAGTAAGACAAACCTGGATGCCGACATGCATATTAATTTGAAAAGTGGTGACTAGACAAGACAAGCCAACATAGTCAGAAAACAAAGCAGCACCAACCGCCATCGGAGGAGAATCACTTTACCCCTTATTTTATCTTTATCGTTAAAACTCAAAAGTTTTCAAACTTTTTTTATTAGTTTGTTTCACAATATAACAAGTCAAATATTTCCCAAATTTATATAGCCATAGCTCTTAAGCTCACATCTGGAAAGAGCAAACCACAATCGCCTCTCTCATTTCACAACACAAAATCTCAATATCCAACAAAAATAACATAAATCATGGCTTTCATGATGAGCACAACCCCCGGCATCCCACCGTCACCGTCACCACCAACGCTCTCTCACCAACAACCACCAGCATCTCTGCCAGTCCGTACGATCCCCGGAACGTACGGCTGGCCGCTCCTGGGCCCCATCTCGGACCGCCTGGACTACTTCTGGTTCCAGGGTCCCGAAACATTCTTCAAGAAGCGCACCGAGAAGTACAAGAGCACGGTGTTCCGCACAAATGTCCCTCCCAGCTTCCCGCTATTCGTCAACGTCAACCCCAACGTCATCGCCGTCCTCGACTGCAAGTCCTTCTCGTACATGTTCGACATGGAGTTGGTCGAGAAGAAGAATGTTCTTGTCGGCGACTTCATGCCGAGTGTTAAGTTCACCGGCAACTTGAGGACCTGCGCTTATCTTGATACATCCGAACCCCAACACTCCCAGGTTTGAATCAACTCGTATCAACTTTTCTTTTTCTCTTCTTCTTTTACATATTCGGTACCTATAGATTTCTTTTTGTATTAGAGCGATATTTGCACTAATCTAATCTAAATTACGAGAGCGGAAGTGAGACAAGCTTGAATTTACACATACTCTAACCAACTTAACTACGCTTAGGTTGGTGAAATAGTTAGGGAAAATTGGTTGTTCTAATGATTTTATAGTGCTAAACTAACCAATTTCAATTTATTTTTTTTGAGTATATAATTAAGGATAACATGATCGGTTTGTCCAATCGATATGGCAATCCAAATTAAGTTATTTTATCATAATAGTTCACTGATTTTTGGTTGAACAGATTTTCAAAGTTTCCGCTAGTACATGCTTGAATTTCTTTATTTTTTGGGATTAATTACAAGCTTGAAATTTTCAATCGTCTAAAAGGGTTGAGTGAGATTTTTGCAGTGTGGTTAAGAAATTAACTTATCCAGTATTTTACTAGAAATATATAAATATGGATTGTCAGGCTGTAAATGTGGATTAATTTGGTTTTTCGCAACGTAATGCTTGGATGATTTATGAATGTTAGAATGTACGATTCAGATGTTCATAGCAAAAAAAAGAACGTCAACTGGTTTTTAGGAAGAGAAGATTGTGTTGAGCATTTAAAGATATTATTTGTTTCTAGTTGTTGCTGAAGCAGAAGTGGATTTTCCGATGAGGGACTGGTTGGATATGTTGGCCGGAAGAAAAGAATGGTTTGTGGTTTTTGTGTTCCTTAGAAAAGTCCCAGATGGTCCAAATCAATCCAAAATGTATGCGAATATGATAGCGACTCCTACTCGTACTCGTAGGGACCATTAAACAATTGGTTGGTGGTGATTTTTAGTTGCAGATGAGTGTGGGAAATGAGATATATGGGATTCATTTCCTACAGTTTCTCTTTCCCTCTCTTTTTTTTTTTGGAGTAATTTTTTTTTCTCGGCTGTGATTTTCGCACTCTCCGTATTTCATTGGAATGAGAGATTGTAAAACTAGGGATCTAGACTCGAAACCACACAAAAATATTTTAGATAGATGAACAAATATTATTTAAGGGTTTTTCTTTTACTTGTCTTCTATGAAATTTGAACTAAAAATTTCATAAAGACTAAGGAAGGTTGTACAGTAGCTTTTTCTATTTTTGTTGATACATGATGTGCTATGCAGAATGATCAAACGGGTTTCAATAGTACAACTCTTGAAAAAGGCTTTCGTCTCTTTAGGGTTTACGTAATCTGGTACCACGGCGGGATTTACTTTGCTAACCTAAATGCTTAGAGCATGCTTAATTTGATTTCGACAGGAAGTGAAAAACGTTTTCATCTTACAAGATATGAATTCTACTGTATAGTTGGTCATCTTTTGGTAAGTTTAATTTCTATTAACTTACCAATACCATCTTAATATCTTGTTCACAGATCAAAAACTTTGCCATGGATATCTTGAAAAGAAGCTCCATGACATGGGTGCCTGAACTCACTGCCAACCTCTCAACCTTCTTTGACACAATAGAAGCAGACGTCTCCAAAGATGGGAGTGCCAGCTATTTGATCCCACTTCAGAAGTTCATGTTCAAGTTTCTCACTAAATGCTTAGTTGGAGCTGACCCGGCAAGCTCGCCCAAGATAGCGAAGTCCGGCTACGCCATGCTTGACCGGTGGCTCGCCCTCCAGCTCCTCCCCACAGTCAAGATTGGTGTGCTTCAGCCCCTGGAGGAGATTCTCCTCCATTCTTTTGCATACCCTTCTTTTCTAGTCAGTGGAGACTACAACCAGCTTTACCAGTTTATAGAAGAACATGGTAAGTTACTTGGAACTTAAACAAACTATCAATCTCATTCCTTTTGAGATATATTTGAATTCAAAACTTTTTTCTACTTGCATTCATTAACATACTATAGAGTATAGACGACATCTCCCATAAAAGTTTTTTTTGTTAGACTATTGATTAAGTTGATTATTGCTTGATGTGCGGTCCAAATTCACAAATTGACAACATAAACGTTTGTATGTCAACATAAGACTAAAGAGAGAGCATTACCATACGTATCCCATAGGAGTCACCAATATAGTACAAACTATTAGAGATGTGATCGATAAAGGGCGCCAACATAATACACGATGTTAGAGATGTGATCGATAAATGTCATATGATGTTACTCGATAAGTTTAATGCCATCTGTATCTTGATTTTATGCGTTCATGAATACAAATGGACTTGTTTACAGGTAAAGAAGTGGTAAAGAGAGGTGAAACCGATTTCGGACTGACCAAAGAAGTAACAATTCACAACCTTCTCTTTGTACTTGGTTTCAATGCATATGGTGGGTTTTCTGTCTTTCTGCCAAGTTTGATAGGCAAAATAGCAAGCGACACCACCGGTTTACAAGCCAAAATAGTCAAGGAAGTCAGAGAAAACGCCGGTTCAACTTTGAGTTTCGACTCGGTGAAAAACTTGCAACTGGTTCAGTCAGTAGTGTACGAAGCCCTCCGGCTCAACCCACCGGTTCCTCTCCAATTTGCCCGAGCCAGGAAGGACTTCCAACTCAGTTCACACGACTCGGCCTTTGACATCAAGAAGGGTGAGTTGCTCTGTGGGTTTCAACAACAGGTCATGAGGGATGAGAAAGTCTTCGATGAACCGGACACGTTTAAACCGGACCGGTTCATGAAGAACAAAGAGTTACTGAACTACTTGTACTGGTCCAACGGACCGCAGACCGGTTCACCAAGTGAGTCCAACAAACAGTGCGCTGCAAAGGACTCTGTGACCCTCACTGCCACTTTGCTTGTGGCATATGTATTTCAAAGATATGATTCAATCACAGGGAGCGGTACTTCAATCACAGCCCTTGAGAAGGCCAAGTGAAGAGTGGTGTGATCACAGCCGTTGAAATGTGGATGTGATGGATCACACATGAATTTTTCTTTGCTTTTGTAAAATTCAGTGTCTGTGTAGGGGGTTTGTAGGTAATTAAATAAACAAGGACAGATATTTGAGGGAAAATGGCCAAAAGCTTGGGGTGACCAGTTCAATTAAATAAAGTGAATTAGAAATTTAAGAAATTTATTGTGGATGATGGTTGGTCGTTGGTACTTAGCGTTTGATGGATCATGCCCACGGAGAAAGAATTATGTTTCCTTTTTTTTCTCTCTTTTTCTCTGATCCTATTTGAACGATCATAATTAAATCACGTTAACATCTTACATTAATTTTTTTATAAAAAAACGAAAGATAAAAAAAAAAGTGTGAAAGGAGATGATGGAAGTGGATGGAAAAATGAAGGGAGATAATCATAATCCCATGCCCACTCCCTTACCTTGACTTTGTTTGGGATGATTTGACATTCAAAAATAAAAAATGATCTGATTTATCAAAAAACTCATGTCCAATGCATTGCTAGGCTATAATTCTATGGAGCTCACTAGCCTAATATTTGACTGAAAGGCATTAGGCTGGCCAAACATAGTCCTCCTCTAACCCTATTTTTTGGGAAAGAGATCCTCTCCGGATCTCTTTTACCAAGGTCACCGGATCAAGTGATCCAAGTTTTCCAAATTTCATCCAACGGTCCACCTGTTTTGATCCTTTAAAAGCTATAATATTTTTTAGTCGTTTGATGAAATTTGGAAGATTTGGATCACTTGATTCGGTGACCTTGGTGGAAGAGATCCAGAGATGATCTCTTTCCCATTTTTTGGGGCCCAACTCCTCAACTTCATTAGTGATTCGAATTCAAAGGCTAAATTTGAAAACATCAAACGGTAGTTTAATTAAATTAACTAATAAATTTAAATTATAAACTTAAAACTAATAAATGATTGAGAGGCTATGTTTATTACTTTTAGTTGGAAATGATATATGGATATAGTCTGACATTGTTCATTTAATAATAATTTCTTACAAGGCATAACTGTAGAGGGAACTATATCTAATCTTTTCAGTTGAAGATGACCCAACACTTAATTTTCTGAATCATTGAGTCATGCATACCATAGATGAAAAATTGCACAAATGGCTTCAAAATCATGCATGCCCCTCTTCAAGAATCAAGGATTATGCTAGTGATTTAATACGTCCCACTCTGTTTTTCATTATTTGGTCCATAGATCTTGTAGCTTTTTGAGACAACTAAAAGTTCCATTAACGATTGTCGTAGCGCCTGCTTAGAATGGTTAAAACTTTTTCCAGGAAATCAAAAGTGTTTTTGATAGCGTTTGATAGAAAAAGTTGGACGTGCTTCAAGGTCCTAAAAGCACTTTTCAATGCTAAAGCACTTGAAATTTTACAAAGTTGCGCCCCCCACGGACATGATGGTCGAGTCGTCAGCTGAGTTGCCGGGGCAGCCAGGTTTTTTGTATGCTTGAACAAAATGAACCGATGGTCAATGGAATTGAGCTTTTATAGGAATTATTGGACCTGGATTTCAAATGCAAGCATATCGAGTAATTGAAGTACCAACTTCACAGAAGACGCACAGGAAGTGAAAATTTCCTAGATCAAATACAAAAGAGCTCAACATTAACCAATCAAGCTCAAGCCAGGACTTAGACAACCATCGATACTCTGACATTCAATGAAGAATTTCTGGTTTCAGTCATACAAGTGGAACTTTCAACTATAATTCGGTGGAGAATGCGATGATTAAGGTTCTTGCCACAACATCGATTGATTTTGGAAGGCTAGATAACACAGCTAAGTTCTCTACACTTTTAACTGTAAATACAAATAATTCAGTTTGGTAAATGAAATTGATTGTATAGCATGCACAATTTAAGGTGAAGAAGAATAACCTAGTAAAAGTTTATCACTAACCAAGAGAGGAAGCCTTTGGTTGTTCCAAAAACGCTATGGAGCTTTCTACACAGTCTGGACATTTCCTTGCGTCTGAGTGTTAGACTTTGTAAGCCCTTCTTTCCACCCTCTCTGACGAGCCCTGAGCTCCCATAATGCTGTCTGTTTCCGCTGCGCCTCTAATGTTGCTTCAGCTTTCTCCCTTGCTTCTTCACATGTTTCCATCCCTGAACTGCACTTGTCTGCTTCCTTTTGATACTGGGATGCAATCTTTTTAGCCTCTAGTAGAGCCATATCAGCTCGTTGCTGAGTTTCCAAAGCTTCAGCTTCCCTAAGCTTCAACTCCTCGGTCAAAAGATCCACAAAGTTCTTCTCAGTGTCTTCATTCACCTCTGGATCATGCTTTGCACAGTCTGCATAATATGTACCAAAGAAATAAACAGACCGTAAAAAGAATATAAAAATTGAACCAAATCTGAAACTTTCATGTAGCCAATCACTTGAATCACCAACTTTGCTTGCAAATGCAATGCAAAACCAAATTTAGGAAACTAAGTCCGCATTCTATGATTTTGAGTTTCAACTTAACCTCCATGTTCAACATCCGAAGGTTGGTTCAACCAAAATAAGAAAATAACACATAGATATCAATGACACAAACTCTTCCTACAAAGTGAAATCAACAACTATAAAAAGCAAGTTGAGGAAAAGGGGTGGTTGGGTTCATTCCAAAACAATGAAAATTGGACAGTAAAATCAGAAGACCAGATCAATTGCCAGTCCCACTAATGAAAGCTAGGAGTCCAGAGCTCTGGTTGCAATCTTAACTTCAAAGATTGTAACGAGGAGAAACCACACACAATCTACATAATCAACTCACGTAACGTTGAGAGACAGAATGTATGTATAAAAGGAATTTAAGGAAAATAGGGTAAACAGGAAAGTTTACGTAACTGCAAGATTTGACATTTCTCCCCAAGAAAATTTGTCTATCAGGGAAGATCTAAAGGTGAAAAAAAAACGAGAAAATATTACTTCGGATTGAATGATATTTTGGGATTCAGACGGATTTCCTCGAAAACACTTTGTATTGAATATTTGCCCCATTATTACAGTCCTTAACATGTAACACCTCAGGGGAATATTAATTATTCAACATAAACATGAGAAAGTACGCTACTTTATGGCAAGGAGAAGCTATTGATACCACAACACATTCAATCTCGAATCATACATACATATTACAGCCAAATATATATATCCACACAGAGAGAGAGATATAAAGCAGTCAATTATATCATAACCCAATCAGTTTATATAAACATATATACAAAAAGAGACTAACCTGCAAGGGAAATGTTGCTGAGTCCTGCAGACGAAAGAACAAACCAATATAAGTATACATCCGATAATAATGCCAATCAACAACTAATAAATTAGTAAATTAGCCGAGTGAAGTAAAAACCAGTTGCTTTAAAAATTCAACAAAAACCCAGAAAGGATTGAAATCAGTGAATCCAATGGAAATTTGAGCTTATTGGCATCAAATCAGCACAAAATGTGTAAAACCCAACAGAACAAAAAGTGAAAAATGCAAGAGATCTAATCAGATCTGGCAAAAATGGATCATGGGCAAGTGAAAAAAGAGTAAATTACCAATGGGGATGGAGAGGAGAGGCTGAGAAGAGCAATCGCAGGTGCAAGGAGGGCAAGCGGAAGAGGAGGAAGAAGAAGAGTGGGAGACGGCGGCTAAGCCCTCCATGAAGTGCCAGTATAGAGGCGGCCCCACTATGTACCCGGCTATGCACAGCCCAACTATCACCAGCCCCGCCTTCAGCACCGCCGGACTCATCGCCATCTCTCTCTTAATCTCGATTCTTCCTCAGCTTCAGAAATCGAATCGATCGGAAGTAGCGGAATTGGGAGTCGGCGAAGTCGATTCTCAATGGTTCGACCGCCGGTGTTTAGTTGAGACTTGCGAAGATCAAAGATGGCTGCTTTCTGATTTGTGGGGAGGGACGCACTGACGCTGCTTTTTTTATTTTTATTTAAAATTCACTGTTTTGGGAGTGAGATTGCCAGTTGGTCCGACTACGCGATATTACGAAACGGTTTCATTTTTTCGGTTTTTTTATTTCTTAGTAAATAATTTTTTCAATTTATTAGCTGAATTTTTTATTTTTTTTAGTATAAAAATATTGATGTATTAAAAAAAATCTCAGTTTATTTGTGTTTAAGTAGCGTTTGGGTTTACAAAATTAAATTTCTTCATAATCTGTTAAAATTTTTGAGTAATAGCTTTCGTGAAGAATGCGATTGTTGAGTTTCGTCACAATCGCCAGCATGCATAGTTTAGGAAAATGTTTTAAACAATTTGAAAACAGTTTTAGAGCATCTCTAATAGTGTAGGTGAATTAAATAAACAATGTTATTTATTTCAAAGTGAATCAGTAAATGTATGCCAACGAAGTCCAAAACAAAACAAGATGGAAGTTTGTTAAAACAATTTTTAAGATTTGTAAATTCATCATTTCGGTCAGTTACCCAAAGAAATCAAGTGCATACAAACTCAAACCATATATAAGTGAAATTAGTTTTTCGATGTTGCAATTAATGTTTTTGGTCTTTGTAGACGTCCTGATGATTAAAAGTTAACATCTATAATGGAACATCTTCGCTTTCTTTTACATTGGTCTTAATGAATAGAGTGTTAAGTTCTACTTACGTGTCCGAATTGAATAATCTTTCTCTCTTAGTAAATTTATAATAGTAAATTTTTTATAAAGTTCTTGGCGTTGGTAAATCGCACGACAGTGGACATGGGATACTAAAATACTTCTGTGAATCTTTTCGGCTTACAAAAAAGTAGATTGTTATGTAACCACTAGATGGTCTCCTTTAAAAAAAACAATTTTTACAAAACAAAATAAATTCTCTATTTTTTTTTCTTTTTTTTGAGTATGACATTATATATTCTCTTGTTAAAAAAAAGGATGAGAATAAAAATTAAAAATTAAATAAAAAACCCAACGAAAAAAAAAAACCAAGACTTTTTTTTATTAGCATCACACGTAATGTTGAATGCACTTTACATTAAAAATTTAATGTTAAAAGACTTCTATATCTAACATGTAAAGATAAGTTCGACCTTATAGGGTTTAGAAAATTCTAAATACATCTCAAATCAGTTTTAATGTGTATATCCCAAAATTATTTATCCTCTTCAAGACTTCAACTCTTTTTGTCAAAAGCACTTTCACCTTCCTTTGTAGAACACATCCACTGATGACTAATTCATAAGGGCCATTGTTGACCTTTATCGTCAAATGTCTCTCAACTGGTTGTCGGCAAATAGGGTAGCGGTTTGTTTGGAATCTCAAGAGCTTGTCACACACATGCATTGCAGCAAGAAAAGAAGCCCAACTAAAAATCAGTCAAGCGAAAATCCACCATAAATTACACTTAGGTTGATTCAAGTAGATTAGTTTTGCGAATATAGGATAGATATCCAAGTCATGGGCGGGATGGGATGCCTTGGCCTTCACAGCTATAAGACATATATCTAAGTAAGCTACTTTTAGTAACTCTATATCCTCAAACATTGAGAAGTTAATCCTAGTTCCGAGGGGCCGCTTGAACTTCTGGCCTAGACTGTGTTCAAAATGTACAGTCACAGGTGGACGAAGGCTAAAATGTATTGTCATTTATGGAATTCACTTGGGAGCTGCCTTAACTTATGGCTCAAACTGTGTTCAAAATGTACTATCACATGTGGATGAAGGTTAAAATGTATTGTCATTTTTTGGACACACACCTTCACTAATCAATGTTCACTAGTTAGAAAAAAAGTTGAGCAAATCCTTGTTGCCAAAAAATAATTTAGGGGAAAAAAGTTGAGCAAATCCTTCATGACATGAATGATTTTGTATCAAATGACATAAGAATAAAGAAACCATTATGAAGAGAGTGGAGTGTAAGTAGAAAATATGGAGTGTATGTAAAAAATATGGAATGTATGTAGAAGATGTAAGATGTATGTTAGGAGTGTGAGGGTATTATGGAAAATTACGTAAAGTGTAATAGATAAATTTTAATTGAAAAAAACATATATGAGATGTGTTAAGTATATTGGGTATATTCAACAATATGTGAGGCGTTAATACAACAAATAATAATTTAACCTCTTAGACAATCTCCAACCCTTGGGCTAAAAGTCAAATTTTTTAGCCCGGAAAATTTGGCTTTTAGCCCAAAAACATATTTTCTACTCCAACCCTTCTGCCCTAAAATTTTAGCCCGGAATTATTAAAAAATGAACTTAGGCTAATTTTTTTCTTAAATCAATTTAAAAAAAAAAAATATATATATATATATATAGATTATTGTAAATTAATTTTATGAACATTTTAATCTAAAAAAATTTAAATTCAGATAAACATTTGTCATTTAGCCCGGGGGAAGCTGGGGGTATTTGACCCATAAATAACATTTGGCATTTATTCTAAAATTTTAACATGTATTGAAAAGTGTTTTGGGGAAGGTAATCTGGCTTTTAGACCAGATTTGGAGATGATTTTAGGAGATTACCACCGTATCACGAGTGATGAGAGTTGAACATAAAGTGGTGGGAAGTAGGGCGATCTAGTCACTCTGTGCCCCTCATCACTCAACCGCCCTATTCCACCACACGCATCGACAGCCACCAACCCTGAAAGTGGCGATGGAAATCCCGATGGATGTGATAAAGCAGGTGCAGATCTCGCTTCGGAAAGAAGCGAACATGTCGTCCTACGACCCAGACGACACGCCGTTGCCCAATCTGCCTTCGGTCGAAGAAACCCTGGCGGAGTTGGATCCATCGCCGCCGTACCTGAGGTGCAAGCATTGCAAAGGGCGGCTGCTGAGGGGCGTTCAGACGCTAACCTGCGTCTTCTGCGGCAGAGAACTCTGCAAGGACCTCCCTCCTGACCCCATCAATTTCCGGGATACTTTTGGGTACCGGTGGCTGCTCCAGTCCCTGAGCTTAAGTGGATCGGTATGCGACTTGATTTTCTATCTTTTGTTTGGTTGATGAGAAAATTGAGATTAAGATGGGGAATAAAAAGGGGATTCTTGTTCTATTTGGTTGATGCGAAAACTAGAAAGAAACGGAATTTGAATTATCAATGCGTTCTTGTGGAATGAAGTTCTGTTTTTCAGGAAAAAGCAGGGATTTTAACAAATTATTTGTTTTGGTGCTTCCGGATGATGAAAAAGATCGAAGCTTTGATTGTTTTAGTGTACTTAATGTGTTTTACCAGCTTGTTGTAGCCACCCAACGGAGTAATGACTTCGTTAATTGCGTTTTCTGATTCGAAGCTAATTGAGTTAATCTACAGTGCATAGAAAACTAAAAAGCTTGAATGCTTAAAGGCGATTCTGAGATTATGCAGAGATGTAGAAATAATACATTGTATTTGTATATGATTTGTATCAAAATCTACTTAGTGAGATTATAAGCAGATCACACTCGAAATTTTGTAGGTGCTACAGATTTGTAGTCCATTTTTTCAGTAACCATATCATGTATGTGGGAAATTATAGTTGTCTGCCTATCATTTGTTTGCTAGAAATGAGGATTATTGTCCTCTCGTTAACGTAAATTGTAGACTTTGATATTAATTTTGTGGGACTTCTTGAATACTTGGGGTGAAGTTTGAGACTTTGGTTTGCAGGAGATAGTGGATTTACCTATTGGAACAAATGAATTAAACAGAGGACAGACTGCACGGAAGGATGAGTTAAGTCTGTCTGATCTCTTAAATCTTGAAATAAAGTGGACCTCTAGGCCAGAGAAAATTGAGACTGATCTCTCAAATGAGACCCCCAATCTGCCCAAATTACCAGATTTGGCTGGAGTCAATCTTGACAACTTTTTCTTTGAAGGAAACAAAGATGATGCTTCAAGTAGTTCTGAAGAGCTGTTTGGGTCTAACACACAGATTGTCAGTAAAGAGAGTTTCCAAGGTCATGAAACTCTTAGTTTGTTTGAGAATGTAAAGCCTTTTGAGACAGTTGTGCAGACTACTGAAGGAGAGAGTGGCGATTCTGGTTGGGCGGCAAGTTTTCAGTTTGCTGTTTCTGAATCGCTTCCTCAAGCTTCTGGAAACCTTCCTCAAGCTTCTGAAACCCTTCCTCGAGCTTCTGAAAACCTTCCTCAAGCTTCTGAAAAACTTCCTCAAGCTTCTGAAAAACTTCCTCAAGCTTCTGAAAACCTTCCTCAAGCTTCTGAAACCCTTCCTCAAGCTTCTGAAAGCTTTCCCCAAGAATCAAAATCCCTTGACCCCTTTGTGGGTTCCACGGTGGATCTTTCTACCCACATAGACACAGTATTTGGGTCTGTAGTGGACTCAACGAATGAAAAATCAAACCATAGTTTGACTGGGTCTACATCCATGTCGACCGACTGGTTTCAAGATGATCTGTTGGGCGTTTCCAACTCTGGGTTTTCTGGAGGGCCCGAACAGTTCGAAACGCTTGCGGAGGTGAAGGGTGGTGTCCAAGATAACCAATTGCAGACCACTAGCAGCAAGGCTTCTGATAATAAGACTACAGATAAAGATGATGATTCATTTGATGCTTGGAATGATTTCACAAGCTTGAGTAGTGCACCAAATCTTGTGGATAGCTCTGTAAAACAAAATGGTGTTGATTGGGTTCAAGACAACCAATTGCAGACCACTAGCAGCAAGGCTCCTGATAATAAGACCACCGATGAGGATGATGATCCATTTGATGCTTGGAATGATTTTGCAAGCTCGAGTAATGCACCAAATGTTGTGGATAGTTCTGTAAAACAAAGTGGTGTTGATTGGGTTCAAGACAACCAATTGCAGACCACTGTCAACAAGGCTGCTGATAATAAGACTACTGATCCGGATGACGATTCATTCGACGCTTGGAATGATTTTACTAGCTCAAATAATGCATCAAATCTTGCAGATAGTTCTGTAAAACAAAGTAATAATCAGACAACACCTGTTGATCACACTTCAGAAGTAAATTTGTTCGGCGCAGCTAGCAACTCTGGTGACTTGGATTTTGGTAGCTTTTTGCAACCAGATTTATCGGCAGGAGCATTTAACAGCTCCAGCGGTTCAACTGTAGTGGATGGAGCGCAGCCAGAGCCTTCTGTATTAGACAGGTGCGTGTATAAGCCAATTTATATGGGTGCTATTATAACCTCAGAATCCTGTTTGGAGCCACCGTGGAATGCTATATTTGCTGTTTTCAATAATCTCATACACGAAGCTTCATGGAAAATGTATCGGTACATTCTTTGATGAACATATCTTAACCACCTTTTCTGTTGCGTGTTTAGGTTGGCTGATGCAAGCACAAACAAGGGAAAAAAATCTGAAGATGTGGCGGGGGGCGGAGATGTTTCCAGTGCAAGAGCAGGATCAAAATCTGACGATGTGGAGAGAATACTGTCACAGATGCATGATCTCTCGTTCATGCTCGAAAGCACTCTTTCAATGCCTCCCAAGCAAGACGAATTACATCCCCCTTCTAAAGATTGAGACGGAATTCGTTTATGAGGTTCTACATGATGGATGTTCATATAATTCTACTTCTGTTTGTTCCCAATTTTGTATTTTATTATTTATAATATCGTGTAGAAATGGCATTCGTGACGTGTTTATCGTGTTCGTGTTGTTTTTATATCATACCCGATAGCTTAACGGGTCGTATCTTGTAATATCCGTTAAAGTAAACAAGTAATATGATCCGACCCGAAATCAACCCGTTAATATTATTAGGTAAGATGATCCGATTTGTTACCCTGTTAAGAAAAATATATTTTAAATCAATAAAAATGAAAATGAAAAACATAATTTGACCCAAAAAAAAAGTAAAACATAATACTAAATTAGTATATACATACTAAATTTTGGAGTTGATCATTTCATGAAAATTGTAAAGTTTTTCATTACGAGTGATTACATTTTGCACATTTCTACAATAATTATTATTAATTTGGCACTCAAATAAAAAACACTGATCATGAGATTTGGAGGGTTTTAAAAATCTAAACAACCATGTAACCATCGTCTAAGTGTTGATGATGCAATTATAAACGTTTGTTATGCTTTCATATTTTTCAGACTTATACATTAATGATTATGAATTTTGTTTATTTTGAACTCCCTTAAAAGAGTTTGGATGGTTTAAAAATTCAAACGATCATAGACTCATCCTCAAAGTGTAGAGGATGTGACTACGAGTGTTTGCATATTTTTTCATATTTTTCGCACATGTAAATTAATTATTATAATTTTTTTTAATGTGTTTTGTATTTTTAAATTACTTGATATTTTTATTTTTAATGTGTTTTATAATTTTTAATTTCAATCTTGCCTATAATATAGTATAAAAATAAATAAATAAAAAAAACTTAAATTTTATAATTTATATAGAATAATAATTAATAAACAACATATACATATTCATTATATTTTTTGTATTTTATTGTACGTTTTTTTTTGTAGTTAAAAAAAATAAAATTATCAAAATAACTTTTTTCTTATCGTGTCGAAACAAGTTACTCGCGTGTCATTCTCGTGTAAATCTGTTAAGGACCCGTTATTATCGTGTGACCCGATAATGATCCGATTAGTTATCGTGTTGATTAGAAACCCATTATTTTCGTGTCGTATAAGAAATTGTCAGGTCTAAGAAATGCTAAAGCCAGACTAGAAAGAAATGAGAGTATTGAGTTCATGATTGAGAATGGAAGACATATACTGGAAGTATTTTTGACCCGGCGATCGGAGACGGGATGCAATACGGCGGGCACAATGCCTCTGCCCGGACGGAATGTGAAATTTAACCGAAGAAAAAACCAAAAAGGTTGGGGAAGGGGGTCTGTCAGACAACCGTGTGACCACCCCAGCCGGTTGTTACAACGGCTGAGAACGATCATCTACTGCTCGAATGATCCAAGGATCACAGTGCTGTTAATCACGCTCTGATCGCACGGTCATGGTTCATCCACCAGACTGGGGTTCCTGTCTCCTTAGAAATCAAGGATACAGATGTACAACCTATAGAACAGATCCTGTTCAAGTAAGGTCGTGACCAATGAGGCGCGAAAGAGCTTTATAAAGTCTATATCTTCTTCTCAACTAGTCGATGTGGGACTAACTCAACCAATGCCAAAAAGCAATAAAAAGCAAGGCAACTTTAACACAAACAGCGGTCTACAGGTACATTTCAGTCTAGGAAGAACATTTTACAGCAGTTCGACAACAAGTACAAGCGCTAATAACATGGTACAGTTTAAAAGTAAAATTACAACAACGAAAAACAAAGTGCACATTAGAAGCAACATATTACAACAGTTTTCAGTCTGCATGGTTTTGGTATTTCATCTGTGGTGGGGATTGACCAGCATGGGTGATGATAACATGGTTCGTCTGCTACTCCTGTTCAGTCTTCACCGGGTGCCCGTTTTCGACCTCCGCGCCTGCGTCTGTCGGAGGAGCCCTTCTCGTAGTTGTAAGACACTGAACAAGTCGTCTCATACATGCCATGGATGTTGGGTCGTCCTGGAAATTAAATCAAGAAGAATTGTTTCAGTAAAAAATAAAGGGGCTGTGGGAAGAAATCCAACAAAAAGTGTTCGAAGAACTTACAGCGATGAGGTTAATGACTTTAGGATCCTTCAAGCTCTTAGGAAGACACAAATTTCTGTAGTCGGCGTCCCTGCAATGAAAAATTCAAACACCAATTAACAAATGTAATAATGTTCCTCGTTTGCTGACTCGATCTGGACTCGACTATTTCAACTAAATTAGACTAATGTCATTCGGTAAACTTATAGATAAAGTGGAGACCAGTCTAACACATTGTATGTTACTAGTCTTATTTAGAGTGTTGCAAGCTCGATCCTGAACTCGAATATTTTAGTTAAATTAGACTAAAGGACAACGGATATTTAATGAACTTGAAATTGTTGAGACTGGACTAGTTAATTGTATTAGACACAAATATATTAAAACTTGCTCGAACTCAATTCCAATCTTGTCTAGTCCGAGACTCGCGATGAGCTTAGACCTGGAAGTATTAAGTATGAAGAGTAATTTACTTTTGGCCTTCTGCGAGCCTCATACAGCAACGAACGATGAGTTTAAGCAGCCGGAGGGAAGGCTCTTCTGTAGTAATCCTGTCGAGCATCTTGGTAAGAGCTTGAGTGACTACGAAAAAACGATCATGGAAAGCGCAGCAGTACTTCTGTCCCTCAGGACTCATCAGAATCCTCTCCATTATGAATGTGGCCACCTGCATATACAGAAAAAAAGATTTTTCAGCATAATTAAGTTTAGAAATAATTAATTATTATAAACTTCCTTTGTTAGTTTCTTACAGTTTTTGACAGTCCAGTGCCAACTTCAATGCAGCGCATGCAATGGTAGAATATTTGAGTTTGAAGAAGGAAAAGAACAGTCTCTTCATCATTGTCCTGAACCGGGGAAAAGGGAAATCCAAATTTAATTATGTCATTATGTTAATGAACATTCAAGCTCATAGAAAGACATGAAAATGGGATATATAAGAAGTATAAACTATTTGCAGGACACTAAACAAACAATAAAGAGGTGCTAAATCGTTGTTTGTATATGGATTATTGTTTGGATTAAATATTTGTAACTAGTTTCATCTGTGCATTTCTCAAATGTAATCCATGATTCCATATGTACATGCCTTGACAAGGGCACCAATAACGCCTAAGCTCGACAGCCTTAAGTATTCATGAGGCTTGTCCTTTTCGGTCGTGTTGAGGAAAGGGTAAATATAGAACGGCACAATAGCTGCAAACAAGATCAAAACTCATTTAAGTTTATCATTAATTTTGGGGTCATAAGAGGTCACGGTTTATACAGATTTATTTAGCAAAAGAAAATTACCCCGGAGGAATGGCTCTCTTGTCTCAGGATGAGCAGCTATGCACTGTTAAAAATCAAAACCAAATTCACAGTAGCAAATGTCATTAGCTTAACACAAAGGAAACATGATGATTTAACCAAAATCACAGTAGCAAAAGTCGTTAGCTCAGCAGCTACGCGCACCTTTTTGTTATTGTTCAGTGATTCTTCTTTAATTTACTCAATTTAACCAAAATAAACGCAACTGTGTGAAACAGAAAAAGAGTACTGTGGAAATCATTTTACTGTAGACAAATTGAATTAAAATTATTGTGAGAGTACTGACCTGAAATAGAGAGAGAGTATTGCATGCCCGATTTGATGATTCCTGAGTAAGATTTGGGGTTGAAAGTAAGCGGTACACTGCAATTATTTCCTGCAAATAACGAAAAATATGAACGAACTAAATCATCGTAAATTTTAATCTGGGAATTCACTCAATTTTAATTGAAATTTATTAATTAAAACAGCCAAGTGACATGCATGCCATACCTTCAACAGCGTAAATGTAGTACCAAATGAGTGCCACAGTAATGGAGCCAAGTCTTCACGAATTTCCCTAATCTGAACTTAGAGAGAGTGATAATTATCAATAAGAACTTTTTTTCACTAGGTAAGATGTGAGTTAGTACAAGTGTCGTTTCCTTTAATGTGACATTATTTCACTGTACAAGCTTCATAATTAAAATTGTTTATTCTTCTTATCATCATCTAAAGATCATCTCTAAGGAAATTATTTCAATTTGAAAATTATGTAGTCATCTATTTATGTCAAACAAATCGACAATTATGATGAACCATCGATTTGTTTGACACATATGAATGACTACACATATTTGAATCATATAAATTTTTCTACAGATAGATTTTTAGATGATGACAAAGAAAATGAATAGTGTGACATCCCACATCGTCCAGGGGAGTGATCCTTAAATGTATATTTCCATCCTTACCTAGCACGCGGCATTTTGGGAGCTCACTGGCTTCGGGTTCTGTCGAAACTCCGAAGTTAAGCAAGAAGGTGGCCAGAGTACTCCCATGATGGGTGACCACTGAGAAGTTGATCGTGAGTTCCCAAAAATAAAATCGTGAGGGCGTGGTCAGGGCCCAAAGTGGACAATATCGTGCTACGGTAGTGGTGCGGGCCTAGGAAGTGATCCGCCTTGGGCTGGGATGTGACAAATGGTATCAGAGCCAATCCCTGGCCAAAAGTGTGCCGACGAGGACGTCGAGCCCGTAAGGGGAGTGGATTGTGACATCCCACATCGCTCAGGAGAGTGATCTTTAAATGTATATTCTAATCCCTACCTAGCACGAGGCTTTTTGGGAGCTTACTGGCTTCGGAACCCGAAGTTAAGCGAGAAGGTGGCTAGAGCACTCCCAGGATGGGTGACCCACTGGGAGGTTGCTCGTGAGTTCTCAGAAACAAAACTGTGAGGGCGTGGTCAAGGCTCAAAGCGAACAATATCGTGCTACGGTAGTGAAGCGGGCCCGGGAAGGGATCCACCCCGGGCCGGGATGTGACAAATAGTCCCTATTATGACGTTTTATATTGGCTACTTATGTCAATTTAATGGGAAATTGAGGAAAAAGTATTATCCTTATAATAAATAAAAAATTGATCTGCTAAGCGTTATATCTGTACATAGTCCATATGCATGTATCATATGAAGCAACCCCTTGTCATTACCTATATTTTCACAACACTCCATAGTTAGATGAAACTTGAGGTTCTGTATAGAAAAACCCGCAATTATCCTCTAATTTTAATAGCTAATTTGCACCTCTTAATATAAAACCTCTCTATCATCAGTAGGAACCAACAAAAATGGGGTAAATAAAAACATTTAAAAGAAGAAGTCAATCACTAAACAAGAATTAAACAGAACTGCACCATAAAAAATTGCTGCTCCCTAAAAAATATTAATTTTATAATTATAACTTGAAAAAAATCAGTGTACGTGACACACAAGACTCTGAGCGTGACATGCAAAGCCACTGTTGATGCAAAAAAAATATAATTGAGGTAATAAACCAAGAAATACATGTATATAACATGCAATTCGATTAGAAAAGAAATAAGGCAAAAAAAAAAAAAAAAGAGAGAGAGAGAGAGAGGGAGAAAATTATCATAAAAGGAATATATGAATTATGATCGTGACCTTAGAGAGGCGTTGTAGGGCATTTTCTCGGGTACGATCATCGTTAAGCTCTAGAATCAACTGCTCCACAGGAACCCTTCTGGACTGGTCGCCGTCACCGGGTTGGGGTGGCCGGGACGCAGGTTGACCCGCTTGGTTTCCCGGTAATGACGATTGATCGGCCAACAAAGACTCTGGAAGAGTAGCCATGGTTCGAGAATTTATTTGACAATGTAGCACAATTAAAGAGAACAAAAAACCAGGCACTTGTATACCTTGGTCTCTTCAGATCTCAATTTCTTTGATTACTGTGTGTAGTAGTGAGGGAAGAGACTGAAGAGATTGGTATGGACGCGTTTGGTTGGGACTTGGACTCTCAAAAAAACCTCTTGGGTTTTATAGCCTAGCAAAAGGTGTCCCTTTGCTATTTTCTTTACATTTTTCCATTTTTTTTAAATTTTGTTTTATCCTTTTTTATCCCCGGAATTTTCGCGATATTTATTAATGCGCATCGCTTGTTCCACCCCGGCTTTCACCCACAGTAAATGCGGCCCGTTGTTTTTCGTGAGTCACGTACATTGCATGCGAGAAAGCGCGTCGGTTGAATTAAAATTCTTACATCTGAGAGCCCAGATCATGCTTAATCATAATACAATGAACTTACGCGTCCATCATTCATTTGTCTCTCGTCCGTAATTAGAATATAATCATAATTCTAAATACAATTACAAATATCGTAAACGATAATTTAATGTCATAGTGTGAGTCAAAATTCTTAGTTTTTGTTGGATTTAGTCAAATTTTTGTTGGATATAGTCTTTAAATGCATATCATGATTTTACATGATTTTTTCGTTGCAAAAAAAAAAAAAAAAAAAAAAGGCTTTTTAGCCAAATTGCCCTTGAGATGACATAACTCTTTATTTTGATCATTGAAATTTAAAATTGATAGAAATGATAATTGAGTTTCTCTACCATTAATTATTTTGGTACTTTCGTGAAAAATCTCCGTTAAATAAGGAAAAAATGACAAATGTATCCTCTATCTTTGTCATATTATTTTGGCCCATTGTTTATTAAATTCAGAGTATATTTGTCATTTTGGTTCTAATTTAACAAGATTTTTCATAGAAGGACTGTAGAAAGACCAAAATGATTGATGGTAGACAAACTCAGGGACCACTTCTATCGATTTCAAATCTTAATGACCAAAATAAAGAATTATACCAATCTCATGGACTATTTTGGATAAAAAGCCTAAAAGAAATGAAATATATATATATATATATATATATATATATATATGACATAGTGATTTATTTACAATAAATAGTGGGGGAATAAATTCTTTTTGAACTCACTTTTCACGAGATTCGAATCTAAAACCTCTCACGTACAAGTAAAAAGGAATATTACTACACCATAATATTATGTGGCAAATATTTCTTCTTTTACAATGAAATTTTTTTTTAAATGAATGTAAACACCAATGGTAATGTACTTAAAACTCTACTCTGTACTCACACTTAACACTATTTTACCTTGTGTTGTAACTCAACACATTCCACTTCTCTTCTCCCAAATGTCATAAAGTATATCCAAAAAAAGGTTCACTAAATATAAATGAGTGGATCTTCCTTGAAGATTATATTTTTATTTATTAGACCAAAATAAGAATTTTTATTACACAAGTTAATAAGAAAAGGAAGATAGAAAAATAGTGGGAATTCTCATACTCTGAATGAACTTCTAAGTTAAAATTTATTAAGTTAGTAATACTCAACTTCAAACATGTTCTTTATAAGATAAGAAGAGAGACATTGGCTCCAAATGACTAATGTTTAAGGTTATTTTGCACATTACTTTTTTTTTTTTTTAGTGAATCGATATTTTTACACTATAGGGAGGGGGAGTTCGGCTAAGCATTTAGTATCGAATTCGCCATCCACGAGATTCGAACCTAATGCCTCTCACTTCTAAGCAAAGAGGAATACCACCAGACCATAGTACTGATCGAGTAACGAATCTTTACTTTAGGTTTTAAGAATTTTACATTTACCTAGTATCAAAATTCAATTGAACAATTAATAAAATATTATTACTCTCTAATAGTGAGCATGGTTGGAGTATAATAAAATTTATAAAACGATCTTAGTAAGTTTTTAGTCTTTTTAACTACAATTTTAAAACAAAAAGCATGATTGGAGATGCTTAAGAAGGATGAGATTTGCACTTTTTATTTCTACTAGTTTGTGCAACGGCCCTTAGTTCCAAATCCCGACATGCAAATAGCTCAATTTTTTATTCTTTGCTTCATTGTCTGCGTTTATATGCCACCCTGCACTCGTTTTTATAATATATATATATATATATATATATATATATATATAGAATTAAAAAAAGAACTTAAATGTTTATTACTCCATAAACTAGGGAGCAGTTTGGAGTATAAAAAAGAGTTCTTAAAATAGATTTCTAGTCTTTCTAACTAAAATTAACTTAAAATTACATAGGACAAAATTAGAGAGGCTCTAAGACCATCTCCAACCCTGACCTATAACCTAAATTTTCCCCTTTTTTTTCCCCCCAAATCCACTCCAACCCAAAACCTAAAACTTAAAATGAAGGCAAATATAGGTCACAAATTTAGCCCACAAAAGCTGCTGGGACCCACGGATGAGAGTGAAAAGTGGGCATTGTCCTGTAGCCAACGACTACTTTTCTTCATCGGGTGGTGGTGGTAATTGGACCGTTGGTTAATCCAACGGTCCACATTCAATTTTTTTTTGTTTTATATTTATATATTTATTGAATCCAACGGTTTAAATCGAATATAATCAAATCTAACAGTAAAAAAAAAAGATCTAACGGTCCAAATTTAAATCCAATGGCTAGAATAATCTTAAAATTTATGTGGTTTATTAATTGTCTTTTTTTTTAAGTTTATGTGGTTTATCATGATTTTCATGTATTGATTTAGTGATTTTTCAAAATTTATCGGAATTTAAATATTTTTAGGTTAAAATGTTCATAAAATTAATTTAGGATAGTCTACATAATTTTTTTAAAAAAAAAAAAGTTAATTTAAAAAAAAATAGCCTTAATTCATTTTTTGATAATCTGGGGCTCAAATTTTAGGCCAAAAGGGTTGGAGTAGAAAAGCTATTTCTGGGCTAAAACCTAAATTTTCTGGGCTAAATATTTTTAGGTTTTAGGTCAGGGTTGGAGATGGTCTAAGAAGGAAGAGATTTGCACTCCCTGCTTCTCCTAACTTATGTAACTTTATGAAGATAAGTTCAACTTTGTCCTCTTTTGCGTCATCGTTTTTATGTCAAGTGCACTTAATTTTATGAAAATGTACAAGAATCAAATTTAAATTTTATATATATATATATAAACTACAACATTTATTATTTCATAAACTAGGGAGATGATTTTCCCAATCTGTAAACTGCTTAACCTTTAGATACCCATGTTTTCAAATAAAGTATTTTCTTATTGGTTGCAAACTTCAGATATGCTAAAATTTGCATTACCGCAACCTTGTGATCTTCATTGGGTGAGTGCATAAACTGACTTACAACACTCATAATAGAGAAATATCATAACGAGTATGAGATAAATAAATCAATTCCCCACAAGTCCTTGATATCCACCTCCATCAGGTGAACGAGTCTTTTTCACCCTAACATACAAGTCTTTTCCACATGTTTACACCCTAACATACCAGTCTTTTTCAACAAATCCAACACATATTTTGTTTCAATAAGAAAATACATTTAGGTGAACGAGCAACCTCAACCCCCAAAGAAATACTTCAACTCTCCCAAATCTTTCATCACAAATTCAGATGCAAGATTTACTTGTAACTTATGGATTTCTTCTGAATCACCCCCTGTAATATTCATATCATCCATATAAATTAATAAAGCAGTCAATTTGCTAAGCCTATGCTTCAAAAACAAAGTGTGATCTAAATGACTTTGGTGATACTCGTATTTTTTCATTGCCTAAGTAAACCTATCAAACTAAGCATGGGGCGATTGCTTGAGTCCATAAAGAGACATGCAATCTGCACTCATCTTCTTCCAAGTTCATATGAAGGAACGCATTCTTCATGTCAAACTGTTTAAGAGACAAATCCATATTTGTAGCTAAGGAAATCAAAACACGTACCGTATTTGTTTTTGCCATCGGAGCAAATGTTTCTCGGTAATCTACACCGTATGTTTGAGCGTACCCCTTAGCCACTAACCTTGCTTTGTACATATCCACTAATCCATCAACCTTATACTTGATTGTAAACACCTAACGACAACCAACAGATTCCATCCCTTTTGGTAACTGCACTACCTCCTAGGTTTTATTTTTCTACAAAGCTGATATCTCTTCTTCTATAGCTTGTATCCACTTAGGTCTCGTAGGCCTTCTTCTACCTAATTGGAATTTTGATTAATTCCATGTGATTTATTAATGTCCTTTGCTCTGGTGAACATTGCTCACATGATACGTAATTAGCAATTGGATAATTTACTTTTCCTTCCACAGAGAACTTGTCGGACACCATGATTTTGCCTTGCTGAAAATTTGTAAGTACTGACACCATTATTATGATGAGTTGTATTATCATTTAAAATACTTACCTCTTGAATATTCAGAGGGGATGGAATGAGCACTACATGATCAAAGAGAGGTATAACATGCATACTAGGTAGTTTGGAAAATCCTGCTGAAGAACACGGTTCTCTTCGGTACTGATCGGCCAAACTAGACTGTTCTATTTGGTGAGGTCCTGCCAAATTGGATAACTCTATTCGATGAGATCCTACCAAACTAGACTGTTTTGTTTGGTGAGATCCTACCAAGTAGACAGTACTTCCAGGCAGAAGCTGTAACGACACTGATACACAGATACCCTAAACATTGTTCATTTACAGTAAGATAGTAACATAGACTGCAAAATGTGGCAAATTTGCAAATACTGTAGCGACAAACACGGCACAGAAAAATTGTTGAACCACGACACAAAGATATACGGCTGGCACACATCAAATATACATTGTGCACAATTGCAGAAACACAGCAATTGTACACGATTTAACATTTAGAATTTTGAATGAAACCAAGCTCTTGATGTAAAAAAAAAATATGTTGAATATTTCGTTACTTTATTCATTCCTTAAGGTTTACAATATATTAGCACATATACCTTATTCTACAAAGAATATACTTACAAGAATACAAAAACTAAATACAAGATATTACAATCAAGGGTTAATCTCAGTTTACTACCCTTAAGTTTCTTGGTTTTCACCCTTTGGTACATGAAATTTTTTTCGTCCCAGTCTGATACCTAAAGTCATAATTCTCGAACATTTTCATACATCTGTTAAGTTTTTCATTAGGACCTTCGTTAACTGATGATGTGGCACCCATGTGAACAATGACTAGACGCCACATGTCAATATGGGCCCAAGTAGATATAAAAAAATTAAAAAATTAATTTTTTTTTCTTTTCTAGGTGTCTTACTCCCCCTAGACCCTCTCCCCTCATTCTCCATCCATTATCTCCTTTGCACCCACCCTCCCCGCACACCCACCCATCTGCCCCGCTCATCTTTCACCTATCTAGGTATGACGCAGGCCACGCCACCGTATAGATGGGTAAGTGTTATCGAAGGTCAGTTGCGGGTGGCGATGGATCAACGGAGCCAATAGTGGATCAACTTTTCAGAGATAACGAATCATAGTCTCAACCGCTGAACGGTCTTGATCTTGGAGGCTATGGTGACGGCAACGGGTTTGGGGGTTTCGAATATGGCGACGATCTGATGGGAGGAATTGGGCAAAATGGGTGGATGACAAAGAAGGGAAGAGAGGTGAAGAGGGTAGGAGTGGGTACGGTATAGAGGTTGGGTGGGTGCAGAGGAGAGAAGGGAGGGAGAAGGAATGAGGGGGTCGGGAAGGGTGAGGTAGGATGCCCAGGAAAGATTTTTTTTTTTTTTTAATTTTTAATATCCACGTGGGGCCATATTGACACGTGGTGCTCAGTCATTGTTTATGTAAGCGCCACATCATCATTTAATAGAGGTTCTGATGGAAAATTTAACGGATGTATGAAAGTGTCCTAGAATTATGACTTTAGTTACCAAATTGGGACAAAAAAAAAAACTTCATGTATCAAAGGTTGAAAATCAAGAAACTTCAAGGTAGTAAACTGAGATTAACTCTACAATCAATTACCAATCAAAATCCTACCTAAAATATAACTCCTAAAATATTCATAAATTAAGACTCAAATCAACATAATATACGCACTGACATGCCCCGATCTCGATATTCCCTGAACACCAGGATAGTCACGTGCTGGCCGACACCCGAAGGTGACGCAAGCCATTTATAATGCATGAGGATAAGAATAAATAAGACTTATAAATTAAAATATAATTAATATACAAAAAAGGAATGTGTTCAGAGCACACATCTAATCTAGAGCACTAAAAGAATTAATATAAAAATTGAATGAACAAGGAATGTGTCACATCCTAGTCTCGACTCCGCCGTAGCACGATATTGTCTGTTTTGGGCTTACCATTCCTTCACAGATTTGTTTCTGGGAACTCAGACGAGAACTTCCCAGTGGGTCACCCATCCTGGGATTGCTTTCACCCGAACTTGCTTAACTTCAGAGTTCTGATGGAATCCAAAGCCAATGAGTTCCCAAAAGGCCTTGTGCTATATGGAGGTGGGCATGTACATATAAGGCACATCACCCCCTCTCTGTTGATTGATGTGAGATGTTACAGAATGGGTCATACACCGAGAGGACTCAAAGATACCGATGCAGAAGTGCCTTGATGCTGAGATTGTAGGCCTTGATTCTAAGTCCTAAAGGGGACGTAAAACAAACATGAGTGGACCAAGTTGATATATATATATAATAAAATAATTATCAACATACTAACCCCCAAAGTTTTATGAAAACTAATAGCATAATAAGTGATAAGTTTTCCGAAACCCTAGCATGCCATAAAACATCTCATAAAGCATATCTCGTATATAAGGCATAATCGCTAGTGTATATGTCCAGTCTTAAATCTAGGTGTCATATCCCGGCCTGGGCCCCCACCATATCCCGGGCTCGACTCCACCGTAGCACGATATTGTCCCCTTTGGGCCCCGACCACGCCCTCACGGTTTTGTTTCTGGGAACTCACACAAGAACTTCCCAGTGGGTCACCCATCCTGGGATTGCTCTCGCGTGAACTTGCTTAACTTCGAAGTTCCGATGGAACTCAAAGCCAGTGAGCTCCCAAAAGGCCTCGTGCTAGGTAAAGATGGGAATATACATATAAGGCTTAGAGGATTCACACCCCTATGTGATGTGGGATGTTACAATCCACCCCCTTTAAGGGCCCAATGTCCTCATCGGCACACTTCTGGCCAGGGATTGGCTTTGATACCAAATTGTCACATCCCGGCCCGAGCCCCCACCACATCCCGGGCTTGACTCCACCATAGCATGATATTGTCCCCTTTGGGCCCCGACCACGCCCTCATGGTTTTATTTCTGGGAACTCACACAAGAACTTCCCAGTGGGTCACCCATCTTGGGATTAGTCTCGCGCAAACTCGCTTAACTTTGAAGTTCCGATGGAACTCGAAGCCAGTGAGCTCCCAAAAAGCTTCGTGCTAGGTAGAGATGGGAATATACATATAAGGCTTAGATGATTCACTCCCCTGGGCAATGTGGGATGTTACACTAGGCCCTATGCCCGCTTCCCATCCCTGCGCCGTAACCAGAGGAAATTTCTTCAGGCCCTATGCCATTTCGTGTCTCTCAGCCCGTAGCTAGAGATTATTTCTCTCGACCCTATGCCAACACCGTAACCTCACCCGTAGGCGGAATAGGGACCACTAGGTAAGTACAAAACCATTGAACACACACACACACACACACACACACACATATATATATATCTCAAAATCAACTTCATAGTATAAAGTCATCCATCATCTATACTATAAAGAGGTGTTCGAAAACATGTTCCAAATATTATATTGTCATCCATCAGATATCCTAAAAAGACCATGGGTTATAGAGAAAAATTGTATAATTCAAACTAGCATCAGTAAGCATGTTATCTTATAAAACGTAATCATTAAAACATGCTTTTAATGTATGCATTCCTACTATTCAAATATGCATTTTAGAAGGGGTCCACTCACAGATACATCGCCACCAAAGAGCCACGCAAACTAGCGAAGACCGAACGTCACGAACAATTGCCCTTAAGCACATAAAGAGTCCAATTAATAAAAATATATTATAACAATTGAATTTGGGAAAATGGATGTCGGAAACGGATTGAGGATGTCGAAATTAGTTTAGGAAGGATTCCGGGTTAAGGGTTTTGGACTAGGGTTAGGTCTAGGTGGGTTGGGCTTAGGATAAAAGGTTAATGGGTTTAGGTTAGCTAAAAGGGCTGGGTTCCATGGCCCAATGAATTGGGCCGGTCTAAATTGGTGGGTTGGGTTTGACCCGTTTTCATGCCAATGAATTGGCTGATTTTTGGGTACCACTTCAAACGCTCATAACTTCTTCGATACTCAACGAAATCAAGTTAAACAAAAATGAAAGTTGTAGTACTCGACGAGACAAAGAGATTGACACCTACAAGCTGGACAAATCGCTGTGTTTTGTCCAGAAAACACCTTGAAAGGGGTGGTGCTCATTGGTAAAACTGGATTTTGGCCGAATGTTTGGGCAATTTTCAAAACTTCGTAACTTCTTCATTTCTTAACCAAATTGAGTGATTCAAAAGCCAAAATGTAGTTAGGAATGTGGAGAAGAGATTCATACCAAGTGAGGACCGAGTGGTGACCGGAGTTGCCCAAAAAATGGCCTGAAAGATGGCCAAACGACCACGATTTTGAAGTTTCCAGATTTCTGGAAAATGCCCCTCGAGTTATTTTTCGTGGTAAAACCTTCACCAAAGCCGTTTTAATTACTAACCAAGTAATGTAGACTATGAGGAAGGAAGATCAAAGGAGTCTCGAAGCTTACCTACGTCGGAAAATCCTTGAAAGTCACCGGAGTTCATCGGGGAAGTCAGCACCATGGTTGTCACGGTGGAGGGCCGTGCTTGGCTTGAGGTTCTTGAGGTCTCAAGCCCAGGTGATGGTGGTGATGGTTGTTGTGTGTGTATATGTGTGTTTTTAGAGAAGAGAGGGAAAGCTGTAGAGACAGAGTGCACAAAAGTGATAGGGAAGGGATAAAGAGAAAGTGAAAAGTGAGGGAGAGAGAGAGAAAGTGTTATAAAATAATAAAAGGGATAAGAAAATCCCAAAAGGTGAAGGGGGATATCGGGAATGGGGCGTGTTAAATTAGTATTAGAGCAGGGTTTGTTTCAAAGCATACTTAGGATCTTCGATTTCTGTAGTAGTGTGTCGGTCATGACATCATTTGGATGTCATAACTTCCGGAGTTGTTGTCCTTTGGCACAGTTGTGTAATCCTTATTAGGTTTTGAATAGTCGTATCCTATTGAAGAAGAAGAAAATTCATGTCGAGATTGTGCCTCATCAGTGATGAAATGGATTGTTGGACAACTTTCAACATCGGATCGATACTCTGCAACATGCATTCCCTGGAAATTGCGGGCAAAGTTGAATCTACATAGAAGTTTTTGGGAAACGAAAAAACCTAAGTGGTTTGAATTTGGAACATCTGAATTGGTGATGTCACTCTGCAACATGTGTTTCCCAAGAATGACGGGCAAAGTCATATCTCTTAGATACTACTCGAAACTTTAGAAGTGCATGTTGGAGAAAGCGAGTAAGCGCTAGACGTTTAGTAAGTGGTAGTTGGTGGGATCAAATCAATGTTCTCGGACTTATTCCCACTGAAGAAATTCTTGTGGATCTTTAGAACAAGTCCTTGGCGATTGTTCTATCGATTTCCTTCTTGCTTATTCCAACGACGAAGTCAAGTTCCCCAACCATTAACCGTTAGTTTCACACCAAATTCTTCAAGCATTGACTTCGTTTAAATTAGATAATTTCTTAGGTGACTCCTCGGTAGCAGACTCCATTCTCACCAATTTCCAAACAAAGTTGTGATTCTTATTGTGGTTATAGTTGGACTTGGATGATTAAGATGCAGTTTTATTTGGATAAATAGACTCCTTGAACTTCACCTGGGTTTGGTACTCGGCGGTAAACCCTAGCTCCTTGTCCACGTACTTTTCAGTAGAGGTGAACTTAGCCTCTTACTTGTAGCCCAACTGACCAGTGCTCTTGTCCACTAACAGTTCAGCCTTGTAATTTTCAATGTAATGGCTTGAGATTCCACCATATTCATCATTGTAGGAAGATCGAGCTTTGCTCTGAACTTCTTTAGACTCATTGAGCTTTGGTTTGCTCAAGGGTATCACTTTAAGGTAGACAATCATGCCATTACATGCATGCGCATGCTACTTTGTCTATTTCTTATTCGTCATTCAGTTGATTCAAAGGTTCTATGTTTAATTTTTGATCTTTGAAACAGCTCTCACAAAGTATTTTGAATTACGAAATGTCTTTGGCCTCGTCAAATCTTATTAATAGTTCTTAAGTAATATTGAGTTTAGACCTATTTTCTTTTTTGCTAAGAAACCAGTCAACCATATTGTGATGATTAACCAAAGAATCATAAACAGTGACTTCTATTTTTGCATACTGGATCATGCCAGAACATTACACTGAGGGTGTTAAAAAAAAAACATTTGTTCTCGGCATGGTTTTTGGTTCAAATCCCTATATCTTGTACTCTAGATTTAATGGACTTATTTTGACCCTCAAATTCCTTAGTGTTCTTCAGCCTTCTCGACATGGTTTCTCACTCAATCAGTGAGGAATTCACGATCGATCGATTCGGCGAAAATGTGAGCCCAATTCTTATCGATTCGAACATGAACGTTAGGAGCGTAATCTTCTCACAAGCTTACCATACTTATCAAGAAGAGTTTGATGAATGTTGTAGTGCATGTGGTCAGCCGATTACATCACTATCTTTACGCAAAATTGCATAGTCACCACTCATTAACCTGCTGCAATTCATAAACATCATATCGTACTCTAGTAGTTCTTTTCCAACAATATGTAAATGAGTTCATTTGCCCAAATTTTTGAAGGGTATCTTCCACCCAACCCTAATACATCTTTTATATACCTCTATTGAAACTAAATTCCATCTTGGGTTCTGAGTATGATATCCAAACAAATTATTTAGACCTTGGAAGACTACGATCCGACGTACGAGGCTTTCCCCTACCAGTGATATCGTGTTATTTTTCCTTTGATCAGACATCTATTGTAATAACACTTCTCGATCTTACCTTATGTTGTAATCTGATTTAGAATATGCTCTGAACATGTCATGCATCTTTGTGAATTTATTGTTGATAGTCGAATATTATTTTAAGTATATTAGTATTCGTATGAAATGTATATGTATGTTTCCACATGTTCTTAGAATTTGAATTCATAAATGGCTTGCGTCACCTTCGGGTGTCAACCAGCACGTGACCATCCTAGTGTTCAGAGAATATAAGGATTAGGGCCTGTCACGCACTTTTACAGCCTCAACCCATTTGCTTCCAAATGGATCATCTTTCAAAGTGTCATGTAACATTTGGGCAAACTGAACAAATGTGCACCTTCTTTTGATGCTTGAAACCAAGCAGTAGGCACATCGAATGAAGAATGATCTTTGGATTGTTGGCGTACATGTCGCAGTCCACGTTCAACATAAATGGAGCATTCCGGAGACCCTTGTCTATGTATATAAAACTAATTCAAAAAATTAGTCACTGGTTTAAAATCTTAGATTTTACACTAGCTAATTAAGCCTAAGTACAACAGTAATTTACAAATTTTACAAATGTATTTGAAAAGATAGATGGTAACATTTTCTTAGTCAAGCAAATAATTCTCATCAAAGCGTTTATAGCACCAGCTTTGTAATGATGTGCGTGAATTGGACGCTTCTTCCTGGCTACATAACCAAATGCACCAGACCATGAGAAATTCTCTTTTTGTTCTCCCATATCACCTGTACAAAAATTGATTCAAATAAATGATAGAAAGTTTATTTAGGTTTCACTAATTAAACCTTGAGGAATAGTTGTAGGATGTGAAATGTCGACCACAATATTAGTCGTCAACCAATTGTTTAGCATATATAATCAGAAAATTTGAATAAGAGCTGTTCTTGTCACTTCATAAAAGTCATCACACACACACACACACACACACACACACACAGGGAACTGTTATTAACACTCCAAAAATCTCATTCTACCCTCCTCACAAGTGTATTTTTCTTTCTAATTATAGAAAGTTTGGAGTGCCAAATGAGATTTTAGGAGTGCTAATAACAATTCCCTATATATATATATATATATATTTAACTGTACCAATGAAACTAAATTTAAATTTATTGTGAGGTTTTTTCTTGTAGTATGAATTAAAGAAAAAAAAAACCTTGATTATAGTGGGAAGGTTCCTGCTGTCTATGAGAGCAAAATCCAGTGTCACTAGAAAAATTAAGAGGAGCCAATTTTTGGACAGCATCTTCAATTTTTTGGTAGAGCTTTTTATACTGTTTGGGCCTAAAATAATATTATTGGGCCGAGCTTAGGATTATGCTTGGCCCAGTGTTCTTCGAGAAGTATTATGGGCTGTCGAGCTATCATTAGCCGTCCAATCAGGTCAGCCGAGTCTTATGGTGAGAGTGATTGATTTGGATAAGGACGAAGAAACCGAATCCTGGTACAACAAGGGGTTTCAGTGTTGGAGGTGTTGAGAGTATGGGAATGAATCTGATTCATTATAGAGCTTGGTTCATAAACCTATTGAAACTAGGATTGGCCGAATCCTAGTCATATTAGATTTGGGAGTTTTGGTCTGGGTACATCTCTGGTTCGGTCAGGAGTAGGTTCGCTACTATAAATAAAGAGTCGCATGCAATATTCAAACTCTCTCCAATTCAATACACAAACTGCTATGCGCAAACCCTCGCTCTACGTGAAACCTCTCAACAATCTTGAGATTCATATTTTCTTTTTCCGCCAACACATTTTCAGTTTGGATAAACAGCACTATGAAGGCAACCGACGACACCTTCAATTTGGATAAAGAGCATTGGAGCCGTAGAATCAGCTGACCGAGGAGCACGTTCAGTTTGAATAAACAGCACTACGACCCGACTAGTTATCTAACCAAGTCTTGGTCGAGAAGGATTTCGAATCCTTATTGGCAGAGGACATCTCATTAGCCTTCTCGGTGAAGTGAGATGCGACAGATTACTGGGCTCGGCACATTGAACGCTGAGTTGTTTTATGATTGGATATTCACAAGTAAGTTTTAGAATTCGGCATTCTGACGGCCGAACCACATTTACCATCAAGACATACATCTCATTTGAGTACTTATATCCGTATAATTTGGTGCCAGTTCGGCGTGCTTATACTCTTACGAATATAATCACCGTGACTGCACCCGGTGCCGACGATCTGTGAACTTCGCAAGACCAGTAACCTTGTCTTTAGGCTCTAGAACCCAAAGGCCGAGACGTGTTCCTTCCTCGGCCGCAGTCGCAAGATCAAGAAGTCAGCAATGCGCCCAACGCGACATCAACACATTTTACTCCCTGGCCGAGCTTGGCCGACGAGTTAGCACGCCCTGCACACAATCGAAAGACGTAATTAGCTTATTAATTACTCGACCTGTGCGCCACATAGGCTTGGTAGTTTTTAAGATCAACACATACTCATCCTACAAAATTAAAGATAGATACATCATACATATATACAGATTCAACTAAGCATATACGGCCAAATCCTACCTTCATTTTTTGTCCATTCTTTAAGGAGTCCTCATGGACTATAACTTGACAAAATGGGATTGTCAGAGAAGTATCTGAAATGTGCTCTAACTTGAACAAGGTACTCTTTGCAAAAGGGCACCCAACACTTAGCAAACGCCGAGGCTTCAATGAGAGAATAGAAAGTGAGAGGTGAACACCCATCATCTGATACATACCAAGCTAGCTTGTGAGTCGGATAATCAACGGCTAGAAGAGAGAACACTGTGTTCACAATAATGATGGTGGCTCCAGCTATGTCACAAACAGCTCTTCATTGGGAGTAGGGATGGGCAAATACCCATTGGTTATGGGTAACCGCGGTTACCCGCCCATTTAAATTAAACGGTTACGGTTATGGGTAACCGTTTAGATAAATAAACGGTTATGGGTATAACCGTTTACCTGCGAAATTTAAATGGGCGGTTATGGGTATTAACCACGGTTATAAATGGGTAACCGTTTACCCATTTATTTTATATATGTAAAACTAACACAAACTATATTCTCGATCCAATAATACTTAACACCCAATAAATTAGCAAGGAATTCATCGGTCATTCTCTCAATAACACTACTACAGGAATGATGATTCTCATCATCAAGGAATTGGCCAAATTAATTTAACTTCCTTGTGGGTAACCGTGAAATTGACATAAATGCTTTGATAGAAATGTCTTCTAAACAATTTTTGTAACCCAATAATACTTAGCAAATATTATATTTACCTTCATTGGTAACAAATAAAAATATCGTCCGTAAACTATTATTTCAATTATTGAAATGGTATAAGGACTTAAAAAATTAAAATATGGAAATGTATGATGAATGTACCTATAACGGTGTTAAATTGTCAAAAAAAAAATTATGACAATTTTTTTTTTAATTTTCAAGTTGTTAAAAAACATGTAGATGGGTGAAAAAAGCGTAATGGTAAAAAAAAAAGATAAACGGGTTAAAAAGGATTAATGGGTAAACGGGTATTAAAGGGTTACGGTTAAATGGGTATGCGGTTATGGGTATAGTTAACCATTTATAAACGGTTATGGGTATGGGTATAACCGTTTAGACAATTACCCAACGGGTAAACGGTTATGCGGGTATAAGCATAAACGGTTATGGGTAAATTAACCGCGGTTACCCGCCCGCATAACCATTGCCCATCCCTAATTGGGAGAGATTATTTTTTAAGGCCTCAAAGATTACTCGAGACTCTAAAATGGGTTATATCCACCACTTTTCCAGCCTCAAATAGAGCCACTCATTGAGAATGCTCTAAAAACACCAAAAACAAAGCATACACAACAAAATGAAAGAGTACTGCAAGAGGGGCTTGGGTCTATCCTTGTCCTCATGTGAAGAGGTTCTCTTTTGCAACATTTCACTACATGACAAATTCTTTATGGAATAGTGATTCAGTTTTTAAACACGTGGCAAACATTATTTGGTTTAGAGACGCCACTTAAATTATGAAATGGTTGCAAGAGAAAATATTTCTTCGTGTGGCTCCACCACTAGTCCCAAAGTTAATCACATGGGAATGCTTAATTATATAGTAAACCAGATAAGCATGTGATATCATATATCTTCTAAAGGATGTTTTACCAAGTTGAAAATATAGCATACACTCTACAGAATTAGATACTAAACCCAAGAAAATTTTGGTTTTCGATGGTGAGCGCTAGGGTAGTACTACCACCGTTTATGGTTCAGAAGCATGAGAGTTAGCAACAGTTTCCGCCAATGCGCACTTCAGCAGTTGTAAGCGGTTGATGAGATGTGAGACCCATTTGCATCAACGCCAGACAACTAGTCATAAGTGAGCTTAGGAGCATCACTCTAATTTCTACACAAGGTGTAGAACAGTAGCGTGAAACCAACAGACTTAGATATGGTGGATAGGGGAATTCCATACTTCCCAGTACCAAACAACCCTTTCAAAAATGGCCAGAGGCATAACACCAACCACACACTACTTATAACCTCCAAGGAGCCCGACCCTAGCTCATCTTGATCTTGCGGCCGCAGGCCCAAGAAAGCAGTAGCAAGCGCGGTTAACTGCACCAGCAAAATAGTTGTGGGAGGCACGAAAATTGGAGACTTGTCAAATGTGAATCTGCCAGCTTCAGTGTCTTCAGAGCCTTCATCACTTGAAGTAGATTGATCTTTTCTGGTAACTTCAAAGGCTGTCTCAGATATCCCTAAGAGTTTGAGTATGACACTAATAAATCCAAATAACCAAGCACTCATTACAGTTATTCTTCCCATTCTTTGGTTATTCCACCATGCTCGGATCGATAGACCGGTTTGAAGGTACTCCGATAAAGTGTAAATATGGTAAAGGACGAAGAGAGCTATGGGTATATAGTAGGTTGGTTCTTGGCCCTGCATTACACATTTAGAAATAAAGCGATTAGAAAGAGTAAAAACTCTTGAACAACGATGACTCTAATATCATCAAATTTGTTCACCAAATATTGTAGCAGTGTATATACATATTTTCTTGATATATGAACAATTGAAACATTGCCACCATTTTAGCAAAATAAATTGATAACAACCCGATTAGTAAATATTTTACTTGCATGAACAGTAAAATATTCAAGCGATGTGGTATATATATCACTCACCTTGGGTAAGAAATGTGTGTTGGTGATGATACTATAAGCTGGCAGAGCAGCATAACACAGCTCAGGAATACAACGTAGGCCCCAAGAAAGGACCCAGAAGTAACCCAAGAACATCCTAAATTGGAGATTTCCAAATAGAGTGCCAAATATGGGACAATTTTTACTAAGCAGGATTTCAAGCAAGCCTGTTGCCCATCTCTTCTGCTGGGTCATGGAATCAGGACCACCTGTAGGTGCACATCCTAGAAACGCCGGTGGGTCTGGTGTACAAAAAATAGAATTCCAACCTTTGTTATGGATTGAAAGGCCAGTAAGGATATCTTCTGTTGTTGATCCATACCTCCATCCCACCTTAGCAAGAAAAGGAATTAACAAAGAGAAAAACAAATATGCACAGATAGAGATTGAAAAATGAAATGAAACTCGGAATTGGAAGCGACGCTGCAATTAACCGTAGTAGTACCGACTCCTATCTGAACTTTTTAAATCTCAACTAATGTGACAAAATTTTATTGATACAAAACAATATTTCATCAATGTACCTTTATACCCCAATTGGTGCCATATTCGTACTCACATTCTCCAACTCGGTGTGCAGCCTTAACGGATTTCGAAGACATGTTTACACGTTCTGTATTCCCTTGCAAGGCATCACCAGCTGATTTGGTGAATTCTTCTGAAGTCCCAAAAGTTTTAAGCATTTCTACATTTCCTGCCAAAAAACAGTAAAACTAGGATCGATCATGCATTCATTGAGTTTACACATCAGGTTTAGACATTTAATTTGATTTACCACTACCAATATTAGGGTATCTTTCTCCGGTTTTGGTATCAGTAGGGGATAGACCATAGATAACTTTTCGTCTATGAACACATCCTGTTCCCGCATAAATAGGGCCTTGAATTCCTGCTATTCCATGCCCCACATACTACCATGCATGCATACATGGTAACAGTTATATTATTTAGTTAGCAAATGAAAATCATGTTTATTCTTCATATATAAGCTTTTGATTTATGAACCGTCATAAAATCTGACAAAATTGATTTTTGTGTGTACCTTCCACAAAACTACCATCTGATTCCCGAATGGATCATCCTTGAGTCCGTCATAGAAGATCTGTGGAAACTGAGCAAACGCATTTTTGGTTTCGTTCTCGGATCCGAGCAACGTACACATTGCATGCAACATAATGTTTGGGTTGTTGACAAACATATCGCAGTCTACGTTCAGCATGAAGGGCGCATTGGTCATTAACCCAGAGACTCTAGTCTACAATCAATATATTAGTAATCGATTAATTGATTAACTGGTTAAAATTAAATAATTATTAGATAAACTCATGATACCAAAACATTCATGGCCCCGGCTTTGGAATGATGGGGATGCTTTGGCCGTTTTTCTCTTGATATATAAATCAAATGTGGCGGTCCATCTGAAACATCTTCCTTGTTCTCCCATAGAACCTTCAAAATATAAAATCATCTAATCAATCAGTTTTCTACGCTATCTAATTAGTGTTTTAAAATGCACCCGAGCTCTTTTTCGGTTTTTCTTTTTTGTTTTTGGTTGCAAAGGGAATCAAGCCATCTTAATTCTAACTCATTTCACGACCCACCCTCGCAATTGCTTGTTTCAGATTAGTTTTAATTTGGCAAAGGAAAAATAGCTAGGAAATTCGGTCCATCGAAATTCTTACAGTACGACAAAACTGTAGTATACTGCAGGTGAAGGAGTCACGGGAGTGATACAGTTGTAAATGGTCCTAGCTAGGGTATCTTTGTCTAGTTCTTACCAAGGGCGGAGCTAGGATTTCGTCAAAGGTGGGCTGGCAAAAAACATTACCCTAAAACGATGTGATCAAAGTTTTTTTGTCTACAAAAAGTTACATTGATCAACTTGAAAATAAATTTTTTTAATTAATAAACCAAACAATCTATGACTTTCCATTAATTAATTTCCAGCCGACTTTATAAATAAAAGTAAAAGTAAAAAAAGTGGATCATTGACTCATGATATGATCCAATTGGAGTTTTGATCCTTCAAATAATAATTCATTAGTATTGATCCATAAACTTATCACAATGTAGAGCAATGATTCTTTTGTGTTACTCTGTTACAACTTTAGTCTCTTTTTCGTCCTTTAAAACCCTTTATTTGGACCAAAATTTTAACGATGTTGTTCAAATTAACTATTGCTCTAGTGTGATTAGTTCAAGAACTACTATTCACATATTTTAATTTAGATACCAAAACTCCACTTGGATCAAAATCTAAAAACCAGTACTCTTAACTCCTGTTTCAAAGGAAAATATATAAAATGCAATAAAAGACAATAGATATATCAAATTTATTACTTATGATGCACTACATATATATGATAATAGTGGAACTGGATGGGCTATATATGGTGACAATAGGCTAGAGTAACCTAATTGATGCGCTAATAACCTAACATGGTAGGGATTTTCATAAAACCTACCTAGGCTACAGCCACCATAGCCGTGGGTGTAGCTCCGCCGATGGTTCTTACATCATATAAATAGATATTTTTTGTGTCTGTCTCTGTATTTTTCTGGATAGATATAGTATGTATCACTATATATATATATATATATATATATATATATATATATATATATATTTCATAGTTCATATGCTTTATCTAACATACATTTTTCCAAAAACTGAAAAAGTTGCTTTGAAGAAAAGCCACAGCGCAGAGGATAAAGGAGCAGAAAGTTTCAGAACAATGAGCCGTATATACCTTGATAATTGTTGGGTGATTATTACGTTCTATATTTGAAAAAACTGCAAAGTCTTGGCTAACATCGAATGGAATAGATTTTCCCACCGCATCCTCAATTTTGCGGCTAAGCTGCTCGTACTCATCCTTCAGAACATGAATACAAACAAGTTCATTTGTCATCATCGAGTATATATACATACAATAGACAAAATAACAAAAATAATGTTCTCTTGCCAAACAGTCGAAAGTATAAAATGTTGCTATATATTGTGAATATGAACCACTGATCAAGTTAATTTATTGTTTTCCAGAATATGTGGTTTAGATTCACACAGTTGCAACATATGTAAGTATTTTTCTGGTAATATAAATCAAAATTGAAATTATTGGTCACCTTCAATAATGTCCATTCTTGCTTGAATTCACTCGAGTCATTGCTGGAAAATGTGGCATTATTATTTGAGAAGTATCTAAAAGGAGCTCTAACTTGAACATTGTATTTCTTGCAGAATGGAACCCAAAGCATGGCAAACTTTGATGCTTCCGAAAGCGAGTAGAAGGTGAGGGGAGAACAGCCATCATCAGATACATAGCAAGCTAGCTTGTTTGTTGGGTAGTCCACAGCCAACAGAGACAAAACAGTGTTTATGGTAATAATAGGTGGTTCCAACTTCGAGTCTGCAGTTGTCACAAACATGTCCACCGGAGGGAGTTCATGCTTAGAAACCCTAATTATCAACAAAACTACATTATCAACAAAAAGTTCCATAAATAATTAAGCGATACATAAAATGAGATGATGTGTATAGATACCGTTGTAAGAGGCGGTCAGGGTAGGTTTTATATTCGACAATGTTCCATTTGTTGCTTATGGTGATGACCCAATTTAAGGTGAATGAGAGTTCACACAGGAAAGCAATGAGCCAAGCGAAACCATGGTTGTTGAAAGAGAGAAGACGATGAACGAGGAGTGAAAGGAGGAGGAAGAGGATTATGAACTCAATGACTTTATGCAGAGTGTATCTAAGCTCTATTCTTTCGTGTAGAGGGAGTGAGTTTTGGTTAGCCATTGGAAAAACGTGAAGAAAATTTATGTGGCTTGGTTTATGCAAAGTGTAGAGAGGGTGGTCCAGCAGCCTGGCTCAATGTTAATTGGCAGGCATCTCTACATATTTATACTGGTGTAGCTAGTTGGTTTATGACTTCTGCGGGCTGCTTGTTTTCTGATTATGTGGCGTACGATTATTTTCTAATAATATTGTGTTGAAAGCATATCCACAGTTGATGTATATATCTTTATTTATTAATATTATATATTTTGTGTCTATGACATATCAGCTATGTTGCTTATTCAAATTAAAACACGTAAACAGTAATACCACCGAACCCTAAAAAACTGCTCGCGGTTGCGTGGCCGTGGTTATAAAATTTGTCACAAGGCCGCCATATATATTCATTCCAAGAGTTCTTATGGGAGTCCAATTTTTCAAGATAATTTCAAATACTTGATTTCTGTACGTCCTCGGTCTCCATTTCTTCATCTCTACCATATTACTTGATTTTTTGAACCAGATGACTTCTTATCTGATTCATTCTTTGAAGAGCTCAATTCAAAGAGCCAGATCCTCTTTGGATCTAAAAAATATGAGCCTAAGAATCAAATGCTCCGCATCGTTAAAATTTGATCAAACAGCTACAAACAAGAAGCCCCTCTAAAGTCATAATAATTATAGTCATTGGATTACATTTCAATGATCCAAATTATTTGATCCTTAGGATCAAATTTTTTAGATCCGGAGAGGATCTGGGTTTCAATTCAAATATGACCTTTTCTTTCATTGTAATTTTATTCAATATATTTATGTGTATATTATTACCTTCAAACTTTTGGGCAACCGGAGAACATGACGTAAGGACTGATGTATTTTTTTTTGTCGAAAACGTAAGGACTGATGTCTAACTCTTCCAATACGAAAAATCCAAGATTCAAAACCTTTACAGCACACGTCTTTCGTGTTGGTAGTGTGTGGATGGATTCTAAAGAATTCATCTTTTTGCTTCGCCATCAACTTTTAATAAGGAAAAATTAGTATTCGGTCTCTAGTTCATACTGTTCATTGACTAAGACCTTATTAGTTCTCAAATTTTGATTCAAGTCCCTAGCATTAATGTAATAATAAATTTACATGTTTATTATATAATTTTTTAATATAAAAATTAGTAATTAATTTAGGGTTTAATACTCACACCTCTATTAAACTTCTAATTAATTTTCAATTCAAACATTTCCAAAATAATAAAAAATTAAATTAAATTAAGTTTGTACCTATTAGTTTTTTTATATATATAAAAAGATTCTCAATTTTTTAATCTTAAATGTACCCATTCATATAATTTTTCAATTTTTTTAATCTTAAATGTACCCATTCTCAAATATATCAATTTGTTATATGTAAAATGTACCCTTTTTTTTAATATAAAATCCTTTCAAATTTTTTAATCCATATTTAAACTTATATGGGTACATTCTTTTTCGTTGATTTGAGAATGTAGCCATGTTTTGGTACAATAACTTTTTTTGTTAATTTTGGTTAATGTACCCATACATATATGTACACACACACACACAATATAATAGAGAGTATAATTTATATTTTATTATTTTTAATCCCATAAATTATGGGTTTTATTTAAAATCTCATTAATATAAACAATTACAAATTTCAATTTTTAATTTTTAATTTAAAGAATATAATAACTTACATTATTACATTAATGTCAGGAACCTCAATCAAAAACTAAAAACTAACAAGGTTTCAATCAAAGAATATTGATAGCTAGGGACCGCATCCTAAATAAAGTGTGACTCACAAGTCTCATATTTTATATTTTCTTTTTATTTTTATGAAAAAATTAGTATAAGATATTAACGTAATTTAATCATGATCTTTCAAATAAAAGAGGATAGAAGAAAAGAAGAAGAAGAAGAAGAAAAAAAAAAAAAAAAAAAAAAAAAAAGGCCTTCTCCAACGTTTACTCATGCGAAACTGACAAAATTTACCTCTCAAACAGTTGTCAATACAAATTAGTTCTTTCTTTGAAAGTAGGGACTACCAACTAGGACTAACAAAGGAGGTCCCACCTCTCCTTGTCAAGTGACAGATTGAGATTCTGTTTCATGAGAAGAGATCATCTCCTACCATGATTATCAGATCAAAGTGATTTGAACTTTTCAAATTTTATTCAACGATAAAAAATTATTACAACTTTTAAGAAATCAAATTAGATGAACTATTGGATAAATTTTGAAAAATCCAAATCATTTAATCTGGTAATCTTGTTGAACGAGATCCGGAAAGAACCTCTTCTCCTGTTTCATATTACACCAAAAGGGTGGAGACTGCAAAGTCATTTCTTCTAGAGTCGTTCAAAGGGACAGGTTACGGGAGTGGTCCGTTTCGTGCCAATGGCTCTAAGCAAGCAGGACCAACCATACATGTGTGTGTACATGTATATAAGGTTAATCTCATTTTACTATCATAAGATTTTTTTGTTTTTAACATTTAATACATGAAGGTTTTTTATCTAAAATGGTACATAAAGTCATAATTTTGGAACATTTTTATACATCCGTTAAGTTTATTGTTAAAATCAACCGTTAGGTGGTAACGTTGTGTTCACGTGGACAGTGACTAGGCACCACGTGTAATGAGGGCCCACATAAAAATTAAAAAATAAAATAATAAAATAAAAAAAAAAGTTTCTGGGCGGTTGCGACTCAAATCCCGAAACCCCGAAAGTGTCAGCTCCCAGAAACTGTCACTCACGAGTCCTCCCCCAAACCCACAGCCGCTGCCGACAACCAAGATCCAACAATTTTGCCACCCTCCAACAAAAACTTCAACATCCCACCAATCAAAACCGCCCCACCGAACTCGCAACTCAGTCAACCCTTAGGACGCGTAGCTCAGATCAGCGGTGCTCATGACCATGACCGTCGGAAATCACAGAGGAGCAATACTCAGATTCTTCACCCATTCGCAGCTTTCTTTGACTTCCGAGCCCAACGCATTGCTCAATTCTGAATTTATCACAACTCAATTCAACAAAATTGGAAATTGATTAAAAAAATGGAAATTGAAAGATGGAAGATGGAAATTGATTCAAAAGGTTAGTCTTTTATTATAGATGAACTCCACTTGATTGGCTGTCAGGGTTGTTCCATCTTGGAGGCAAATACAAGGGATCTTGGAGAATGGATATGGCTAGCTTTCATGGCCTTTTCAATTTTCCCCCTGCTGTGCCCGGTGCCCCTGGAATTACGCATTCTATTGAATTTTGATGTATATTTGCTTAATGAAACAATTACAAGATGAAACATATATATAGGGAAGAAAAAGATCATAAGCCTAATTTTGCCTAACTTACCTATCTTGCTTGACTAACCTAACTTGCCTAACTTTGAACAAGAAAGTTGACTAGCCTAATTTCACTAGTCATCCAACACCATTATTCCAACATGTTTATTTCATGCATTTTAACACTCCCCCTCAAGTTGGAGTGTGAATGTCGATGACACCCAACTTGCTAATTAAGACCTCAAATTGTGCCGAGCTTAGTGGTTTGGTGAACAAGTCTGCAGGTTGATTCGAGGTCCGTATGTAAGCTGTTTGCACCATTCCCATTTGAATCTTCTCACGTACTAGGTGACAGTCTATCTCTATATGCTTCGTTCGTTCATGAAACACTGGGTTCGAAGCAATGTGCATGGCAGCTTGATTATCACAAAACATTGTGACTGGTTGTGCATGATTTACTTGCAAGTCCTTCAAAATGTTTCTTAGCCATATAACTTCACAACAAGTAGTAGCCATAGAACGGTATTCTGCCTCTGCACTAGAACGAGATATTGTGCTTTGTTTCTTCGTTTTCCAAGATATCGGTGCTTGTCCAAGGAAGATACAATAACCGGTTATTGACCTTCTAGTGTCTTTACACCGAGCCCAATCAGCATCACAAAAGGCTTGTAATTGTAGTGAACCTGTAGAAGGCAAAAAAATTCCCTGTCCAGGAGATTGTTTGATGTACCTGAGAACCTTATGCACTGCTTCAAGGTGTGGTTGTCGTGGCTTGTCCATGAATTGGCTCAACATATTAACCACATAAGTCAGGTCAGGCCGCGTGATGGTTAAGTAAATCAGCCTCCCTACGAGTCGCCTGTATGAAGAAGGATCATGTAGGAGCGTCCCATCAGTTTGTGTAAGGGACAAGTTTGGTTCCATTGGTAATCGTGAGGGCTTCGCACCAAGGAACCCAGCATCTTCTAGTATCTCCAACGCATATTTGCGTTGGCACAAGGCAATCCCTTGTTTAGATCTTGCAACTTCTATCCCCAAAAAGTATTTGAGTTTTCCCAAATCCTTTAGTTTAAAATGTTGGGAAAGGAAGAGTTTAGTCTCTTCAATTTCTCTCAAATTGTTACCTGCAAGTATCACGTCATCAACATACACAAGTAATGCCATAAAACTGCCTTGACGGTTTCGGACGAATAATGAGTAATCTGACCATGATTGATGAAAACCAGCAGTCTTGAGAGCACTAGACAGCTTGATAAACCATTGTCTCGAGGCCTATTTTAAACCATAAATGGATTTGTGTAATTTGCATACTCGTGTCTCCCCCATTCGTCCGAACCTAGGAGGCAGGGACATATAAACCTCCTCGTATAAGTCACCAAGGCGTTGTTCACATCAAGTTGATGAAGATGCCAGCCTCGTATGGAGGCAATACTCAGGAGGACGCGGACGGTGGTGAGCTTGGCAACTGGAGCAAAAGTTTCCCGATAATCAAGCCCCTCAATTTGACTGTAGCCTTTAGCAACGAGACGAGCTTTGTAGCGTTCAACACTGCCGTCAGGTTTAAGCTTCACCTTATAGATCCATTTGCAACTGATGGGATGTTTGTGAGGTGGTAAGGGCACAAGAGTCCAAGTGCGATTGTCATGAAGGGCAACAATCTCTTTTTGCATGGCGTCACGCCATTTTGGATCCTGAACAGCTTGCGAAAAACTGGTGGGTTCTTTAATAATGGTGAGGGTGGTGAGAAAGGTTTGGTGAGTGGGGGATACATGGTCATAAGATAAATAACGAGATATGGGGTGAGATGTACCTGATGACTGGACCATGCTTGTGGAAGATGTGGGAGCAACACGGGAAGGGAGGGCCACCTCAACATGAAAGTCCTGCAAAAATGTGGAAGTTTTGGTCGGTCGAGTGCTACGACGGAGTGGAGGTGGTTGGTCTGGTGATGGAGTGGTTGGAGGTGGGGAAGAGTGTAGGGTATGTGAAGGTGTTGATAAGGTATCTGGTGGTGGAGTTGTAGTAGGTAAAGGAGATGAGAGTGGTGTGATGTCGGCAAGTGTGGGAGAGGTGATGTTTATTTCTTCGGGTGCAAGGCTTGAGTGCGACTCAATGGGAGAGGTCAAGTCAAACGTGATGGGTAAGGGTGTAATGTTTGATGGAGACGGGGCAGCGGAAGTGGTATGATTTTGGAATGGAAAATGATCTTAAAAAAAAACTACATCCCTAGAAACAAAAGTCTTATTGTGTTTTATATCAAACAATTTATAACCCTTTTGACCATAAGGATACCCAAGAAAAATGCATTGGATTGCACGGGGGTCGAATTTAGAGGGCCTTTGGGCGTGTGTAGAAGCAAAACATAAACTACCAAAAACCTTTAAATGGGAATAGGTAGGTGCTTTGTGAAACAGTTTTTCGTAAGGTGTTTTACCTTGGAGAAGTGGAGTGGGTGTTCTATTGATGAGGTAGGCTGAGGTTAAGATTGCATCCCCCCAAAAACGTTTTGGCAAACAAGCTTGAAAGAGCAAAGCCCGAGCAACATTGAGCAAATGCCGGTGTTTACGTTCGGCAACACCATTTTGTTGTGGTGTGTTGACACAACTAGATTGATGTATGATGCCTTTGAGAGCATAAAATTGCTCAAGCTTAAACTCAGGGCCATTGTCACTTCGTATGATTTGAACTCTGGTATTGAATTGAGTCTCAATCATTTGAATGAATCCGACTAAAATGTCTTTTGTGTCAGATTTATGTTTCATCAAATAAACCCAAGTGCTTCTAGTGTAGTCATCTACGATGGTAAGGAAATACTTGGCACCTGAAATAGAAGCAACTTGATAACCACCCCAAATATCAATATGCAATAATTCAAAACATGATTTGGTAGAAATAGAGCTCAAAGGAAAGGGTGATCTTGTTTGTTTGGCTAATGGGAAAATTAAACATTTTTCCAAATCACAAGCCTTATTGTTAAATAAAGGTAATAACGAAATGACTTTATGAGATGGGTGTCCTAGGCGTTGGTGCCAAAGCTTTGGTGAGACGGTTTGAATATTGTTGCATGTTCCTTTCTTTGATGGGTCGAGGTAGTAAAGTCCATCCCTTTCAGTTCCTGTCCCAATCATCTTCCCCGAGCGAAGGTCCTGAATGACACAAAATTGGGTGAAGAAAATGGTGACATATAAGGAATCATAGGCTAGTTTACTGATAGATATTAAATTCAACCTAAAGAATGGCACACATAGGACATTTTCAAGGATAAGATTATGAGAGAAAACAACTTGTCAAATGTGAGTGACTTTGGCAACGGAACCATTTGGCAGTTCAACTGTATGATTTTCAACAGCTCGTGAGTGTGTAAGGAGACTAGGACTGCAAACTATGTGATCCGTGGCACCACTGTCCAGGATCCAAATACTTTTGGTTCATTTACATGAAAAAGAGAAGGCTTTACCTGAAAGTTCTTCATGACTAGGAAGATTACTGACTTGATTGGCAAATGATGATTTGTTCTTGTTCAACATCTGAAGGATTTGCTTGCAGTCCTCCTGAGAGAACGGGAAATTAGGCACTGTCTCTTGCTTGTTACTTTGTGAAACTTGATTCCCCTTTGAAGAAAAGAGACGATTGGATTCGGTCTCTGTGGCTGCTTTCCGTTTTCGACAGAAATCGAAGGTGTGGCCTTTCCATCCGCAAAAAGTGCACTTGAGATGTGCACGACAATTTTTTGTGATGTGATTGGTTTTATTGCACTTTCCACATCGCATCTCCTTGTCTTCAGGTGTAGGTTCTCACGACAGATTCTTCACTGCAAAGACAGCAGTTTCTAGTTGTGTGCTTTTCCCATTGGAAACCTCTGCCTGGCGTTCATGTCGAAGGACCAACGCATATGCCTTGTTCACCGTAGGCAGTGGTTCGAGAAGAAGAGTATTGCTTCGAACCGTAGCATACGATTCGTTCAGTCCCATAAGGAACTTCATGGTTTTCTGAGTTTCAACATATGAGTTCATCTTATTCTTTGTTCCACAACTGCATGCTGGAATGGAACACAAAGTATCACGTTCATCCCATAAACTTTTAAGTTTAGTGAAGTAAGAACTTACACTCATATTGCTTTGGACGCAATCATGGATCTCGTTCTCAACATGGAACAGCTGAACTATATTCACATGTGAGAACCTTTCCTGCAGATCGGTCCACATTTGTCGAGCATCCTTGTAGTTGATGACACTCCCTGAAATCTCCTTTGACATGGAGCCTAGTAGCCATGTCTTGACCAAGTTGTTGCAGCGATTCCATTGCTATAGCTCCTCAAAATTATCCTCACTTGGTTTGTTGATCGTTCTATCAACAAAACCAAGTTTGTTCTTGACCGTTAAGGCCATACTTATGGATTGAACCCATGTGTTGTAGTTGTCTTCCACCAATGGTTGTGGTACGAGGATTGCACCAGGTTGATCCGAGTGGTGGAGATAAAGCGGGTGGTTGGGATTTTCCCATTTTGAATGAGAGGCCATGCCTAGAATGGTTGACCTCGTGGCTGCTTTAGAGCTGTGTTTTGTGTTTTTTCCCAGATCACAACTCTGATACCATATTGAATTTTGATGTATATTTGCTTAATGAAACAATTACAAGATGAAACATATATATAGGGAAGAAAAAGATCATAAGCCTAATTTTGCCTAACTTACCTATCTTGCTTGACTAACCTAACTTGCCTAACTTTGAACAAGAAAGTTGACTAACCTAATTTCACTAGTCATCCAACACCATTATTCCAACATGTTTATTTCATGCATTTTAACACATTCAGAGGGTGGATTTGGCTAACTTCGAAGCCAGGATGCAAGCAAGGGCAAAACCCACATACACTGCAATTGACGGCGATGAAATCCGCCAGGAGGATTATGAATTAGCGTATTTCGACGGTGAAGAAGAACTGAACGTTGGCTTGGAGGGTGAGGTCGAGTTCGGAGCTGGTGCAGAGGACGAGGTTGGTGAAATCTAGGGCTTGGAGCTTGCGGACGATGATGGAGCCAACGATGCCGTTGTTGCAGCGTGAAATGGTGAAAGAGAGAGAATACATGAAGGGCAGAGAGAGAGGGTAAGGAAGAGAGAGAATTAGTGGGTATACAACCCTGAAGTGTGTGCCGGTTGCAGAGGGAAGAAGGAAGGGAGTTGGGGGAGGTAGAAGACGGATGGTTTTTTTTTTTTTTTTTTTTTTGTTAAATATTGAAGTGGATCCATATTGACAAGTGACGCTAAGTTATTGTCTACGTGGACGCCATGCTATCAATTAACATAAGTTTTAACGGAAAACTTAACGAATGTATGAAACTGTCTCAAAATTAAAACTTGAGGTATGATTATGGGACAAAAAAAATTTAATGTACCAAATGTTGAAAATCACAACACTTCAAGGTATTAAACTAAGATTAACCTCTCTCTATATATATTTTTTCATTGCCCAAAAAAAAACTAATGAAAAGGGATTGAAAATTTTAAATTTTAATGATAAGGACAAAATAAAAAGTAAAGAGAATAGTACTATAATTGACTTTTTAGTGTAAAAATGTAATTTTTCGTTAAAATGAATAGTACCGAGAATTTTTTGTTACCTTTCCAAAAAAAAAACCATATATTTTTTTTTGCTAAAACCATATTGGAATCGCAAAGTAAAACCGTAAACTCCGAAAATCGGAATTTTTTCTACACAACTTTAAATGGCTAAGACACAAATATATAGCTAATTAGAAATTCAAGAAATTATCAGTTTCCCTAATTCTATTTTACTTCAATCATACTGTAGGCCGGAATTTTCAGAATTCCGGCATCCACCATTGTTTTCCTCACAGCTGCAGCAAGATCCCATCTCTCCTTCCCAGCATTAATGTTTGACAAAACCACGTATCGTCCACAGTGTTGTGGCTGCAACTCGAGAAGTTTCTCACCAACTTCATTTCCCAGCTCAGCAGTCCCATGAATCTTACAAGAACCTAAAAGAGCCCCCAATACAGAGGCATCAGGCTCGAAAGGCATGCTTTTAATAACTTCAGTTGCCTCCCAAAACAGCCCCGCTCTGCCCAAGAGGTCAACCACACACCCGTAGTGTTCCATTATCGGCTCAACCCCGAAATCATTTGTCATCGATCTAAACAATTCCAAACCAAACTTCACCAGTTTTCCACGAGCACATGCTGTAAGAACTGCGACAAATGTAACCTCATTAGGCTGCAACCTCTCCATCTTCATGTTTTCAAACAAGTCCAAAGCCTCCTTCTCTTTACCATTCAAAGAAAGTGCAGAAATCATCGCATTCCAAGTACAAACTTCTTTAACTACCACTTGCTGGTACATGTACCCAGCGCTGTTCAAACAGCCAGTCTTCCCGTAAAGATCCACCAATGCAGTCCCTAAAAACGCAGTCAATTCAATCCCATTTCTAATAACATGCCCATGTATTTGCTTCCCCCAATAAATAGATCCCCACCCACCCAAATTAGCACAGGAAGAAAGCACACTAACATAAGTAGCTTCATTTGGCTTCACAAAACAACCCATCACATTCTCATGATTCATCATTATCTGAAAAAATCGAATTCCCTCGCTAAAACACCCATTTCTCCCAAACCCGTTTATAACGCTTGTCCATGAAACCACGTCCCTTTCCGGCATGCTTTCAAATAGCAAAACAGCAGAACCCATATCCCCATTCCTCCCAAACCCATCAATCATCGCATTGCACGCAACCACACATGGTTCAGACATTTCCTCAAACACCTTACGCGCATCGCACAATTTACCAAGCTCGGCATAGAAGCTCACAAACGAGGTCTGTATAAAAGGGTCGCGCAAAACGCCGCGTTTTACGACTTGGGTATGAAGCGGAGAGCCCAGACGGGGCGATGAGGAGGAGGAAGAGGTGGCTGCGGCGGCTTTGATAAGCGGAGGGAATGTGTGGCTGTTGGGAGGGGCTTGGTGGGCAAGCATGTGGATGAAGAGAAGGAGGGTCTTGCGGGGTTGGCCGAAACCGAGATGGGCTCTGATCAAAGTGTTGTAGAGGAGGGTTGGCATCCATTTGGAAGCGGAGGGTTTAGGGTGTTGGTTGTGGAGGAGATGACCGTTGGTGAATAGGCGGGAATGGATCTGTTTGATTTGGTTAGGGTGCTTGAGGAAGCATTGGAGGAGTTGAAGTAGAGACTCGGGTGATGAGTGTGGCATAACACCAATTCATGTGTATCAAAAATTGTGCTTGCTATTTTATCATATTTGTTTTAAAACTAATTATAAAACTGTGTGAGAGGGAGAAAGGAAAGGTGAGAGAGAAACGCTCAGGCGTATGAGAATTGTGTCCTCACACTTTTAGTCTTATATCTTTATTTATGCAAATCATGATGAGTTTTCTTGCCTTAAAAGTAGTACGAAGTGCATGAATAATGATCACATTCCTAATTATTTATTCAATTCATAACAATTTTGATTGTCACAATTTTTCTTTTGTTTGCTAAACAAATTGCATAAGAGAGAATAGAACTTGGAATCTAAAGTGTATGACTAAATATAGTTAACACTAAAAGGTCCAAATCAAAATTGACATTCAAAAGAGACAGTAATTGCACTTGTTAATTTGAAAAGTCAATTCTAATTGGCGTGAATTGACAACCATTACCTTTGCTGCCAAAATTGACAACAACTTCAAATCATTTTCTAATTGATTATTAAATGGTTTTTATTGTTTATTATTATTTTTGTTCTAAAATGATTCATTATAATATAACAATAGTTTAATTTGATATATCGAATAGAAAGCAAAACATTAAAATATGTCAAAGTGTCGCATTCGTAGTCTTATCCAAATTTTATACTTAAAATTCAACATCTCCATTGAAAATTCTTTATCTTTTTTGTTTTCTTCCCTTGTTTTTATATTGAAAGCTGATGTACGATGACTATTTTAAAATGTCAATAACATCTCTCTTCAGCTCCCTTCCCTTTCCTCTTTTTCTTCGTTTGTCATGGGCCAAAAAAATTCTGCTCTTGGGTTAGTCAAATAATCAGCTCGGCCCAAATAACATTGCAAACGATGAAATGACCCCGTGAACGTGTTTTACGCCGTCCTTCCTCCGACAGTTAAGAATATTCCATCGATTAAAATATGCCACGGCATTTTCACTTAACGACCCAAAATGCTAACAACTCTCGCTGCTTCTGGTACTGGTAGTGGTCTGCGATCAGCAGCTTCCCGAGCCTTCTTCTTCTCCAAGGCCCTCCCAAACTCCACTGCCACTTCCTTCTCACCCATCCGGACTCTCTCCCCCTCCGCCCTTTCTCGCTTCTCAGTTCGCGCCATGGCCGCCAGCTCTGCTGCCCCCCTTCAACAAAATCCAAATCCAAAGAGACGACACCCTGAGTATCCGTTCTTTTGTACTCTTTCCATATTTTTTTACTGTTAAATTTCGTTGGACTTTGTGCACTTTTTTTATTTGACAATGGGAAATGCGGTAAAAAAAAAAATTGGATCCCATCCAGATTCATTTTGTGGAGATCCTCATATTTTAATCGTGTATCGTACGGTTAGAAATTATTTGATTTTTTTTATTTAAAATTAAACACAAATAGTATCTAACGAAAACTGACCGCACGATGCACGATGAACGATTAAGTCGTAGGAATTCCTAAAATCCTCACAAAGTGGATCCCTTTCCGGAAAAAAGCACCCCATCAACTATAGGTACTGGGTACAAACATTCGGATCAGGATTCTCTCTTGATTCTTAAAAACTGAGTTTGATGAGCAGGCAATCGTGACCGTTGAAATTTGATCCAACGGCTACAAACAGGGGGGTCAAGAGAGGATCTAATCCCAAACATTCCAAGTGCTTGATTGGTAAAAGAAAAACTCATCATCTATCCATATTTTATGCTTTAATTGATTCGTAGTTTTGAAATTTTTTTGGTGTCCTTCTTTTGTAACAAAGTCGGGTTTTTTTTCTTAATTATTGAGTTTGAAAGTGTTTTTATCTAAAATATAATGTAATGTTATCAAGACGTATGTGAAAATTCCTTACATATATGCATGTATTAGGGAGGAATCGAGATTGCTTTGTGTCAAATTTTCGGATATCTATGTGTTGGAGTAATTGAAACATATCCGTCTATCGGAATATGCGTTTTCCAGTGGATTTCTTTTTTATTATCTTGAATAAACAAACCTTATGCGCAGAGTTGGATTTAGGGGTGGTTTGGGAGTGAGGTGCTTAAAAAAAAGCACCCATGAAAAAAAGTTATGAGGGTTTTAGGTGTTTGGTAAACTGAAAAAAAAAAAGGGCTTATTTTGGAAGCTGCTGTGAGAATAAGCTGAAATCAAAGGAAAAAACTGAAGCTGCTATTTGTAGCTTTGGAAAACTAGCTTTTTTTCAAAGCACACGGAGCTACATTGCTCCTTTAATGAAAAGACCCACTATCAGACTGCTTTTTTTTTTTTTCCAAAAGCACTTTTACAAAAAAGTTTACCAAACACTCTCTGATTTATTTCACAGCCGCTTATTCTCACAGCGCAGCCGCTTATTCTCACAGCAGTTTTTTTTCAAAGCACATCAATACCAAACCAGCCCTTAGTCAAATTGGTTAGAAGAGCGTCCTGTTCAAGTTCGAATTTTCATTTTAGATTAGATTAATTTAGTGTCAACAATCTATTGAATAAAAAAAAAACGAACTTTATGCAAATGGTTGGAAGTAACTCTTACTGAACCTTATTTCTAATTTGTTCTTCTTTGATCATAATGACCAGACATTTGATGCATATGGTGTTGGCAATGATGGTGCTCCTGGGATTGCTGTGCTTCAAGAGTGGTGGGGTGTTGATTTTGAAATTAAGAACCATGCTGTCAAGATTTCTCAACTTGCTCCTGGATTCAAAGCACTTATCCCTGAGTAAATTCGCTGAGCTTACGTTAAGCCTTGCTAATATTGTGTGTGTTTGTTGATTTATTTGCTGCATCTCAATGCTAAGTATCTTCTTGCTTCTTTTTCTAGCTTGTATCGTGGGAAGGTTGGTTTAGACGTTGCAGAAGTGCAACATTTAATGTTTTAAGGTCTTGATTGGCAAGGCGCTGTAAAGGATATCCAAGCTTCTGTTAATTGGCTGAAAGCAAATGGCTCGAAGAAGGTGTGGCACGGTTTACTTCTAGACTTCTAGTTTAATTTTATCACAATTGTCTTAATATCTATGATTTGGGGCTGGTCTGGTCTGAGGGTGTATATGTGTTACGGAAATATGAAACAACGAAGATGGAAAATACATGTATACAAATTTTTTAAGCAATCACTTTCTATCGGTTAACAAACAACGAACATACATTACATAATCTCTCAGCTATGTCAATGATGGGTTGCCATTTTCGTATGATTTCTTTTAAGACATAACCTTAGTATGCGGTAAGTTTTATGCCTAGTTTGTACTGTAAGAGAAATCACCACAGAACAGTTGGGCCACTGTATTTCTCCTTGAACATTTAGGTAAAATTAGTCGGTACTAAATTTCAACTTGACCTTTCTGTTTCTACATATATAGAAACTGTTTTGACTCAATGCGGTTCTTACTAACATGCCATGATCCACAAAATATGGTAAGATTCTGCCATGTTTCTTAAATCAGTCCTCCATCGTGTGTGTAAAATTTATAGTGATATCAATCAGTTACGATATGAATTTTAGAAAGCAAACTCATTTGTTAAATTAACCTATTGTTTAATCAAAATAGGTGGGTGTTGCTGGATTTTGCATGGGTGGTGCTCTCTCAATTGCAAGTTCTGTTTTGCTCCCTGACGGTGATGCTGTTGTTGCGTTTTATAGAGTGCCGCCATCAGAGCTTGCAGACCCTGCTAAAGCTAAGGCTCCTGTTCAGGCTCATTTTGGAGAGCTTGATAGTTTCGTTGGCTTTTCAGATGTGACGGTACCGATTTTTTCTTATGCATCTTTTAGTCTTAATTATTTTAGTTACCTCCTAAAGCTTTTTGGAAGTTGTTTTTTCTGGGCTGAGTTGTTGACGCCTAATGGTTGTGAATTTGGGGCACGTGAGCATAGCATTGTATAGTTGAGACCGCAATAATCTTGGCCATTCATGTGCAATTGTATATGCCGTTGGCAATGCAGGCGTGTGCGCTCTTTATGCGCATAAGACGATTGTGCACCTGATTTGAGTGCTACGATGATTAAATTTCTGAATTACTTTGAGAAATATATCCTTAAACATACTAATGCAGAATTACTTATGTCGACATTTGGATCTTGATTTTCAGCCTGCCAAGTCTTTGGAGGAGAAGCTGAAAGCATCAGGAATCCCTTACGAGGTGCACATTTATCCCGGCAATGCCCATGCATTCATGAATAGGTCTCAAGAAGGTGCGAAGAGGAGGAAGGACATGGGATTGACTGATGAGGATGAAGCGTCATGTCAGTTGGCTTGGCCTCGCTTCCAGTCATGGATGTCTCGCTATTTGTCCGCTTAAGTTTTTGTTAGTGTAGTTTTATATATCTGACACTCCGACGTATGATGCTACTTTCCCGTTCCTACAATACGCAACAGGGTGTCCTATGCAGCCTTATGGACTATAGATAAGGTACCGTACTGGTACACTTGTAAGGTGTAACTACCTAACTTAATGGTTTGGCTCGCAATAATATTTGATCTTAGTGAGTTCTGGTGTCCTTAATGGTTTGGCTGGACTTATGGCCTTCACCATCACAGCTACCACCATCCAACCGCAGCCACCCATCACCATCATCACTACTACCTTCCCATGGCCATATCATCACCACCACCACGTTCTCATTGCATAACCGCTGACACCAACACATCACCACCTCTGCTATCGCCACATTGTCATGACCATTACACACATTGCCGCCGCCGCCTCTCCAACACCATCGATGCCGCCATCACCACTTCGACACCATCGATGCCACCACTATACCTCCACCTTCACCAGTGTTCCGATCCCACCATCAGCACCGACGCCACCACCATCACTAGCACGTGTCAACAACTCGTGTAGATTGATGAATATATATGTCCACATTAAACACGGTACAAAATATGTATACACTTTTAGGATTATCTAAATAACAAATTAAACAAATTTTAGAAAATCGAATTATGTGATTTTAATTTCCATAATTTTGGTGCTCTTAAAATTTCTCATATCCAATCGAAGGTAAATTTTGACTTCTTTCTGTTGTGTGGCACAACATGTATGTGACGGGGTAATGCGTGAGAAGTTGGAAAAATAAACGAAAAGTAGGGCAAAGGTTAGAAAAAAGCATGAGTGAGGTTTGAGCAAGTTGAGCAAAATGTTGAATGTTTGAATTATGGGAGAAGCAGACCCCTTAACTAATGCCTTGGACTCACTGCATACCAACAATCATATCTTAAACAAATGGAATGGAATGGACCACATCATCCATCCTTTTGTCACGAATGGATTTAACATGACTAATTGCAAAGGAAGATTTTCACGCTCCATTTTTAGTTTTTACACACTGTTTAATTTTGATCATTAGTCTCGTTTGATGTATTCAATCTAATAATTATAACTAAAGATGAATATGTGAGAAACTAAAAAGATGTGTGAAATTACTTCCCGTTATAATCTTTTGAAGAGAATGAGAGATGGTGATGGTCTTCACATGTTTCACGTGTCACCACTTGCATATGAATGTATTCACAAATACTTTCCTATGTCCAATAAGCACCATATAATACTGAAAAAATGAACCTTTTTAATATATGGATCTTGATAAAAAAAATCTACTTGAACCAATTAACTTGATTCCTAGCTATATGCAGATAAGAACCTAGACCTTCTTTAGGTCTTATCTTTATTTTTTATTTTTTTAGATAACCGTTTTGGCATTGCTAAACCCTAAACCCTAATTTAGGCATTCCAAGTTCCAACCCTAGCTTTTGGCTCTTTCAATGCCAGGTGTACAAATATTATGAAATACTTACTTTGGAGCTTAGAAGCTAAATGGGGGTGATAAACTCTTTATTTTCAATTAGTTTCAGGTGCTTAATGTCAAGCATACTTGGACATTTGTATCGTGTATAAAATTGACTAACTAAAAAAATTTGATCTTCAAATTATAATCTGACACATGAAAAAATGACCAACTAAAAAAATCACAAATAGATAAATTGTATTCTACACACTTGTTAAATTATAATTTATATGTAAGGAGTAATGACTGGTTACATATAAATCAAGTATTTTCCTTCATGGATCTAGCGTGTTAACAAGTCGTGAATGTGAGCTTGTGATGATGACCAACCAGTTGTCCAAGCCGGGAAATTATTGAGAAAATTAACACTTTTTTTATGCTGTGTCAAGAGCATTTATTTAATTTTATTTTACTAGGTAAGAATCGTGTGTTCTGGTTTTCGCAAAATTATTAACAAAATTAGTTGGATTTATGCCTAGCTAGTCATATATATAACCACAATTTCTTCGCCTTTCAACATCAAAATTAAACCTAAAAATATAATTTTTGTGTACAAATGCTTTGTCAACGACGGATCAAAATTTAACACCTTAATCAAATCTAAAACTTGTGAAATTTCTCATTGCGTGATGAGATGCAAATACAAGAGACTGTATCGCTTCTTAAACCCCCAAAGGATTTCTTCCAAAACCAGGTCATTCATAATAGGGTTGATTGCTTGTTTGTTCAAGCACACAAGTTCTAATCAATTTGAAGGGCAAGATTGATGAAAAAAATGGGGGGACAAGTTTGCTGTTACGTTGACAATAAATGATGGGCTACATAAAAAACTATTGACAATCTTATACTAATACGAAAGAAATGCACTCTCAGAGACTCAGAGATCAGCGGAGATCCATACATGATATTCATACATTAATACGTATAAAGAAAAGTATGCTTTGCGAATTGACTTTTTGTTCATATATATATATATATATATATATATATTAATTAAAGAAAAATATCCAGTCTTTAGTTACTAATTTTCATTGACTGAGATTTTATTAATTTTCAAATTTTGATTGAAGTCCCTATCAGAGCAACTCCAGTGTAGGAGCCCTCCCCCCAGGCCATTCGCTATTTAATCCACTCAGTGAACAGTAACTGCCCTTAATGAATAGTGCATTCCCCTGACAATTGCCTTTTGCATCTCCATCCCTGCACTGAATAGCCCTGGCAATTGGTAATAAAATATTATTATTATTTTATTTATAAAATATTATTATTATTTTATTTATAAATAATACATAATAATTTTATTTGTAATTTCAGATAAGATTTTTAATCGTTCTCATTGCGCCACTGTTTGGGCCCAAAATAATAGTTTGGGCCGAGTATAGAATCATTCTCGGCCCGGAAAGCCTTGCGATAAGAATACCATGGATCGTTCAAGTACGTGGGCCTCCAAACCTAGGTCGGCTAGGTCATAACGGAAGAAGTCGAGTCCTAGTGCAATAAGGAGTCTCGGCAGGACCCGGAAGTGAATCCGGTTCGGTTGAGGACTAGGTTCACAGTCCTAGTGAAAGTAGGACTGGTCGAATTGGTGCTGATCAGGAGAAGAAGACCTAGTCCGAGTAGGTTTTTACTCGACCTTGGGGGGAGCCATTGCTATAAATAAGAGAGGCTGCGCATCATTCAGGCCCCCTGCAAATCAATACAAAACTGCCTCGCGCAAACTCTCAACAACTTGAGATTTTTTTTCTTTCTTTTTCGCTGACACATCTTCCGTTGGCATCAACAGCACTGTGGAAGCAACCGGTGATATCTTAAGTCGGCATAGATAGCTCTGTCACCGTAGAATCAGCCGATCTCGCAGTATCTTCCGTTGGCATCAACATCACTACGGCGAGAACGGTTGATTACCTATCCAAGTCTCGGTCGAGGAGGATTTTCGGATCCTTATTGATTGAGGTCATTTCATTAGCCTTCTCGGCGAAGTGAGGTGTTATGGTATATCGAGCTCGGCGCTTTGCCCGCCGAGTTATTTTATGATTGGATATTCCCAAGTAGGATTTAGAGTTCGGCATTCGGACGGCCGAACCACGTTCACCATTAAAACTTATATTTGCTTTGAGTACTTGTGCCCTTACACTCTGGTGTCGATTTGGCGTGAGTTTACTCTGACGAATAACATGACTGTGACTGAATCCAACGACGACGACTCGTGAACTTCGTAAGAATAGTAACCTTGTCTTCAGGTTCGAGAGCTCCAGAGGTCGAGACGTGTTCCTTTCTCGGCCACAATCGCAAGACGCAGAAGTCAGTCGCGCACCCAACGCAACATCAACAAAATTTACTCCTCGGCCGAGCTCGGCCTACGAGTTGGCACGCCCCGCATTTACTAAAGGACGTAGTTAGCTTATAGATTACTCGGCTTGCGTGCCACGTAGGCTTGGTAGTTTCTAGGGTCAACATTTTGGCACGCCCAGTGGGACCCAGTGCTAGACTACGAAGTTCATGCCAATTGAAACACGATCGGTAAAAAAGAAAACAGCTATGGGAAAGTCGACAGCCGATCTACTAAATCAAAACGCAGGACACCATGTGCCACAAGCGCAGAATCCCATCAGCGCCGTGACACTTGAGTCCACGAGCGCAACTCGCCGAGAAAGGGAAGTTAATCTCGGCGGTCAGGTTCGCAGTCTTGAAATTCCCGACAGGAACACTTGCGTTCTCAATGAAGGAGTAATAGAAGATTGTGACGAAGATGGTGGCGAAGGATCCGATCCACCCACAAGGTCGTTTCTTCGAAAACGGCTTGACGAACAATCCCGGACAGTTGAACAGACATTGAGTCGAGGAATCGATAAGCTTCATGACGTGATACGCAATTCCAGTGAAGCACAAACCAGATTACTCGAGATACTAGTTAGTAAGGTCAGCGATGGTAGAATTTTCGATCTAGCCCAGCATTTGCCGCCGAGGAATAATCTGTTATCAAGTGCACCAGCCGAGCCAATTCCTGCTCGGCTCAGACCGCTTCAATTGGAAAGGGGATGAGGGTCGAATAGTAGGTCAGACGGATCCGACCAGAGAGCGGAAGTAACGCCCGTCGATATGACCGAAGTTCAACGGATGATCGATTCGGCCATGAAGAAAGGGCCGAAGTTCCCTAAGTTTATCCACTCGTATCCAGCTTACGTGGAACAGGTCGAATACCCTAGAGGTTTCAAGATCCCGGATTTTAGCCTTTTTGCCGGAGAATCATCCATATCCTCGTTAGAGCATGTAGCTCGTTTCACCGCACAGTGCGGAGACGTTAATAGTGACTTTCACAAGTTGTGACTTTTCAATTTTTCGTTGACCGGCTCAGCGTTCGCCTAGTATATTAACCTCCCACCGAACTCCGTCCAGAGTTGGGAAGAGTTGGTCGAGAAATTTCATAAGCAGTTTTATCGGCCGGGAATGGAAATGTCAGTATCCTCACTGGCAAGGATGGCTCAGACATCCGACGAGTCACCAATGGATTATCTTACTAGATTCAAATCAGCTAGGAATTGGTGCCGAGTACCTCTCCCCGAAGTTGAATTCGTCAGACTTGCTCTGAACGGTCTTGACGTCGAATACAAAAAGAAATTCTTGGGGGCAAACTTTCGGGATATGTACGAATTGGCCCAGCATGTCGAGCAGTATGATTATTTGCTCCGCGAAGAAAAGATTTCGAAAGCTCCATCTCGGGGGACGATTTACAATAATCCTACTGTCAGTTATGCATCGACCGAGGATGAATGTGTTAGTGTGGATGCAGCTGAGATAGTGATAGATAAGCCATACGTCTGCAAGGCACTGACTCAAGTTGATTCTAAGGAAGTCAAAACCCGCTCGGCTACTGAAGGAGCACTGAAACCGTCGAAAGTTTATACTTTTGATATAACAAAAGCCGATGCAATTTTTGATCAACTATTATCAGCAAGGATCATCAAACTTCGACCTGGGCACAACATTCCCAAGGCCGAAGAGCTTAAAGGGAAGATATATTGCAAATACCACAATTCAAGCAAACACACGACAAACAATTGTGTTGTGTTTCGAGACAACGTCCAAAGCTGGATTGATAATGGCAAACTGAAATTTCCAGAGAAGAAGATGGGTGTTGATACTAACCCGTTCCCCACGGCAACAGTAAATATGGTTGATGCATGCCTACCTAAAGACAAAGGGAAAGGGAAGGCCGAAGATGTTGCAACGCAACGCTTTCGGAATCAGAATTCTCGGCCACGTTTCATGGCCGATTTTCGTTCAAACAAACCGCCTACAGCTTTAACGGGACCCGCTATTGTCAAACCTATGATAGATTATACCACCGATGAAGACAGTGGGACAGCGGTTTTGTGCAGCAAATGTAGAGCCAAGGTCGGTAGTGAGCCAGAGGAGTAGCCCTCTTCGCTTATAACGGAACGACCTACGGCCGCAACCCAGCAGAAGGTTGCCGAAGTAGGCCAATATCAAGGGGTTTTTGATAGGCTCGGTCCCAAAGTGAGGATGGAAGAGGCACCTTCAGTCAGGCGGCGTCTTGATTTTAATGATTCATTTTACGACGAAGACTACTATAAACGTAATTCTAGCAGTTCGGAGTCATCGCGGAGCCAAAAAACTTTCAAACCTCCCAAACCTAGCGATCAACGTTGGTATACATATCATTCTTCGAAAGGCGTTTACATCGCACTGTCCAAATCCCAGAAACGCCGGCACCAAAGGATAGATTGCATGGCCCGCCGACAAGCGGCCCAAGAAACTTCAGCTCCTCAATGGCGGCCGAAAGACACAATTGTTACTGATGATGAACGACCACCTCCAGCTATTATGACAGAGTTGGTTCAAGGAAAACGGCTGGTCAACCGAGATATCGAAACCACGTTCGAAGAGGCTGATAAACGGATCAAACTTCTTCTTCGGCCGGGAGAGATGAAGGCACGCCTTGAGCATTTCAGGCAAGAGGCCGAAAGCAAATTAGCCCCGCCGGCTATACAAGAACCTTTGATTAAAATTCGACAGAATTTACACCCACCGTTCCTCGGGGAGGCTTTGGAGTACATGCGAGAATTCCATAAGAAACATTCGGCCAATGATCTGTATGGCTTGCCGAAGGCATGTCAGGATACAATTGATTTAGTCCTGATTTGTCCTGATGCCGAGCGAATCATTCAGAAGACTTCAGACCCAGGATTGAAAGCAAGATTCCAGCACATACGAGAAGCTCGTGTCCTTGGATTTGAAGTCGACCCATACACTGATATCGATGCAGCCGACCTTCCTTTCTCAATGGAGGACCTTCAGTATTTACGATACCACTTCGAAGTATTTTCGGCTGTTTCTCTCTTCGGCCTTACGACCGATGAAATAGCACGTGTTGCGCGATTGGATGCTTATCTCGACACCAGGGATGCCCGGATACACTACCAAGAGCAGGCTCGGATCTTGACCCCAAGCACACTGTCGACTTCAACCTCACCTGAGGCCATCACGCAGAACCAACCAGCTGCAGAAGCAACAACACAGGATCAAACCCTTGAAGAAGGAACAGAAGAATCTCTTTGTCCAACTCTGACAACAACGGAAGCTGTAGTCACCGACCAGACGAAAGATGAAGTTAATGAGGAGGATCCTAACCCGATGGGCCCATCCGTCTTGGATAACATGGAAATCAGTATGGTCCATGTGTTACCCGCTGCTTTTCAATCCAGCACAGCTCAGCCAAATTTTCTCGATGGTGATGTAGTCGCCGAGGAAGCCGGCCATGTTGATTTCGTATCCGTTGCTGAAGCTAACTCTATAACAAAAGATGACAATATCAAAGCAGCTTTGGCCGAATTATTTCCTCGTTCACCATTGGCCAACCTCCATCATTTAAAGCCATTGTATGTGACGGCCCATATCGAGGGATATCCAGTTTCTAAAGTTTTTGTCGATTGTGGAGCTACCGTCAATATCATGCCTATGAACATCATGAAAGCCTTACGTCGCTCTAATGACGAACTTATTCCGTCAGGAATCACAATGAGTAGTTTCGTCGGCGACAAATCCTAAACATATTGCCGGTCGCATTCACATGACCGTTTTTTTCGTGGTCGATTCTAAAACCGAGTATAATGCACTACTCGGTCGAGATTGGATTCACCAAACCAGCTGTATTCCTTCCTCATTATATCAAGTGCTCGTTTTTTGGGACAGAAAATCGGTCACTATTCACCCGGTCGATAGCCAACCCTTCGAAACCAACATGATCCAAGCACGGTACTATGATGACCACGTCGGCTATATTACTTTGCAAGGCTTCAATGATAAAGGACGGCCGACTCGGATTTCTGTTCAGAAAGCTATCGAGGTTGGCGCCGAGACTGTCCACCAGGATTCGACGAGACTCGGATTAGCTAACTTTCTCCCTGAAGCCGATGTCTGACGCCGAGTTCCTTGCCGAAGGAAATAATGGTCCTGTCTTATCCCTTGACAAAGTTCGAGCCGCCCCGGCCGAGCTCGAAGATCATCAGCCCCAAGTTAAGGACCCCCTGGAAGAGATTAATGTTGGGACGGCCGATGACCCACGGCCTTTGTTTATTAGTGCATTACTTCCCCAACAAATGAAGGACGAACTTCGTGCCTTGCTTACAGAGTTCAAAGATTGTTTTGCTTGGAGCTACCATGAAATGCCCGGCTTGGATCGCACTCTTGTCGAACATGAATTACGTATTAAGCCCGGATGCAAACCTTTCCGGCAACCACCTCGTCGATTCTCGACCGAAGTACAACTCGGCATCAAGGATGAACTGGTTTGACTTTTGAAAGCCGGGTTCATTCAGACAGCTCGATATGTGGAATGGTTGGCGAACATCGTTCCTGTCTTAAAGAAGAATGGTGCACTACGCATCTGCATTGATTTCAGAAATCTGAATCTGGCAACTCCCAAAGATGAGTATACAATACCGATTTCAGATCTATTAATCGATGCCGCGGCGAATCATGCGATCTTATCCTTTATGGATGGACACGCCGGGTACAACCAAATTTTCATTGCTGAAGCCGATGTGCACAAAACTGCTTTCCGCTGCCCGGGGGCACTCGGCACTTACGAATGGGTTGTTATGCCATTCGGCCTAAAAAATGCCGGCGCCACATACCAACGGGCGATGAATACCATATTTCATGACTTAATTGGAACCATCGTCGAAGTCTATATTGACGATGTTGTGATTAAATCCAAACAACGGCGAACTCATGTGGATGATCTCCGACAGGCTTTCCTTCGTATGCGCCAACACAATCTCAAAATGAATCCTGCCAAATGTGCATTCGGTATGTCGGCCGATAATTTTCTCGGTTTCCTGGTACATCACCGTGGGATTGAAGTGGACGAAAATAAAGCACGTGCAATCATCAGTGCTCCATCACCAACTACGAAGAAACAGCTGCAGTCCTTACTCGGCAAGATAAATTTTCTCCGTCGATTTATAGCTAACTCGGTAGGAAAAATGAAAGCGTTTTCCACACTTTTGAAACTTAAGGACTCGGATACATTTGTGTGGACAAGCGAGCATCAGGCGGCGTTTACACAAATGAAAGTCTCCCTCACAACACCACCTGTCCTTGTTCCACCTCGGCGCGGTAAACCCTTCAAACTATATATCTCGGCGGTCGAAGAGTCAATCGGCTGCCTCCTTGCCCAAGACAATGATGCCGGGCGAGAGCAGGCTATTTTTTACCTCAGCCGAAATCTTAATCCACCGGAGATCAATTATTCCACCGTGGAGAAGCTCTGTCTTGCCGTGTTCTTCGCCGCCTCCAAACTCCGGCATTACATGCTTCCGTCGGTCACACAAGTCATTGCCCAGACCGACGTTATCCGGTACATGCTTACCCGGCCAATCGTAAAAGGGAGAATTGGGAAGTGGACGATGGCGTTATCCGAATTTAGCCTACAATACGTGCCTCAGAAAGCTGTCAAAGGCCAAGCATTGGCCGATTTCCTGGCTCACCACCCTTCCCCCTATGGTTTTGGGGACACTGATGTCGAAATCGGCATGGTTGAAACACGCGACAACTATTGGACGATGTATTTTGACGGGTCCAGTACTTCATCCTCGGCCGGCGTTGGAGTTGTCATTCAATCTCCTAATCACGATCGTTGGTATTTTTCGCTTAAGTTGGATTTTGACTGCACCAATAATCAGGCCGAATATGAAGCCTTAATCATCGGCCTTGGCCTTCTTCATGACTTGCGGGCCACCCGTGCCCTCGTCCTCGGCGACTCTGAGCTTGTGATTAACCAACTTAATGGGTCTTTTCGCTGCATGAGTTGTACCCTGGCACCCTACCACATGGTTGCCAGCTATTTGGCCGAGTCCTTCGACGGTATTACGTTCGAACATGTTTCCCGGATCCATAATACCGACGCAGATGAGTTGGCTCAAATTGCCTCTGGTGCACAACTCCTGGGGGGCAAGCTAGGCCGAGAAATACCGGTGTTACGACAATTATACCCAGCCTTGGTCAACCAACAAATCCTCCGGCACGACGATGTAATACGCACTCGAGTCATGTCTTTACCTTTGTTGTTAGATCGACAAGATATTATTGAGGTTTGCACCGTCGAGGCAACACCAGATGATTGGAGAAAGCCCATTATGCAGTACCTTGACAATCCCAATGGAAAACATAGTCGCAAGACACGAGTCCACGCCACGAACTATGTCACGTACCAAAACGAGTTATACCGAAAAGGGGAGGATGGATTGTTACTGTTATGCCTCGGCCCCCAAGAGGGTGCTCGGGCGATCACGGAAGTCCATGAAGGGGTTTGCGGAGCTCATCAATCTGGACGAAAAATGCGATGGTTACTTCGACGGCACGGCTATTTTTGGCCGAGAATACTAAAGGATTGTATCGAGTTTGCACGAGGATGCGTGCAGTGCCAAATCCACGTGCCTATACAAAGGGTCCCGGCCGAATCACTACATTCGGTCATTAAGCCATGGCCGTTTAGGGGATGGGCCATGGACGTAATCGGTAAAATCACGCCATCTTCTGGAGCTGCTAAGCATGCATGGATAATAGTCGCAACTGATTACTTTACTAAGTGGGTCGAAGCAAAATCATATGCCGAGTTAACATCTAAAGAAGTTTGCGACTTCGTGGAGGAACACATTGTGACCCGATTTGGCGTACCGGAAACGATCATAACCGATAATGGAACAATCTTCACAGCCGAAAGGTTTAAAGAGTACACGGTAAATTTGAAAATTCGGTTGGAACAGTCCACACCGTATTATCCACAGGTGAACGGGCAGGCCGAAGCAAGTAATAAAGTGCTGATCGGCATCCTCGAAAAAATAATAAAAGAAAGACCCGACATGTGGCACTTGAAGTTGAATGAGGCATTATGGGCATATCGAACATCGCCCCGATCGGCGACTGCGACAACCCCGTATGCATTAACCTACGGACACGATGCAATGTTACCAGTCGAGTTAAGCATAAATTCGTTGCGATTAACTGAGCAAAGTAGTTTGTTTAGCGCCGAATATAATCAGTCCATGAGACAGGAATTAGAGGATTTGGAAGAAGCACGACTCGACGCTTATAACTTACTGGTGGCACAAAAACGGATTGCCGAGCGAGCCTATAATCAAAAGGTGCGTCAGAAAACATTCGGCGAGGGTAAATTGGTTTGGCAAACGGTGTTACCCGTAGGACTAAAAGATCCTAGGTTCGGCAAGTGGTCGCCAAATTGGGAAGGACCGTTCGTTATACATAAAGTATACGGAAAATGGGCGTATCATCTTAAAGACCGGACCGGTTTGGTTCACAGATTACCAATCAACGGGAAGTTTTTGAAAAAATACTACCCGGTCATGTGGGAAATGCGGGAATAGAAAACCATTTCATTAAGATTGATAAGCATATACAAAATGAGCAAGTCGGTCGGTTTACATTCAAGTACATTCAAGGGGAAGGGGGTAGAAGAGTGCTGAGTAGGGCCTTCAACTCCAACCACCGCACCTCGCCCATGATGACCTCGGCCTGCCGATTCTTCTTGTCCAGCTTCAACCGCTCGACCCGTTTTGTGGTCGCCGCATACTCGGTCAGGCAATCTTTTCCGCCCGACTCGAAGTCCTTAGCAAGATCGGAGGCAATGGCCGACCTACGTTTCGCTAGTTCTGCCATTTGACGGTCAAGCTCGGCCAATGCTTCTCCTTTTACCTTTAGGGTGTCGATTTTCGGACGGATAGTGTCTTGGACGGCCATGGCAGCTTGCAGGTCTTGTTCGGCCTTTAGAGCGGTCTGGAAGATACTAAATGTCTCCCGAACCCTCTCCAAGGCCGACGATGCCCGAACGATAGCATCTCCGCTCAGACGACCGTCAGCTCCGAGGTCGTTCAGACATGCGCCAAGCAGATCAAGACCATTGCGCTCGAGCACTTGCGACGCTGAAAACGACAAGACTTTTCGCAACTGAGACAGAGCGGTTGAATCGGCAGTTTCAGTCGTGGGGGCCGAAGGACCAGACCCGGTAATTGTGCTGGAGAGGAGGGCTTTGAATTCGACCTCCCACGAAGCCTGCACATACAAATTAGGTTAAGCTCAAAAGAAGTCATAACAAGGATAGCAAGAAAGTTACGTTTTTTTAACCTGCCGAGAGGAGACCTCGGCCATGTCTCCAGGATCGTTGCTCGAACCCAAAGAACTCAACGGCCGAGCCCAGTGTCTTAGATTGCTTCTTAGTTCACGCGGCCGATGGAGGTTATCTACATTCGATGGCCACTGAGGCGGCCAAGAAATATAGATAACGCCCTTCGACGCGTAGAATTTTCGGTGAAAAGAGTGTACAGGTACCTGACATTTAGTATGTTCCTCGTTTAGAATTCTAAAGCAGAAAAGTAATCAAGGAAAGACGGTAGAGGGTACTTACGAAGGCCGAAGTAACCTCCTGCGGAGGAATGTGGAAGCCCTGGTCTTGAGGATGAACGGGCGTTTCTGCTGTTGCCTCGGGTTCCTCGGCCGGTCGTTTGCCACGGTCGGCAGCGGAAGGGCCGACTGGGACAGCCGCTTCGGACGCAGGATGGACATCCTGGTCCTGTGGAGGAGCAGGCGTTTCGGTCGCCGCTACTGGTTCCTCGACCGGTCGTTTACCACGGTCGGCCATGGAAGGGCCGATTGAAACAGCCACCTTAGACCCAGGAAGAGGGTGACGGCGGGGATGAGGGCGACTCGCCACTGGAACTTCGTCACTCCCTTCGCTCTCTTCCAGAACGATGACCGAAGGCTTTGGAGGTGCGGGAGAAGTCTTCTCGGTCGCAGGGACTGCCCTTTCTAGGGCAGGCGTAGCCCCGATCGATGGAGCTACGACTGCTGCACCAACCTCAGAAACAGGCCGTACTTGGACTATTTTTGCGGTTGGAGTTGGCTGTTTCTCGACCTGGCCAACGGTGAGAGAAGGGGAAACACTGGGAGTCGTTGCCTCCGTAGTATGACTGGAAACGACGTGGATCTCCCGTGCTCTTTTCTTCACCAACTTTTTGACCCGCTTGGCAGGCCGAGGGAGCTCGACGGTCGGCTCGGCCTCTTGACGAGACCGTTTGCTCGGCAAGACAGGCCCAGCGGTTTTAGCCTTCTTCGAGGCGACCGATTTTTTCTTAGCTGCAGCTGCAGCGACCACTTCCACCTTTTTTAAGGACCGGCTACCTGAGGAAGCAAAAGCAAGTCAGCAAAGCAGATCAGTAGTTCAAAATTGAAAGAAAAAGGTAGAAATAAACCATTACCTTGGGTTTGGGGGGCAGAAGCCTTTTTAGGTCGACCACCGAAGAGTTTGGCGAGAACAGTTTCGACCGGGGCACCAAAGAACTGTTGGGTATATTCTTCCCACCAGGTACCGAAGGTATTAGTGCAAAGAGTTTCTGGAGTGGCCGGTCAAAGGCGGAATTTCTGGCACCGCTCTTGGAACTCCCTATTTGCGTCGCTGCATTCCTTCTCGGAAGAACCAGTTTCGCATCCACGGCTCAGGACGGACCGAGAGGAGAGAAGGGAGACCGAGCAACCTTGGAGGTAGCCAAGCTGCCGAGCAAGGAAGTTTGGGTGATACACTTCCCAACTCGCTCGGCGACCCTCACAGCCGAGAGGAAGGTCGCGGGCAAGCCCGAAGGACCCCCAGGATTGACGAAGGTCAGCCTCTTCGTCTGCGCCCCATGCTGATGTCGGAAGTCTAATCGACGAAGGGTATTCTCGACGATGACAGATCAAGAATTCGTCATCATAAAGGTCATCAAGAGCGAAAAAGTATCTGAACACTTCTTCAGCTTGGTGGGGAGGGGATTGGCCGAAGAGCCAGTTGGGGGCCGAGCGCTTCCTCGGGCGAAAAATCGGCCATCGTTGGCCGAAGAGGGGCAAAATAGACCTGCAACCAGAGCTGGAAAACCCAGAGGGGCCCATTCTGTTGCGGATCGATCTTGTCGAGAGTGACTTCGGCCAAGCAGCGTAAGAGATGTACGAGTATGGCCGGGTTGAGGGCCAAAGTGTGACCACTGGCTAAGGCTTCGGCCACTGGCATATTCTCGACCAGACATATGTTAGATTTGATACAACAAATAAATTTGTTGTACCAATAAAAGAGGAAAGCCTCGTGCTCCCCTTCTCGCAGAGCCTTCTCTCCTCGGCCGGCAAAATGGAGGTAGATGGTGTTGTAGTTGAAAAAGTTCTTGTGAAGCTTGTGGACCTCTTCCTTCAAGGGTGTTTGGCCATCACCGCTCAGCGTCTCAAGGGCCCGCTTGTCGAAGAGCACCTTCAAATTGAGGTTCGACGGGTACCTAGGGAGGGCAGCATCGACTGGAATTCCAGTTGGGGAAGTCCCCAAGATGGCAGTGAGGTCGAGGATGGTGGGGCCAATGGGGCCGAGAGGGAGAACCATGGTGTTAGTAGCCGAACACCAGAAACATGAGGCCGCCAGGAGAAGCTCCTTGTCCAGGATGATATCCATAGACGAAAGGCGAATGGCATTATAAATGCCTAGGGCTTTCCATTGCTCGCCGAAAAGCCTTTCCATTCGTACAACCCAGGTTGCCCAGGCTGCAATGGTCGAGGGCCAGGAGCCCTGAGGCCTCGCCACCTCCCACTTCGACCACTCAAATCCTTGCAGCAAGGATGACAGGCAGTGCTTCTGGAGAAGCCCGGTGATGGTTGGTGGCACCGCCGCCTTAAAGAGAGGACCCAAGATTTGGTGAGAGGTACTCATGTCACACTCCTTAGATGATTTTCTGGCATTGGTCGCACTCCTTAGAAAGCTTGGAGATAAAGGAGGCCATGGCGAATGGTTTGACAAGAAGAGAATTTCCTGGGTTTAAAGATTGAGGAACGAAGACTTGGGGAGAAGAAATATGTGCTGGAGAACAAGGGCAAGAAATTTCGGAGTGATTTTGGAAGCGTAAAGTATGAATAAGGGATTTCAATATTTATAGGATTTTTGGCAGGAAGGGCAATCGTTGAAAATTCAAAACAGAGGGCAAAATCGACCGAAGGAATTGTTGATCATGATGAACATTTGGGAAATGCAGTTGAGAATACCGAAGGTCTCAGGTTTTGGGGGCGCACGATTGCGTGTGACGGCGAAATTAATGGCGGAAGACGTTTCGACGCCTGCACAATGACAAGTGACTCACGGATTGAGGTAGTAGCTCGCGGATTGAGGTAGTGGTTAAGTTCAGCCATAAGATCATGATGGCATGACGGTTCAGGCAGCTGCACGCCTTAGACGACATTTTTGGGGATTGGCCGTGTTGGAAGACGCCACGTGGCGAGTTGGTTAGCAGGACCAAGATCGTGCAATCGTGCTCAATAAATGCACCTCGGAATTAGAGCACTAGGGTTCTGAGGATTACATTCGCTTCTTCAAGGCCGAACCTCGGCCAACGAATTCAGGCCGAGGACCTCAGAAGCGAGGGGGCAATGTTTGGGCCCAAAATAATAGTTTGGGCCGAGTATAGAATCATTCTCGGCCTGGAAAGCCTTGCGACAAGAATACCATGGATCGTTCAAGTACGTGGGCCTCCAAACCTAGGTCGGCTAGGTCATAACGGAAGAAGTCAAGTCCTAGTGCAATAAGGAGTCTCGGCAGGACCCGGAAGTGAATCCGGTTCGGTTGAGGACTAGGTTCACAGTCCCAGTGAAAGTAGGAATGGTCGAATCGGTGCTGATCAGGAGAAGAAGACCTAGTCCGAGTAGGTTTTTACTCGACCTTGGGGGGAGCCATTGCTATAAATAAGAGAGGCTGCGCATCATTAAGGCCCTCTGCAAATCAATACAAAACTGCCCCGCGCAAACTCTCAACAACTTGAGATTTTTTTCTTTCTTTTTCGCTGACACATCTTCCGTTGGCATCAACAGCACTGTGGAAGCAACCGGTGATATCTTAAGTTGGCATAGATAGCTTTGTCACCGTAGAATCAGCCGATCTCGCAGTATCTTCCGTTGGCATCAACAGCACTACGGCGAGTACGGTTGATTACCTATCCAAGTCTCGGTCGAGGAGGATTTCCGGATCCTTATTGATTGAGGTCATTTCATTAGCCTTCTCGGTGAAGTGATGTGTTACGGTATATCGAGCTCGGCGCTTTGCCCGCCGAGTTATTTTATGATTAGATATTCCCAAGTGGGATTTAGAGTTCAGCATTCGGACGGCCGAACCACGTTCACCATTAAAACTTATATTTGCTTTGAGTACTTGTGCCCTTACACTCTGGTGTCGATTCGGCGTGAGTTTACTCTGACGAATAACATCACTATGACTGAATCCGACGACGACGACTCGTGAACTTCGTAAGAATAGTAACCTTGTCTTCAGGCTCGAGAGCCCCAGAGGTCGAGACGTGTTCCTTTCTCGGCCACAATCGCAAGACGCAGAAGTCAGCCGCGCACCCAACGCAACATCAACAAATTTACTCCTCGGCCGAGCTCGGCCGACGAGTTGGCACGCCCCACATTCACCAAATGACGTAGTTAGCTTATAGATTACTCGGCCTGCGCGCCACGTAGGCTTGGTAGTTTCTAGGGTCAACAGCCACGTGTCATTATCCGAAAAGCCAATAGTAATAAATTTTTTGTATTTTTGTATTTATAAAATAATTCAAAAGAATTTTATTTGTTATTTCGGATAAGATTTTTAATCGTTCTCATTGCGCCACGTGTCATTATCCGCAAAGACAATTATTGGTGATGGATTTCCGATAAGATTTTTAATCGTTGTGTCAAGGCACATGTCATTATCTGAAAAGACAATTATTGGTGATGAATTTCTGATAAGATTTTTAACCAATCATGTCGTTCCACGTGTCATAATCTGATTACAATCTTTGAGGATAGATTTCCACCAGATTTTTAACGAATGACGGCATGCCACGTGGCATTATCTACAACCTAATCCTTTCTGAATCCTCCATTTAATCCACCATCCATCCTCATAAATCTCACACCAATTTTCTCAAGATCTCTATTATTATTCATAGTTTCTGCTTCCTTCTTCACCAAAATCCCTATCATTATTCATAGTTTTTGCTTCCTTCTTACAATGTTTTCTTCTTCTTCTTCAAAGATGATATGGGAAATCGATCAAGAAGAGGAATAATTGTTTAACCAATCAGAAGGAATGTTCAATGTTGGGGATTGGGCCCAAAATGAGATGGAAGAGGATGACGAGCGTAGACGAAGAGATGACGAATCAAGAATGGCAGAAGCCTCACAATCCCATCAAGTCGTCCAAGCTGTGGCTCATATCTGCAGGCCCAACCGTGCTGTAAACATTGATAGAAACAGGCAACGACGAGGTCATGAGCTCTTGGATGATTATTTTATCCGTAACAGTGCATTCCCTGATACATACTTCCGATGTCTTTTTAGAATGGAACGACATTTGTTTAACAGAATCATGGGCGCTGTTTGCAACCATGATTCTTACTTTGTGCAAAAGCCGGATGCTTTTGGTGCTATGGGTCTCCTGCCTGAGCAAAAAATTATTGTTGCCTTGCGGATACTTGCATATGGATCAGCTGCAGACTAAGTGGATGAGATAACGAGGATGGGAAAATCAACCATTCTTGAGTCCCTGATGAGGTTTTGTTCGACAATCGAATCTATCTACACCGCAGAGTACCTCCGGAGACCTACTCAGAGCAACTCCACCCATGGAGCCTTCCCCCTGGCAATCCACTATTGAATCCACCCTTTTGAACAGTAACTGCCTTAAATGAATAGTAACTGCCATTAATGAACAGTAATTGCCATTTGCATCTCCACCCTTGGAGCCCTCCCCCCAGGCAATAGGCAATAAAATATTAGTTTTTTTGTTTGTTTAAATAATACAAAATAAAATTATTTGTAATTTCGGATAAGATTTTTTAAATCGTTCTCGTTGCGCCACGTGTCATTTTATAAAAACAAACAATTATTTAGCGATGGATTTCGATAAGATTTTTATCCAATGTCATCGTGCCACGTGTTGTTATTTTTTGAAAATCTATGACGATAGATTTTGATCAGATTTTAACTCGTTCAAAATTGCGCCACATGTCATTATCCGAAAAGATAATTATTGGAAATCGATTTCGATAAGAATTTTATCCAATGTCATCGTGCCACGTGTCGTTATCTTTTGAGAATCTTTGACGATAGATTTTGATCAGATTTTAACTCGTTCAAAATTGCGCCACGTGTCATTATCCGAAAATATAAAATTATTGGAGATCGATTTCGATAAGATTTTTATCCAATACGATCGTGCCATGTGTCATTATCTTTTCAGAATCTTTGAGGATAGATTTTGATTAGATTTTTAACGAATGACGGCATGCCACGTGGCCTCATCTACAATCCGATCCTTTTCTAAATCGTCCATATAATCCACCATCCATTCTCACAAATCTCACACCAATTTTCTCAACATCTCTATCTCATTATTCATAATTTCTGCTTCTTCTTGACCATCCATCCTTACAATGTCTTCTTCTTCATCAAGGATGATGTGGGAAATCGATCAGCAAAAGGAGGAATTGTTTAACCAATCTGAAGGAATGTTCAACCTTCAGATAGCCGAAAATGAGATGGAAGAGGATGATGAGCGTAGAAGGAGAGATGATGAAACAAGAATGGCCAGAGCCTCACATTCCCGTCGAGTCATCCAGACTGTTGCTCAGATATGCAGGCCCAACCGTTCAAGAAACATTGATAGAAGCAGGCAACGACGGGGTGAAGAGCTGTTGGACGATTACTTTGTCCATAATAGTGCATTTCCTGATACGTACTTCAGACGCCGTTTTAGAATGGAACGACATTTGTTCAACAGAATCATGACTGATGTTTGCAACCATGATTCTTACTTTGTGCAAAAGAATGATGCTTGTGGTGTTATGGGTCTTCTGCCTGAGCTAAAAATCACTGCTGCGTTGCGGATGCTTGCGTATGGAGCATCTGCAGACCAAGTGGATGAGATAACGAGGATGGGGAAATCAACCATTCTTGAGGCCCTGATGAGGTTTTGTGGAGCAGTCGAATCTTTGTACACCGCAGAGTACCTCCGAAAACCTACTCACGTGGACTTGCAAAGGCTTCTGAAGAAGGGCGAGATGCGAGGTTTTCCTGGGATGATAGGAAGCATCGATTGTATGCACTGGACGTGGAAAAACTGTCCAAGTGCATGGCAAGGCGCATATGGGGACAGAAAATGATCAAAATCTATCATTTTGGAGACAGTGGCATCTTTTGATACATGGATATGGCACGCCTTTTTCGGGGTTCCGGGGGCTCAAAATGATCTCAACGTCCTTGCTCAATCCCCAGTGTTCAACGACGTCCTGCAAGGAAAGGCACCAAAAGTCACGTACGTCGTCAACAGACGTAGGTACGACGGGGCATACTACCTAGCTGACGGCATTTACCCACGGTGGGAAACATTTGTCAAAACAGTGCCACGCCCGCGAAGTGCAAAGGAAAAACACTTTGCAAGCTGTCAAGAGGGGTGCAGGAAGGATGTGGAGCGTTGTTTTGGTATCCTTCAAGCTCGTTGGGCGATCGTCAGGGGTGTTGCCAGAATGTTCGATGTAGAGTCACTTCGATCCATCATGATGACGTGCGTCATTCTTCACAACATGATTGTGGAAGATGAGTTTGATTATGATGCGGTTGATGAATATGAGCCAGAACCAGACACAATGAACAATTCAAGAACACGGATATATTGTACGCATGATGGCATCGAAGAACCCGTGCAACACGAGCCATTAGAAAGGGATGGACGTTACAATGAAAGGGTCATTCAACGATATACTGCATTTCAAAGGTCATCTATGCACAATGATCGGCAAATTGACTTGATAGAGCACCAGTGGGCATTGAAACAAGCTAAAGATACTTAAGTTTATTTAGTATGTTTGTTTGTATTTGGTGTGTTTATGTAATTTTATTTTGTGTGTTTTTTGTAGTGAGTTTTTTATTATTTCGTATGTTTATGTATTTTTATTTGGTGTGTTTTTTGTAGTGAGTTTTTTATTATTTCGTATGTTTATGTAATTTTAGTTGGTGTGTTTATGTAATTCCAATTGGTGAGTTTTATTTGGTGTGTTTTATAATTTCATTATACGTGAACAATTTGATGAATTAAAGATTCTATTATTAGGATAAATATATTACGAAATTAAATACATGTACTCTCACTTTAAATAAAGTACTAACTTCAATAAAATGGAAACAACATAAATAATAAATTACAACCCAAAGTGATTGGAAAACTATGGGCTCCGATTACAAAAGTACCCTATTCCTCACCACTTAACCAATCTGTGGTGCTAGGATCATCTTGTCTTGTTGTGCTAGGACCATCTTGTCTTGATCTCGCTTCTCTTGCACGCCTCCTTTGCACCACATCCGCTTTCTCCGACTGCAAAAAATATTTAGAATTTGGAGACATCCCTTCTAAATGCGTGTTCATAATATCACGATCTCGTTGTGCAATTCTTTCTTCTCTAAGCAACTCCCTTTCTTGCCTAAGTAGCTCTCTTTCCCTCTGTTCAGCTTGAAATGCTTGTTGAATAGCTGCAGCTTTTACCTCTTCGCTAGCCTTGTCAGCCTCATACTTCGCTAATTCCCGCGCCAACGTCAATTCACCTTGACGAGCAAGTTCTTGCATGTACTTTCCATAATCATTCTTGGAAACACTCCCTTTCCTCTTTGAAGCCTTCTTACCTAGAGGCCTAATTGGATAACGGGTCGACCCCGACGCTTGTTCAGGAATGGGCGTTTCAGGCACTTCTTCTCCATCTTCTTCATCCACATGGGAGCCATGATCGGGTGTAGAGTGTGGATGGGTGCTGTGTACAAAGGTGCTGTGTAGAGGGATGCTGTTCATGCATACTTCTGGACCAACAGGCACAACTTTGAATTTAGGACAATCTTTAACAATATTCCAACATTCCCACCGGGTGAATGATTTGTTTCTTGATTTGATTTTGGCACCATACCATGCTTGTGCTTGAAGTTGCTACAAATGAATAATATTGAAATTATTAGGTAACAAATAAATAATACAAACAAATGAATAATAATGAAATTATTAGGTAACAAATAAATAATACAAACAAATGAATAATAATGAAATTATTAGGTAACAAATAAATAATACAAACAAATAATAATAATGAAATTATTAGGTCACAAATAAATAATACAAACAAATAATAATAATGAAATTAGGTCACAAATAAATATTGCAAACAAATAATAATAATGAAATTATTAGGTAACAAATAAATAATACAAACAAATAATAATAATGAAATTATTAGGTCACAAATAAATAATACAAACAAATAATAATAATGAAATTAGGTCACAAATAAATATTGCAAACAAATAATAATAATGAAATTATTAGGTAACAAATAAATAATACAAACAAATAATAATAATGAAATTATTAGGTCACAAATAAATAATACAAACAAATAATAATAATGAAATTAGGTCACAAATAAATATTGCAAACAAATAAATAATACAAACAATTAGGTAACAAATAAATGAAACAACCAAATAATTATAATCAAATTAGGTAACAAAATTATAATACAAACAAATAATTATAATATATTCTTACCTCATCCGCATAATTTGCCCCACTTCGAACATTATTACTAGCTTGTGTCAAGGCATCTCTCCACGTACTAAAGGAATGGCTAAGTATTTTCCAACGACTGGATATCGATTCTTTGGTTCTTTTCCCACTCATTTGCTCAACAAATTTGGTATGAATTAAACTCCACATTTCTCGCAATTGCATCTCATTACCCGTAAGGGAATTATGAGTAACTTCAACCCAGCTAGTGCACAACGCAACATCTTCAAGAAGCGACCAATTCGAACCTGCATCAGTAGCCATTTTGTGGAAAAAATGTGGATTGAAACTTTGAGAGAAAGATAGGAATTTGATTGAAAGTAGTTGAGAAAATATGAAATTGTGGTGTAAGGTAGATGGAGAAGAAGTGGTATTTATAGAAAAGTAAAAACAATTTTTTACAATTTTTTTTCAGATTTTTTACAATTTTTTCGGATTTTTTACAATTTTTTTTTAAATTTTTATTCAAATAATTAATCTCTGCCGTTGGATTTAAAAATTTTGAATTCCAACACTCCAGATTGTGCCACATGTCACAACAGTAACTTTTCTTAATTTTAAAACTATTTTTTCTTTTTTTTTTAAATTTATAAAGCAGATTAATATCAACAGTTGATCTCAGATCGAACGGTTGATATAAAATCAGCTTTTTTTTTTTTTACCGTTGTAAATCGGATGGTTCTTATTAAAGAACCGTTGGGATCTAACGGCCCATGGGAAGCCACGTGGCTTCCCAACGGTAACTGACGCGCGGGCCATCCCCCTGAAATCATGTCGGGCGACGCGCCCCCACTCGCGAGTGAGGGGCACGCGCCTGACACAAAAAAAATAAAATAAAAGGCCGGACCCAGCCCTTGCGTCAGCGTGACGTCACACGAGCTCGGGGGCCAGGCCTGTCAACTTTCCACGGGCCTCCGACTCGGGCTCCCACCCTCACTCGGGCCCGTCCCCGCTGGAGCTGCACCCACCGGCCTGAGGGCCCTTTCTCCTCGCCTGTGGCCCGAGCAACCAGCATGGCTGGCGTTGCTCTCATATGGACTTGCAAAGGCTTCTGAAGTAATGCGAGATGCGAGGTTTTCCAGGGATGATTCGAAGCATTGATTGTATGCACTGGACTTGGAAAAACTGTCCAAGTGCATGGCAAGGCGCTTATGGGGACAGAAAAGGATCAAAAAGTATCATTTTGGATACGGTGGAATCTTTTGATACATGGATTTGGCACGCTTTTTTCGGGGTTCCGGGAGCTCAAAATGACCTCAACGTCCTTGCCAAATCCCTAATGTTCAACGATGTCTTGCAAGGAAAGGCACCAAAAGTCACGTATGAGGTCAACAGACATATGTACGACGGGCCATACTACCTAACTGATGGCATTTACCCAAGGTGGTCAACATTTGTCAAAATAGTGCCACGTCCGCGAAGTGCAAAGAAAAAACACTTTGCAAGATGTCAAGAGGGGTGCAGGAAGGATGTGGAGTGTTGTTTCGGTATCCTCTAAGCTCGCTGGGCGATCATCAGGGGTGCTGCCAGATTGTTTGATGTAGAGTCGATTCGATCCGTCATGATGACGTGCATCATTCTTCACAACATGATTGTGGAAGATGAGTACGATTATGAAGCCGTTGATGAATATGAGCCAGACATGATGAATAATGCAAGAACACGTATATATTGTGCTCATGACGCCACCGATGAGCCCGTGCAACACGAGCCATTAGAAAGGGATGGACGTTACAATGAAAGGATCATTCAACGATATACTGCACTTCGCCAAATTGACTTGATAGAGCACCAGTGGGAATTGAGGGGTGTTGAAGATACTTAAGTTCATTAGTGTTTGTTTTTATTTGGTGTGTTTATTTTTTTTTATGTGGTGTGTTTTTTTAGTTCATTTAGTGAGTTGAAATGTAATTTTATTTGGTGTTTGTTTTTATTTGGTGTGTTTTTTTGGTGTGTTGATGTTATTTTATTTGGTGTGTTTAAATGTGTTTTGAATAAAGTACTAAATTCAATAAATTGGAAACAACATAAAGTACTAAATTCAATAAATTACCAAATGAAATAAATATACTTTTAGTTTAAATAAAGTACTAATTTCAATAAATTAGAAACAACATAAAGTACTCTATTCAATGAATAAGAAATTACAACCCAAATTGATTGGAAAATTATGGGTTCGTGAATGGATAACCATCACCTAACCAATTTGTGGTGCTAGGATGATCTTCTCTTGTCGTGCTAGGATCATCTCCTCTTGCTCTCGCTTCTCTTGCACGCCTCCTTCGCACCACGTTCGCTTTCTCCGACTTCCAAAAATATTTAGAGTATGGAGACTTCCCTTCTAAAGGCTCCTTCATAATGTCACGATCTCGTTCAGCCATTCTTTATTCTCTTCTATGTTCCCTTTCTTGCCGAAGTAGTTCTCTTTCTCTCTCATCAGCTTCAAATTTTTTCTCAAAAGCTACAGCTTTTGCATCCTCTCTAGCCTTATCAGCCTCAAATTTAGCCATTTCCCGGGGCAAATTCAATTCACCAAGTTCTTCCATATACTTTGCATAATCATTCTTGGAAGCATTACCTTTTCTCTTTGAAGCCTTCTTACCTTGAGGCCTAATTAGAAAACGGGTCGACCCCGACATTTGTTCAACGGGGGGCGTTTCAGGCACTTCTTCATAATCATCTTCATCATGATCATGTGAGGCATGCTCGGGTGTAGAGTGTAGAGGGGTGCTGTTCATGAAAACTTCTGGACCGACATGCACAACTCTAAATTTAGGACAATCTTTGACAATATTCCAACATTCAAACCGGGTGAATGTTTTGTTTTTGCTTTTGGTTTTCACACCATACCAAGCTTGTGCTTGAAGTTCCTACACAATGCGGGAGAATAAATAATTATAATGAGAATATGTAACAAATTAAATAATACAAACAAATAATTATAATGAAAGTAGGTAACAAATAAATAATACAAACAAATAATTATAATGAAAGTAGCTAACAAATAATTATAATGAAAGTAGGTAACAAATAATACAAACAAATAAATATAATGAAAGTAGCTAACAAATAATTATAATGAAAGTAGGTAAACAAATAAATAATACAAACAAATAAATATAATGTGTTAATGCACAAAACCAGAGGTCTTGGAACAACGTAAATCTGACCGTGAATCTGCAAGAAATGTAAATAACACAAGATGTATTGTGGTTCACCCCAAGGTTTGGGCTACATCCACACTAATTATATTTATCTGAGAGTATTTGTGAGGGAGAGAGTGTCAGAGCTTTGCTCTAGATAGGAAAGACTTAAGGTTTGTCAGGGTGACGAGGCCCTAAATATGGTATAAGCAGTAGTCCCCCAAGTCTTCAGTCAAGAAAGTCTTTTGGCTGGAGACTTGAAATTCAGTCCATGTGTGGGCCGAAGTAACTAGATACTCTTTTGAACTGATGCTCGATATGAGGCAGTGCTCAATCTGAAATGACGTTCAACTAGAAGTAGCACACGCTGCGAGGCTGCTCGGCTTGTGGCTTATGCTTCATTGGTTGGCTCGGCTTGCGGCGTTTGAAGGTGAGGGAGTCCCTTTTATAGAATAAGGGCTCGCTCCTCCATACATGAATGATGGGCTATAGTTAATACTCTCTAATGATGGTGAGGGAGTCCCTTTTATAGAATAAGGGCTCGTTTCTCAATACATAAATGATGGGCTAGAGTTGATGCTCGCAGTGAGGGGGTTGCTCAGTAGGCGGCGATGCTCTCTAATGGTGGTGAGGGAGTCCCTTTTATAGAATAAGGGTTTGCTCCTCTATACATAAGTGATGGGTTAGGAGTGATGCTCGCCGCGAGGCGGTTGGTCAGCTGGCGGCGTTGCTCTCTAATGATGGTGAGGGAGTCCCTTTTATAAAATAAGGGCTCGCTCCTCAGTACATGAACAATGTGTGCTCTCTAATGAAAGTGAGGGAGTCCCTTTTATAGAATAAGGGATCGCTCCTCAGTACATAGATAATGGGCTAAGTCCCCCAAGTATTTTCATGAGGCCTAGTTGATGCCCAATATATGGTACATAATGTAGTCCCCCAAGTCTTCGATCAATAGAGTCTGTTGGCTGGAGACTTCAAATTGAATCCATGTATGGGCCGAAGTGGCGGTTGTTCGGATGTGGTATTTGCATACCCTGCACTGAAGCTTTCTAAGTGAAGTTTTGCAAGTAAACCTTTGAAGCTGGAGCTTTTTAAATGAAGCTTTTGAAGTTAGAGCTTTTGTAAATGAAGCTTTTGAAGCTAGAGCTCTGTAAATGAAGCTTTTGAAGCTAGAGCTTTTGTAAATGGAGCTTTTGAAGCTGGAGCTCTGTAAATGAAGCTTTTGAAGCTAGAGCTTTTGTAAATTGAGCTTTTGAAGCTGATTGACATGAGTGATGCTTATGAATGTTTATGTTGATTGACATGAGTGATGCTCATGGATGTTGACATGAGTGATGCTCATGAATGTTGACATGAGTGATGCTCATGAATGTTTATGTATGATTGATATGAGTAATGCTCATGAATGTTTATGTATGATTGACATGAGTAATGCTCATGTGCATGATTGACATGAGTAGTGTTCATGTATAACTTTGAAGTACTGGGTGTACTTTTGATCACCTGGTTGGTGGCATGAAGGGGAGTACGGGTTGTACATTTCATCACCTGGTTGGTGGCATGAATGGCTGGTTGCCAAATGATTTTAGAGTACAGGTTGTACATTTCATCACCTGGTTGGTGGTAATAGCGGTAGGTTGCCGAATAATTGTGGAGTACTGGGCGTACTTTTGATCACCTGGTTGGTGGTAATAGCGGCAAGTTGCGGAATAATTGTGGAGCACTGGGCATACTTTTGATCACCTGGTTGGGGATATTTTGGGCTTATGGGCCTCCGCCCTCTACACAACATTCCAGCCCATTTATTTTGGGCTTTGCCGTTTTTTTTTTCACACTCTGATGGGGTTTATACAGATGTCTCCGAAAGATACGAAAATTAAATTACATCATTCAAAAATAAGGAAAGTAAACCACATCATTCTGGTGGGGTGTTTATTCCTTGCTTTTGCAGTGCGGGTGTTTATTCCTTGCTTTTGTTTGTGTTTTTTCTGCTGCACTCTCTGTCTCTTCATCTGGCAGACAGAAGGAATCATAATAATAGGAAGATCTTTTGCTTTTCTTCTTTTCTCTCCACTGCGTCTCTGTCTTTTGCTTTTGTGCTGTAGCTCACTTGATTGTTTTTCTTTCTGCTTTATTCTTTTACTTTGCTTTGCTTTTGCTTTCCACTTCAATTATTATGTTGCTGGCTCTTGGTGGAGAAAATAGAGGCGGTGGAAAAGAAGTCAAAGTCTTGGAGCAATTGGTCCATTCTACCCCTTATGGCCTCGATGTCCCATCCGCACTCAATGGGCAGAGAAGGTGCAGATATAATAATGCTTCCCTAAAGAGCTAAGCGTGATATTTGTAGGGCTGGCAGTCTCCAAAGTGACGGGACTAGTGCATTGCAAGCATCAAGAGCTGCCTTTGTCACTTCCGCTACATCGGGATTTCTGCTACTGTACGTGAATGCAAGAGTGTCTTGGACAGTGAAGGTTTTGTTGTCAGCCCATGCAATGTAAGCTGCGGCGCCACCAGAAGGGATGGACCAACCAGAAACCAATACCCATCTGTTGCAACTCTGAGAAGCCCATTTCTTTACCCGTAAATCTCCTATCAATTAGGACAATAAACTTGTCATACATAGGGACCCAGAAAATAACATTGATGACGTCAAAAGTTGAGAGGAATGCTGGGGGAATGGTGAAAGAACCGATAGATTTGTCCATCAGCGTGCCTTGCTCAACAAACGTAGTCGACATTTGCACATAAACAGCTAAAAAGACAATTCTGGCGGGAGGGAATCAGATGAATCTTCAATTTTCTCCGATAAAAAATGCGCAGAAAGAGTAAGAATGGGAAGAAAGAAAGAAAACACCAAAAAAAAGTAAGAAGCCTGGTCTTCGGCGATTAAGACGTCGATGGTGACCTAGTTTTGCATCGTAGAGCCCTTTGCGTGTGTCGTCTCTGCTGAGGTGGCGAAGAATGAGAACTTGTCCCACTCTGTCGATTCCCAATAACTCTTCACTCTCTAGATATCCACCTTTGATCAATTTTCCTTCTTCAACTTGACCCTCACGTGATCCCATCTAAAGGGCGCATCTTCCCCTGCTGCCAGAGGAGAACTACTAGTGTGTTTCATCCTCAGGACTCACAGGTGATTCCAATCTTCTTAGTCCCTCAAGGCAGTTATCGCTCTAAATGAACCCAAGAACTTTCTCCACCGATTCTCTTGTTTCAAGGCGATTATCACTCTGGATGAACTTAAGAACTATAGCTCGCTCTCAACCCAACACCGTAGATGGGTACAAACGAAGCGGATCCAGAATCCGATGGTCCCGAGCGGGTAGACCGGTCCGCCGCATGATAGTGTGCTTGTCGGCCTCTACAACCTGGGCTTGCCCGTTGGACTTCAGAAGCAGCCATGGCCTCACGCAGAGCCCCTTCTTCCTCAGCCCGCCGACCACCGATACGCCGAGGTCGGGCATTGTGGGTCGGGTCTGGTCAGAGTCATCCTCAGATGGGGATGTGGGCGACTTGGATGGGTGATGATTGGGATGAGGGGTTCTCATCACTGCAGTTGGGAATTGGGATTTACAGGTCAACCTCTCCTGAATTCCTCTCTGCTTTATTAGAGCTGGGATGAGTTGTTGTGTTCCAAGTTTTGCTACAAAGAATTAAAGATGAAATCAGAGATGGTAGACAAGATTAATATCCCAGACTCAACTGGGGGAGACATTTTACAGTAAGCCCAAAATACGGGAAGGTCGCCGATGAGGTTGTTGTTGTAGAGGTCGATGACGGTGAGGTCGAGGGAGAGAGTGTTTGGTTTTTTGTGACTTGTGTGTAAGAGGATAATAGAGTGAGAGAGAAAAGTTACTGGGTTTCTGAGTTTTTGTGATTTTTGCAGATTCACAATGGTGAGGTTTGATGAAAAAAATGAAAGAGAACCGACATAGTTTTTTGTATCGTTTCCCACAGACGGCGCCAAATGTTGATGCACAAAACCGGAGGTCTTGGAACAACGTAAATCCGACCGTGAATCTGCAAGAAATGTAAATAACACAAGATGTATCGTGGTTCATCCCAATGTTTGGGCTACGTCCACACTAATTATATTTATCTGAGAGATTTGTGAGGGAGAGTGTCAGAGCTTTGCTCTAGATAAGAGAGACTTAGGGTTTGTGAGGGTGAGGAGGCCCTTTTATAGAATAAAGGTTCCTCCCCTAATTACATATTTGCCCATTCCTTTGTTACATAATTACATTTAAGTCCCCCGAATATTTATACTAGGTCTAAATACGAGGCCCTAAATATGGTATAAACATAATGAAAGTAGCTAACAAATAATACAAACAAATAAATAATATATTGTTACCTAATCCGCTAAATTTTCCCCACTTCGAAGATTACCACTAGCTTGTGCCAAGGCGTCTCTCCACGTACTAAACGATTGACTAAGTAATTTCCAACGACTGGACATCGATTCTTTAGTTCTTTGCCCACCCATTTTCTCAAGATAATTGGTATGAATAAGACTCCACATTTCTCGCAACTGCATCTCATTACCCGTAATCGAATCATGAGTAACTTGAACCCAACTAGTACACAACGCAACATCTTCAAGAAGCGTCCGATTCGTACCTGCTTGAGTAGTCATTTGTTGGAAAAAAAAATTGGATTGAAACTTTGAGAGAAAGATAGGAATGTGGTTGAAAGTAGTTGAGAAAATATGAAATTGTGGTGTAGGGTAGAAGATAATGAGAAGGTATTTATAGAAAAGTAAAATCAAAATTTTTTATAATTTTTCATAATTTTTTTTTCGGATTTTACATTTTTTTAAATTTTTATTCACCTAATTAATCTCTGCCGTTGGATTTAAAAAAATTTAAATTCCAACACTCCAGATTGTGCCACGTGTCACAACGGTAACATTTTAGATTTTTAAACAGTTTTTTTTTTAAATTTACAAAGCCTAATAACGTGGACCGTTGATCTTAAATCAAACAGATGAAATTAAATGAGATTTTTAAATGTTTTTTACCGTTGGAAATCCAACGGTCCATAAAATAAGACCGTTTCAATCGAACGGACATGGGGAAGCCACGTGGCTTCCCCAACGGTAACTTTTCTCAACTGATGTCGCGGGCCCCAGCCCTGTTTTTTTGTCGGATGACTCGCGCCCACGCTCGTGTGAAACTCACGCGCCTGATGCAGCCCTCGGGCTATCGGGTTGGCAATCCTCGACGGGCCTGCTCCTCAGGCCTCGCTTGTCGCTCGGGCTTCATAACGCTGGAGGTCATACCCCCAACAATTTGCTATTGTTTGGAGGCCTGGCCCCCTAGCAACCTCCCCCGCTGGATGTGCTCTCATTAATGTGATAATGAATGTACATGTTTATTACATATTTTTTTTAAATAAAAATTAGTAATGGATTTAAGATTTTAATAATCACACCTCTTTTATACTCCTAATTAATTTTCAATTCAAACATTTCCAAAATAAAAAAAATTAAATTAGAATAAGTTTGTACCCATTAGTTTTTTATAAAACAATTCTCAATTTTTTAATCTTAAATGTACTCATTCATATAATTTTCAATTTTTTTCAATCTTAAATGTACTTATTCTTAAATATACGAATTTGTTATATGTAAAATGTACCATTTTTTTCAATATAAAATGTACAAATTTTTCATATAAAATGTAACCAAATTTTTAATATAAAATCCATTCAATTTTTTTAATCCATTTTTAAACTTATAAGGGTACATTCTTTATTGTTGATTTGAGAATGTATCTATGTCAAGTTTAATCGAAGAAATTTACTAATGTTATTAAGTCTAATATCTTCTTTTTTTCTTCTATGTTTTGAAGAATGTACCCATGTTTTGGTACAATAATTGTTTTTTGTTAATTTTGATGAATGTACGCTTCCATTCCCCATTTCAATTTATTCACTTTCTTATAAGATTATGACAGTCCAATGGGAGGTGATCAACCATATGCTTAGCTTATAGCAGTTATAAACTTAACGGGAATTTTTTTTTTGGGGGGGGGGGTGTGGAATGAGGTATTAGGAGAGTCCAAGGGCTTTGCCCCACATCAAAAGGAATCTTGGTGGTGGAATGAGGAGGTACAAACAAAGGTGAAGGCTAAGAAGGAATGTTGTAAAGCCTTATACAAGGATAGGACCGATGAAAATGGTGAAAGGTATAGAAAAGCGAAGCAAGAGGCGAAGAAAGCTGTGAGAGAAGCTAAGTTAGCGGCTTATGACGATATGTATAAGCGACTAGATACCAAAGAAGGAGAGTTGGATATCTATAAACTAGCTAGAGCAAGGGAAAAGAAGACAAGGGACCTAAACCAAGTGAGGTGCATCAAGGATGAGGATGGAAAGGTTCTTGCTACAGAGAACGCGGTTAAAGACAGATGGAAATGTTATTTTTATAATCTTTTCAATAAAGGACATGAAAGGAGTGCTTCTTTAGGGGAGTTGAGTAACTCAGAAGAGTGTAGAAACTACTCTTTTTATCGTAGAATCCGGAAGGAAGAAGTGGTTGTAGCTTTGAAGAAGATGAAGCATAGAAAAGCAGTAGGCCCAGACGATATACCAATCGAAGTGTGGAAAGTTTTGGGAGACACAGGTATAACATGGCTCACTAACCTTTTCAATAGGATTTTGAAAACGAAGAAGATGCCAAATGAGTGGCGAACGAGCACTTTGGTGCCTATCTACAAGAATAAGGGCGATGTACAAAATTGCATGAACTATAGGGGTATTAAGCTAATGAGTCATACAATGAAGCTCTGGGAGAGAGTCATTGAGCATAGATTGAGGCAAGAGACACGGGTTTCGGACAACCAATTCGGGTTCATGCCAGGGCGCTCAACCATGGAGGCAATCTATCTCTTACGAAGATTGATGGAAAGATATAGAGATGGGAAAAAGGATTTACACATGGTCCCAAGAGACATTCTTTGGAGGATTTTAGAGAAGAAAGGAGTACGAGTAGCATATATCCAAGCTATACAGGATATGTATGAAGGAGCAAAGACTGCCGTAAGAACTCATGAAGGACAAACCGAAAGCTTTCCCATAACTGTAGGATTACATCAAGATTCATCCTTAAGTCCTTACCTTTTTGCGTTGGTAATGGATGAGTTAACAGGACATATTCAAGATGATATTCCTTGGTGTATGCTTTTCGCAGACGATATAGTGTTGATAGATGAAACTCAGGAAGGGGTAAATGCAAAGCTTAACCTTTGGAGAGAAGTGTTGGAATCTAAAGGTCTTCGTCTAAGCCGATCAAAGACAGAATATATGGAGTGCAAGTTCAGTGCAAATGGAGGCCAAAACGAGTTAGGGGTGAGGATCGGAGATCAAGAAATACCAAAGAGCGACCGTTTTCGTTACCTAGGATCTATCTTGCAAAAGAACGGAGAATTAGATGGAGATCTCAACCATAGAATACAAGCTGGATGGATGAAGTGGAAGAGTGCATCCGGCGTGTTGTGTGACCGCCGTATGCCACTGAAGCTCAAGGGAAAATTTTATAGGACGGCAATAAGGCCGGCGATGCTGTATGGCACAGAATGTTGGGCGGTGAAGCATCAACACGTACACAAAATGGGTGTAGCGGAGATGAGGATGCTTCGTTGGATGTGTGGGCACACGAGAAAGGATAAGATTAGGAATGAGGATATCCGGGGTAAAGTAGGAGTAGCCGAAATTGAAGGAAAGATGAGAGAAAATCGGTTACGGTGGTTTGGACATGTGCAAAGAAGGCCTACTGACGCTCCGATTAGAAGATGCAACTATGGGACAGAGGTTCAGGGCCGAAGGGGTAGAGGAAGACCTAGGAAAACTTTGGAAGAGACCCTAAGAAAAGACTTAGAGTACTTGGATCTAACGGAGGACATGACACAGGACAGAACATAATGGCGTTCTAAGATTCTACCCCTTATGGCCTCGATGTCCCATCCGCACTCGATGGCAGAGAAGGTGCAGATATAATAATGCTTCCCTAAAGAGCTAAGCGTGATATTTGTAGGGCTGGCAGTCTCCAAAGTGACGTGACTAGTGCATTGCAAGCATCAAGAGCTGCCTTTGTCACTTCCGCTACTTCGTGATTTCTGCTACTGTACGTGAATGCAAGAGTGTCTTGGACAGTGAAGGTTTTGTTGTCAGCCTATGTAATGTAAGCTGCGGCGCCACCAGAAGGGATGAACCAACCAGAAACCAATACCCATATGTTGCAACTCTGAGAAGCCCATTTCTTTACCCGTAAATCTCCTATCAATTAGGACAATAAACTTGTCATACATAGGGACCCAGAAAATAACATTGATGACGTCAAAAGTTGAGAGGAAGGCTGGGGGAATGGTGAAAGAACCGATAGATTTGTCCATCAGCGTGCCTTGCTCAACAAACGTAGTCGACATTTGCACATAAACAGCTAAAAAGACAATTCTGGCGGGAGGGAATCAGATGAATCTTCAATTTTCTCCGATAAAAAATGCGCAGAAAGAGTAAGAATGGGAAGAAAGAAAGAAAACACCAAAAAAAAGTAAGAAGCCTGGTTTTCGGCGATTAAGACGTCGATGGTGACCCAGTTTTGCATCGTAGAGCCCTTTGTGTGTGTCGTCTCTGCTGAAGTGGCGAAGAATGAGAACTTGTCCCACTCTGTCGATTCCCAATAACTCTTCACTCTCTAGATATCCACCTTTGATCAATTTTCCTTCTTCAACTTGACCCTCACGTGATCCCATCTAAAGGGCGCATCTTCCCCTGCTGCCAGAGGAGAACTACTAGTGTGTTTCATCCTCAGGACTCACAGGTGATTCTAATCTTCTTAGTCCCTCAAGGCAGTTATCGCTCTAGATGAACCCAAGAACTTTCTCCACCGATTCTCTTGTTTCAAGGCGATTATCACTCTGGATGAACTTAAGAACTATAGCTCGCTCTCAACCCAGCACCGTAGATAGGTACAAACGAAGCGGATCCAGAATCCGATGGTCCCGAGCGGGTAGACGGGTCCGCCGCATGATAGTGTGCTTGTCGGCCTCTACAACCTAGGCTTGCCCGTTGGACTTCAGAAGCAGCCATGGCCTCACGCAGAGCCCCTTCTTCCTCAGCCCGCTGGCCACCGACACGCCGAGGTCGGGCATTGTGGGTCGGGTCTGGTCAGAGTTATCCTCAGATGGGGATATGGGCGACTTGGATGGGTGATGATTGGGATGAGGGGTTCTCATCACTGCAGTTGGGAATTGGGATTTACAGGTCAACCTCTCCTGAATTCCTCTCTGCTTTGTTAGAGCTGGGATGAGTTGTTGTGTTCCAAGTTTTGCTACAAAGAATTAAAGATGAAATCAGAGATGGTAGACAAGATTAATATCCCAGACTCAACTGGGGGAGACATTTTACAGTAAGCCCAAAATACGGGAAGGTCGCCGATGAGGTTGTTGTTGTAGAGGTCGATGACGGTGAGGTCGAGGGAGAGAGTGTTTGGTTTTTTGTGACTTGTGTGTAAGAGGATAATAGAGTGAGAGAGAAAAGTTACTGGGTTTCTGAGTTTTTGTGATTTTTGCAGATTCACAATGGTGAGGTTTGATGAAAAAAATGAAAGAGAACCGACATAGTTTTTTGTATCGTTTCCCACAGACGGCGCCAAATGTTGATGCACAAAACCGGAGGTCTTGGAACAACGTAAATCCGACCGTGAATCTGCAAGAAATGTAAATAACACAAGATGTATCGTGGTTCATCCCAAGGTTTGGGCTACGTCCACACTGATTATATTTATCTGAGAGATTTGTGAGGGAGAGTGTCAGAGCTTTGCTCTAGATAAGAGAGACTTAGGGTTTGTGAGGGTGAGGAGGCCCTTTTATAGAATAAAGGTTCCTCCCCTAATTACATATTTGCCCATTCCTTTGTTACATAATTACATTTAAGTCCCCCGAATATTTATACTAGGTCTAAATACGAGGCCCTAAATATGGTATAAACATAATGAAAGTAGCTAACAAATAATACAAACAAATAAATAATATATTGTTACCTAATCCGCTAAATTTTCCCCACTTCGAAGATTACCACTAGCTTGTGCCAAGGCGTCTCTCCACGTACTAAACGATTGACTAAGTAATTTCCAACGACTGGACATCGATTCTTTAGTTCTTTGCCCACCCATTTTCTCAAGATAATTGGTATGAATAAGACTCCACATTTCTCGCAACTGCATCTCATTACCCGTAATCGAATCATGAGTAACTTGAACCCAACTAGTACACAACGCAACATCTTCAAGAAGCGTCCGATTCGTACCTGCTTGAGTAGTCATTTGTTGGAAAAAAAAATTGGATTGAAACTTTGAGAGAAAGATAGGAATGTGGTTGAAAGTAGTTGAGAAAATATGAAATTGTGGTGTAGGGTAGAAGATAATGAGAAGGTATTTATAGAAAAGTAAAATCAAAATTTTTTATAATTTTTCATAATTTTTTTTTCGGATTTTACATTTTTTTAAATTTTTATTCACCTAATTAATCTCTGCCGTTGGATTTAAAAAAATTTAAATTCCAACACTCCAGATTGTGCCACGTGTCACAACGGTAACATTTTAGATTTTTAAACAGTTTTTTTTTTAAATTTACAAAGCCTAATAACGTGGACCGTTGATCTTAAATCAAACAGATGAAATTAAATGAGATTTTTAAATGTTTTTTACCGTTGGAAATCCAACGGTCCATAAAATAAGACCGTTTCAATCGAACGGACATGGGGAAGCCACGTGGCTTCCCCAACGGTAACTTTTCTCAACTGATGTCGCGGGCCCCAGCCCTGTTTTTTTGTCGGATGACTCGCGCCCACGCTCGTGTGAAACTCACGCGCCTGATGCAGCCCTCGGGCTATCGGGTTGGCAATCCTCGACGGGCCTGCTCCTCAGGCCTCGCTTGTCGCTCGGGCTTCATAACGCTGGAGGTCATACCCCCAACAATTTGCTATTGTTTGGAGGCCTGGCCCCCTAGCAACCTCCCCCGCTGGATGTGCTCTCATTAATGTGATAATGAATGTACATGTTTATTACATATTTTTTTTAAATAAAAATTAGTAATGGATTTAAGATTTTAATAATCACACCTCTTTTATACTCCTAATTAATTTTCAATTCAAACATTTCCAAAATAAAAAAAATTAAATTAGAATAAGTTTGTACCCATTAGTTTTTTATAAAACAATTCTCAATTTTTTAATCTTAAATGTACTCATTCATATAATTTTCAATTTTTTTCAATCTTAAATGTACTTATTCTTAAATATACGAATTTGTTATATGTAAAATGTACCATTTTTTTCAATATAAAATGTACAAATTTTTCATATAAAATGTAACCAAATTTTTAATATAAAATCCATTCAATTTTTTTAATCCATTTTTAAACTTATAAGGGTACATTCTTTATTGTTGATTTGAGAATGTATCTATGTCAAGTTTAATCGAAGAAATTTACTAATGTTATTAAGTCTAATATCTTCTTTTTTTCTTCTATGTTTTGAAGAATGTACCCATGTTTTGGTACAATAATTGTTTTTTGTTAATTTTGATGAATGTACGCTTCCATTCCCCATTTCAATTTATTCACTTTCTTATAAGATTATGACAGTCCAATGGGAGGTGATCAACCATATGCTTAGCTTATAGCAGTTATAAACTTAACGGGAATTTTTTTTTTGGGGGGGGGGTGTGGAATGAGGTATTAGGAGAGTCCAAGGGCTTTGCCCCACATCAAAAGGAATCTTGGTGGTGGAATGAGGAGGTACAAACAAAGGTGAAGGCTAAGAAGGAATGTTGTAAAGCCTTATACAAGGATAGGACCGATGAAAATGGTGAAAGGTATAGAAAAGCGAAGCAAGAGGCGAAGAAAGCTGTGAGAGAAGCTAAGTTAGCGGCTTATGACGATATGTATAAGCGACTAGATACCAAAGAAGGAGAGTTGGATATCTATAAACTAGCTAGAGCAAGGGAAAAGAAGACAAGGGACCTAAACCAAGTGAGGTGCATCAAGGATGAGGATGGAAAGGTTCTTGCTACAGAGAACGCGGTTAAAGACAGATGGAAATGTTATTTTTATAATCTTTTCAATAAAGGACATGAAAGGAGTGCTTCTTTAGGGGAGTTGAGTAACTCAGAAGAGTGTAGAAACTACTCTTTTTATCGTAGAATCCGGAAGGAAGAAGTGGTTGTAGCTTTGAAGAAGATGAAGCATAGAAAAGCAGTAGGCCCAGACGATATACCAATCGAAGTGTGGAAAGTTTTGGGAGACACAGGTATAACATGGCTCACTAACCTTTTCAATAGGATTTTGAAAACGAAGAAGATGCCAAATGAGTGGCGAACGAGCACTTTGGTGCCTATCTACAAGAATAAGGGCGATGTACAAAATTGCATGAACTATAGGGGTATTAAGCTAATGAGTCATACAATGAAGCTCTGGGAGAGAGTCATTGAGCATAGATTGAGGCAAGAGACACGGGTTTCGGACAACCAATTCGGGTTCATGCCAGGGCGCTCAACCATGGAGGCAATCTATCTCTTACGAAGATTGATGGAAAGATATAGAGATGGGAAAAAGGATTTACACATGGTCCCAAGAGACATTCTTTGGAGGATTTTAGAGAAGAAAGGAGTACGAGTAGCATATATCCAAGCTATACAGGATATGTATGAAGGAGCAAAGACTGCCGTAAGAACTCATGAAGGACAAACCGAAAGCTTTCCCATAACTGTAGGATTACATCAAGATTCATCCTTAAGTCCTTACCTTTTTGCGTTGGTAATGGATGAGTTAACAGGACATATTCAAGATGATATTCCTTGGTGTATGCTTTTCGCAGACGATATAGTGTTGATAGATGAAACTCAGGAAGGGGTAAATGCAAAGCTTAACCTTTGGAGAGAAGTGTTGGAATCTAAAGGTCTTCGTCTAAGCCGATCAAAGACAGAATATATGGAGTGCAAGTTCAGTGCAAATGGAGGCCAAAACGAGTTAGGGGTGAGGATCGGAGATCAAGAAATACCAAAGAGCGACCGTTTTCGTTACCTAGGATCTATCTTGCAAAAGAACGGAGAATTAGATGGAGATCTCAACCATAGAATACAAGCTGGATGGATGAAGTGGAAGAGTGCATCCGGCGTGTTGTGTGACCGCCGTATGCCACTGAAGCTCAAGGGAAAATTTTATAGGACGGCAATAAGGCCGGCGATGCTGTATGGCACAGAATGTTGGGCGGTGAAGCATCAACACGTACACAAAATGGGTGTAGCGGAGATGAGGATGCTTCGTTGGATGTGTGGGCACACGAGAAAGGATAAGATTAGGAATGAGGATATCCGGGGTAAAGTAGGAGTAGCCGAAATTGAAGGAAAGATGAGAGAAAATCGGTTACGGTGGTTTGGACATGTGCAAAGAAGGCCTACTGACGCTCCGATTAGAAGATGCAACTATGGGACAGAGGTTCAGGGCCGAAGGGGTAGAGGAAGACCTAGGAAAACTTTGGAAGAGACCCTAAGAAAAGACTTAGAGTACTTGGATCTAACGGAGGACATGACACAGGACAGAACATAATGGCGTTCTAAGATTCTACCCCTTATGGCCTCGATGTCCCATCCGCACTCGATGGCAGAGAAGGTGCAGATATAATAATGCTTCCCTAAAGAGCTAAGCGTGATATTTGTAGGGCTGGCAGTCTCCAAAGTGACGTGACTAGTGCATTGCAAGCATCAAGAGCTGCCTTTGTCACTTCCGCTACTTCGTGATTTCTGCTACTGTACGTGAATGCAAGAGTGTCTTGGACAGTGAAGGTTTTGTTGTCAGCCTATGTAATGTAAGCTGCGGCGCCACCAGAAGGGATGAACCAACCAGAAACCAATACCCATATGTTGCAACTCTGAGAAGCCCATTTCTTTACCCGTAAATCTCCTATCAATTAGGACAATAAACTTGTCATACATAGGGACCCAGAAAATAACATTGATGACGTCAAAAGTTGAGAGGAAGGCTGGGGGAATGGTGAAAGAACCGATAGATTTGTCCATCAGCGTGCCTTGCTCAACAAACGTAGTCGACATTTGCACATAAACAGCTAAAAAGACAATTCTGGCGGGAGGGAATCAGATGAATCTTCAATTTTCTCCGATAAAAAATGCGCAGAAAGAGTAAGAATGGGAAGAAAGAAAGAAAACACCAAAAAAAAGTAAGAAGCCTGGTTTTCGGCGATTAAGACGTCGATGGTGACCCAGTTTTGCATCGTAGAGCCCTTTGTGTGTGTCGTCTCTGCTGAAGTGGCGAAGAATGAGAACTTGTCCCACTCTGTCGATTCCCAATAACTCTTCACTCTCTAGATATCCACCTTTGATCAATTTTCCTTCTTCAACTTGACCCTCACGTGATCCCATCTAAAGGGCGCATCTTCCCCTGCTGCCAGAGGAGAACTACTAGTGTGTTTCATCCTCAGGACTCACAGGTGATTCTAATCTTCTTAGTCCCTCAAGGCAGTTATCGCTCTAGATGAACCCAAGAACTTTCTCCACCGATTCTCTTGTTTCAAGGCGATTATCACTCTGGATGAACTTAAGAACTATAGCTCGCTCTCAACCCAGCACCGTAGATAGGTACAAACGAAGCGGATCCAGAATCCGATGGTCCCGAGCGGGTAGACGGGTCCGCCGCATGATAGTGTGCTTGTCGGCCTCTACAACCTAGGCTTGCCCGTTGGACTTCAGAAGCAGCCATGGCCTCACGCAGAGCCCCTTCTTCCTCAGCCCGCTGGCCACCGACACGCCGAGGTCGGGCATTGTGGGTCGGGTCTGGTCAGAGTTATCCTCAGATGGGGATATGGGCGACTTGGATGGGTGATGATTGGGATGAGGGGTTCTCATCACTGCAGTTGGGAATTGGGATTTACAGGTCAACCTCTCCTGAATTCCTCTCTGCTTTGTTAGAGCTGGGATGAGTTGTTGTGTTCCAAGTTTTGCTACAAAGAATTAAAGATGAAATCAGAGATGGTAGACAAGATTAATATCCCAGACTCAACTGGGGGAGACATTTTACAGTAAGCCCAAAATACGGGAAGGTCGCCGATGAGGTTGTTGTTGTAGAGGTCGATGACGGTGAGGTCGAGGGAGAGAGTGTTTGGTTTTTTGTGACTTGTGTGTAAGAGGATAATAGAGTGAGAGAGAAAAGTTACTGGGTTTCTGAGTTTTTGTGATTTTTGCAGATTCACAATGGTGAGGTTTGATGAAAAAAATGAAAGAGAACCGACATAGTTTTTTGTATCGTTTCCCACAGACGGCGCCAAATGTTGATGCACAAAACCGGAGGTCTTGGAACAACGTAAATCCGACCGTGAATCTGCAAGAAATGTAAATAACACAAGATGTATCGTGGTTCATCCCAAGGTTTGGGCTACGTCCACACTGATTATATTTATCTGAGAGATTTGTGAGGGAGAGTGTCAGAGCTTTGCTCTAGATAAGAGAGACTTAGGGTTTGTGAGGGTGAGGAGGCCCTTTTATAGAATAAAGGTTCCTCCCCTAATTACATATTTGCCCATTCCTTTGTTACATAATTACATTTAAGTCCCCCGAATATTTATACTAGGTCTAAATACGAGGCCCTAAATATGGTATAAACATAATGAAAGTAGCTAACAAATAATACAAACAAATAAATAATATATTGTTACCTAATCCGCTAAATTTTCCCCACTTCGAAGATTACCACTAGCTTGTGCCAAGGCGTCTCTCCACGTACTAAACGATTGACTAAGTAATTTCCAACGACTGGACATCGATTCTTTAGTTCTTTGCCCACCCATTTTCTCAAGATAATTGGTATGAATAAGACTCCACATTTCTCGCAACTGCATCTCATTACCCGTAATCGAATCATGAGTAACTTGAACCCAACTAGTACACAACGCAACATCTTCAAGAAGCGTCTGATTCGTACCTGCTTGAGTAGTCATTTGTTGGAAAAAAAAATTGGATTGAAACTTTGAGAGAAAGATAGGAATGTGGTTGAAAGTAGTTGAGAAAATATGAAATTGTGGTGTAGGGTAGAAGATAATGAGAAGGTATTTATAGAAAAGTAAAATCAAAATTTTTTATAATTTTTCATAATTTTTTTTTCGGATTTTTACATTTTTTTAAATTTTTATTCACCTAATTAATCTCTGCCGTTGGATTTAAAAAAATTTAAATTCCAACACTCCAGATTGTGCCACGTGTCACAACGGTAACATTTTAGATTTTTAAACAGTTTTTTTTTTAAATTTACAAAGCCTAATAACGTGGACCGTTGATCTTAAATCAAACAGATGAAATTAAATGAGATTTTTAAATGTTTTTTACCGTTGGAAATCCAACGGTCCATAAAATAAGACCGTTTCAATCGAACGGACATGGGGAAGCCACGTGGCTTCCCCAACGGTAACTTTTCTCAACTGATGTCGCGGGCCCCAGCCCTGTTTTTTTGTCGGATGACTCGCGCCCACGCTCGTGTGAAACTCACGCGCCTGATGCAGCCTTCGGGCTATCGGGTTGGCAATCCTTGACGGGCCTGCTCCTCGGGCCTCGCTTGTCGCTCGGGCTTCATAACGCTGGAGGTCATACCCCCAACAATTTGCTACTGTTTGGAGGCCTGGCCCCCGAGCAACCTCCCCCGCTGGATGTGCTCTCATTAATGTGATAATGAATGTACATGTTTATTACATATTTTTTTTAAATAAAAATTAGTAATGGATTTAAGATTTTAATAATCACACCTCTTTTATACTCCTAATTAATTTTCAATTCAAACATTTCCAAAATAAAAAAAATTAAATTAGAATAAGTTTGTACCCATTAGTTTTTTATAAAACAATTCTCAATTTTTTAATCTTAAATGTACTCATTCATATAATTTTCAATTTTTTTCAATCTTAAATGTACTTATTCTTAAATATACGAATTTGTTATATGTAAAATGTACCATTTTTTTCAATATAAAATGTACAAATTTTTCATATAAAATGTAACCAAATTTTTAATATAAAATCCATTCAATTTTTTTAATCCATTTTTAAACTTATAAGGGTACATTCTTTATTGTTGATTTGAGAATGTATCTATGTCAAGTTTAATCGAAGAAATTTACTAATGTTATTAAGTCTAATATCTTTTTTTTTTCTTCTATGTTTTGAAGAATGTACCCATGTTTTGGTACAATAATTGTTTTTTGTTAATTTTGATGAATGTACCCATATTTACGTACACACACACACACACAATATAATAGAGAGTATAATTTATATTTTATTATTTTTAATCCCACAAATTATGGGTTATATTTAAAATCTCATTAATATAAACAGAAACAACTTTCAATTTTTAATTTTTAATTTAAAATTTATAGTAACTTACACTATTACATTAATGTCATGGACTTTCGATCAATAACTAAAAACAAATAATGTTTCAATCAAAAAATATTGATAGTTAGGGACTGCATCCAAAATGTCCCTTAATTAAATTATAAGAAAGAAATTAAAGGAAGAATAAATAGTGTGTCAATTTAAGGCATTGTGCAGATAATTTAATTAACTTTCGAAGTTTTGGAAAATGAAAGCGATCGATGCTTAATAACTTGGCGGGCATAAAAGCATACACGTTGGTACCTCTTTTACAATAACAAATTAAATATATTCTCTAAGAAAATGAAATAATTTTATATTGTTTAATTTATTTAATATATGATATTTGATTTTGGCATATCCCACGCTGCAATTTTATAAGGGTTGTTTAATCTTTGTAAAGGTGGTAGTTGCAGGCATAACTCATTATCAGTCTAAGTCTTCTCTCCAGCAGCCCAGCTAACCCAATTGTTTATGACCTAATTTGTAATATAATGTTGCTAAATATTTTGTTTTTGTTTTATTTTCTGCGTGCTATATATGGTCTGCTAATGTTGAACAAATCCTGTCGGTAGTCAAATATGAAGATATCATAGAAGGAACGTTCATCAAATATTATTTATTGCAGTTTTAGATTCCTCACCATAATTTGTTTCTGCTTTGATTGTTTCTTAAACTCAAGTAGAAATGCACTGTGCAACGGTGGATCCAAACCTAGCATTAAGAAAGAACTTAGTAGTCTGAATACCTAACCCCAGGGTCTTGATCCTTTCTTTCCACTTCACATGGGAAGAGGATAAGACTAGAATAGTAGTTCGACGATCAAATCTTTTATGTGTAGTTTGTTTTGCCTAATTCTTTCATTCATGTTGTTTTCTTTCATTGTACAATTGATTTGATTATTCATCAAATAATATAATACTGATTCTCATAATATAAAATATAAAAGAAATTATGGTCATACCATATCTCATCAGCATGCAGTTATTTCATCAGTAGACATGGTTAATTATGTAGCTGGGATTTAAACTACCTAGAATTTTAACTAATCCAATCTCTTCCTAAATCCTACGAGCCGCAGTCACTGAATTAAGGCCTCTCTCATATGTCATCATTACTTCAATTAAATTCAGATGAAGTAGGTTTGGTTTATGCGATTCGATCGTCATTTTCTTAATTTAAAAGTACTTTGCCTTACCTTATTAACTCGACCTGTTATTTAATCCAGACTGATCAGTTGCTTGTTAATGGACTATAAAGTTTAAAGTTGAAGTAATCAAATTATGTTTAGGGTTTGTCCTGTGTAATTTAAATGGTATTGTGGAGTAGTGGTTGTAGGAGATATGCTGTGACATCAGCAATAGTTGAAACAGTTTAGAAAGACTGACTGTAAGAATATACATATATATATATATATATTATGTATATCTTTAATCCAGCACTAAATATGCATACATGGGATTTCAAATTATGTCCTATATTAAACGACCATCTGAAACAGCAAAAGTAGCTTTAAACAGAAGGTGACCAACAGGAGACAACAAACCAAGTAATTAAAAGCGCTTCTGATTGGCTTTTGGATTTTGAACACAGAAAGAAAAATGCACACAGTACATTAAAAAAGCAGTGGCATGAAGTACTTTTGAGAATCGCAGCAGCCTATAGTAGGGCAACATTGCAATCCACAGTCCACACTTCGGCTTTGTTTTTCAATTCCATAGTTACAATTGTATGTATGTCTCCACGCATTGGCATGCACGTTTTCTTCTATGGCCAGCTAGAATTGTAGCAGTAGTCAACATATATTGAATACGAAGAAAAAGAAAATGGCTTCCATAAGCAATGAGCTCATTTGACCACAAAAGAAAAGAAAGGAAAACGAATGAGCTCATTATACAATCCAGACGCACTTCTAAATTTTTTGGTCTAATGTTGCTACAAACACTTTTGGTTCTCTAAAAGCTTCATAACCATTCTTACAGCAATAAAAAACGAATCCTAATTAAACTCATTTGGAAACAACATTCAGTAGCGTGACTGATCGTGAGCTGCTTCTCTGCTGACTTTGCAAATACTAAAACATAACACAAGCAGGGACAACATTGTACTACTACTACTTTAGAGTGACTAGAAAGAACTCGATCAATTGAATACCGTTTTAGTCCTGTAATATTTGCACAAAATACAACTTTTGATCAAACTTTTTGAACCAGATCTATGATCTACAAAATCTTCATTAGCTCTCTTTGGACAGCTGCCGCTACCTTTTTTCATTGGACCCTATTTGGTTTTCAAACTAAATATAAATTCATATGTAAATTGCTAAAGTAGAACTTTAATTTCAAAGAAGAGCATGGTTTTTCTATTTTGGCCTTGTATGGGAGAAATTCTCTCATGTAGCCAGTGACACCGCATGTTAATTACTATCTAACAAAAGGGTAGTGTGAATTATTTGAATACATTATAACTGTCTATATTATTGGTGGTGTCACTGAGACAATACATTAGTACAAGAGAGTCTCTCTCAAGACTATATATATAAACATTTAGTTAAAAGGGAAATTATTACAAAGTCACATGAGTCACGCCCAACTAGTAATAAGTAGAGATAACATGGAGTTGAATTAATGAAGAGTGTATATAGGATGGGGCATGCAAATTGCAGCTGGTAGAGGAAAAGATGGACGACCCATTTGCTCTTGTTTTTACGACTTCACTTGCCCTTTCAAATAATGCGGCCCCTTCCATTGACTAGAACTGGAAATTTGGAAAGGCAATTGTAACATGCATCATGCAAGAGAGTGGAGAGCAGTAGGCGGACATTATCAATTTGATTTAGTAATTAAACACGTATGATGTTACCTTTTTAAGTTCATTGAAACACATAACAGAACGTTGTTGCACCATGTCTAATGTGTTGTATGGTAAAATATAAGAAAGAATTAATCATGCATTAGTGTTAATTACCTCTTAATCATATAAATATCAAAAGATGTCAAACTAGATTTTGTTTGTTCAAATGGGGTAGTTTGAAATACATGGAAAATGGTATTGTGGTAATATATCAACAAACTAGAGAAAATACCTCTTAATCATGAAAATTTCAAAAGATGGCAAACTAGATTTTGTTTGTTCAAATGGGGTAATTTGAAATTCACGGAAAATGGTATTGTAGTGTCTTCAGCAAACTAGCTAGAGAAAATAATGATTAGTTGGCTAATTAGTAATGTCACACTTTTTTCTAATTATTATAATCAATGAAAATAAAAAAAAATTTATTTTTCTACCTACTACCATATCTTTAACCATGGGCAGTGCCACTTAAGAATCATGATGATCTCAAACCCCTTCTACCCTCCAAGTTGTATATATACACACACACATATCGAATTTAAAATTTTGAATGCAAGAAATAATACTCTTTAAGTTCTTACCTAACTGAGCTACGAGCTTTTACCCTCCCTAATTCTCTCCCTTTTCTCATCAGATCTGCCTCTTCTTCCAAATGCAAGGCCATTGTCTTTAACTTGGTTTCCAATGGTTCTTTATCTCTTATCCCAAAGTTTGGACTTCCCTTTCTTGTAATTGTCGTCCCTAATTTTTTTTTTTAATGATCAATTGCATTTATATCCTTTAGATTAATTTAGAGTGATTTTGAAATGGGTTAGATATTTTTATGGGTCATTTTGATTCCGGTCCCTAATCAACTTAATTGTTAGACTGGAACCTTATTTGTTTAAATATTTTGATCGAGGTCCTTAACATTATTTAAGAGATTTAAGTCATGCATTTATGCATTTAATGTCCCACCAATTATGAAATTTAAACAAATTCAAATAATATTTTTAAAATATAATAAATACTTGAAAATAAATATTAGAATAATATTGTTCTTCACTAAATTATAGCAAAGAAAATAATGTACCCGCATAATTATTAACATATTTAAAAAAAAAACTACTGATATATTTTAAAACATAAAATAAATACATACAATTAGCACGGGTACATTTAGTAAAATTAAAAATAGGTACAAATAAATTAAAAAATATGGGTACAAATACAAATAAAACTTAAAAAATATGGGCACAAAAAGAAATTAATATATGGTCACAAATTAAAAGTGAAAAGAAAATTGGTACAAATTAAAAAAAAAGGTTGCAAATTAAAAATGGGTACAAAATAAAAATAAAAATATATGATAAAAAATTTAGCCATAAATATAAATATACCAAATGTAACATATTGCAAATTAAAAATGGGTACAAAATAAAAATAAAAATATATGATAAAAAATTTAGAAATAAAAACTATTTTATTATTGAAATAATTAATGATGTTTATTAATACCTAAGGACCTTAATAAAAATTTGAAAAGAAATAAGATTTTAATCAGTTGAGTAGCAAAAAGAATGATTTGATTTGATTGTTTGGTCCCTCGTTAATTGTCACATATTGCATCATTGCATCATTCTTAGTTGATTTGATTGTTTGGTCCCTCGTTAATCTAATGACTTGAAAAGCTTAGAACTCGTTCTTACTTGATGTGGAACCATATATTCTTGAACCATGCATCTTTATGAATCAAAACCGGTCATCATGGAGCTACGGTTTCTCCCAAATCAATATATGCTTAATATTGCAAACGACAACCAATCACACAATTTGATTTCAATGGTGTAAGTTGATTTCAATGGTGTAGGTGTATCTTCTACGTACAACCTAGAAACGAGTATCCCATAAGCCATTCATCAATTTACAAAGGAAACTAGAATCATATAGATGAAAAAGTATAAATTGATACGATTTTAAAAGTGTAATGAAAAAAAATTGAAACCTCTGATAATTTGTTTTCTTTTTCCTTTTAATTTTTCTTTGTTAGAGAGCCTTCTTTTCTAGTCTAATTTTCTAGAATTTACTACTTTATCACACGTATATACAAGTCAAATACACACTTGCGTATTCGACAAGGCAAAGATCTTATGCAATAATCTTCACTAATTTGATTTTCTGAAATCGTGTCCATGATTTTTACCACTTAAAACCATTATCATATTGTGTTTTTCAATAACCAAAAACAAGAACAAAACAAAGCCAAAGACTCAAGACTCCTGGACCATTATTTCCAATTTTTAAACTATTATTCCTGTTTTTATTTTTATCATTTTATTATTGGATCAAGTATCCACGGAATAAAACCAAAGGGTTAGGTCCATTTGAGCGGACGGAGTCAACCCGTCAACTTCACCCCGAATGAAGCCACGGTTCGGTGTCAAAACTCTGGTGGTCCAGCAGCCAGTCTGTAGCGTAACTTATGTAAAAACGAATTCTACATTATATGACTTCCGGTCAATTACCGTAATTTATTATCGTTTATATTATATTATTAAACAGAAATGCCGTGAGAATAATGAATCCGTTCAATTGAATTCGATATCCCACACTCGGTTCCGGACCAATCTCATATCAGAACCGTTGACTCAGCGCTTTCCACGAGCGAGAGACGCCGGGCCAGTCGCGGGCCAGTGGGGAGCCTGTGGAGTTTTGGAACGCGTCAATCTCTCTCCTCCATTCTTTGACATCAGAGCCAAATCGGACGGCTGTCCCAGCTCAGGACCGTCATGCATGTGGGGTCCAACTGCCTCCCTCCCTACACCGTACGTCAGTCTGTGAATCGCTACCTGGACTACCGGGCTATGATGTGAATAGGTAATATTATCATCGAGATTAAGAAAAGCTTTAGGTAAGACGACGATTGGCACATCTTAATCATTTTTATTTTTCAGCCGACATTTTTCCATTCCTAAAAATGTACTCCGATGAAGACAAAGGGTTCAGGTGGACATGATTTCTATTTGAGCAAGCTAGGGAGACCAACTATTAGATTAAATTTTGTAAATCATATAACGTGGTTGTTGATAATCGAATTATTATTTAAGTGTTGATTAACATGTTTATTTCTTATTAGTGACATATCACATGATTTACAAATTTGTTTTAAAAAATTGTTCTACATAAAGCATGACGTTTCACGAAAGTTCAAAATCAAAACTTTCCAATCAACTATAGTCTTTGGTATGGTGGTACCTATCTTCAATCAGTTGCAGAAAGTCTTCGTCACATGGAAGTAAGAGTGATATATGATTTATGACTGAAAATGCGATTTCAACTGTTATATAACAATAGCATAGATAACCTCAAAAGAAAAAAAAACAAAACAAAAAAACAACCTAAAGCGTGTACACTTTTGTTATTACTAATAATGACTTCATTTTCCATAATCAATCAAAACTTTCTAACCAACTAGTCTTTTGTATGGTGGTAATTTTGTCTTCAATCAGTTGTAGATAATCTTCGTCATATGGACATAAGAACGATATATATTTGTCATGAGTAAGATACTTAGTCGTGACTAACTCATTTTAATGGCATAGTTTTATTTTTTAATTTGCTAGATAAGTGTAAGAAATATCGGCATAAACATTGTTTTTTTTTTTTAACAAAAACTTTCCATGTCTCATTAGTATTTAATTTTTTTTGGTATGATGATTAATCCCAAAAGTCAAATATTGATAATGAACGAGCCTTTACTCATGTGACCATACATAAAGTGTATTTAGTCATCACTCATGTGATATTTAAAGCGATATCCAAGTAGCTAGTAATGCCTTAAATTTGAATCCCTTTTTTTCTCTTCTTAAAACCTTCCAATTGTAGCATCCCTATCTTATTACTTTCCCCAAACACAACTAAATTAAATTAAAATTAAGAGAAATACTAAGGAGACTTGCTCAAAGTGAGCTCTTCATGAACTCTTTATCATCTGATAGTTTAACGTTAATTTTAGTCCCAACATTTTAAAACATTGTACCAAAAACATAAAGTGATGGAGAATTTATGAAGAGTCTCACTCTTTAGAGAATCTCCTTAACATTTCTCTAAAATTAAAACCCTTCCCTTCCCTTCCCTTCTCCTCCTCATTTCTCTCCAAGTCCAAGTCCAAATCCAAAGTGCAAACACAAAAAATATTAAGAGTAAAAAGCCACACACCTCACCCCATCACACCACACATTCACTTCTAGTACTGCTATAGTCTCTCTCTCTCTCTCCCCCCATTGGGGAGGTCTTCTTCTAAAGTCCAACCCCCCCTTTTATTGCCGAGTCCGTTGCACTCTCTCCCCCTTCACTCACACATTCACTTCCACCTACACACAAACTCTCTCTCTCCACAATTTTTCTTAGGATTTATGGCCAAAGGAAGTGGACTCTCCATTGATTCAGATCCATTTTCCTTCTCTCTCCACCACCCTATAGTCCTCAACTCCTTCCAGGAAGACCAATATAACCACCACCTCCCACCACTCTTCACCACCAAAAAACAACTTCACCACCACCACTCATCACTCATGCTCATGGACAACTCGACCGCTATTCACCGCCGATCTCCTCCGCCCCCTCCTCCCACGACTATCCGGTTCGCAGTCAACCTCAACCGCTCCCACGACGACGATGTTCAGCACTCTCCTGACTCACCACCACCCTCCAACGAGCAACGCGAGGTCATCGACGAGCGGGACTTCTTTGCCGATAGCAAGAACCACCTCGATCACGAAAAGTCCGTCGGCTCCGACGACCCTGCCAATAAAATGGACTTACATGGCCCCACAGACATGGAATTCAACGTAAATGTAAGCGACCCTTTTCGCCATTTTGTTCTTGAGGCACGGATCCAGCCTACCCTAGGCATCTGCCCCTTTATCCTCCCTCAGTGCCTAATAACCTCAAAGTGTTTCTCCTTGCTTGTTTCTTAGTCCAAAATCTCCGATTAAACCTTAAAGTTTGACCTCTCGAAAGCTTGGTTGTCATATGAATCGCCTCAGTCGTGAAGCATGAAGAGCTGGGCTACCGAAGAGTGCATCGCACAGCGCATCTGCGTTTCTTGGCCACCGCAGTTTTGGTCCATGCCAATTACAAAAAATAAATAAATATATATTCGTAATATATAAAACTTGTATCATAGAACGAAGAGTACAACTGCACCCAATATCTTCTCTTAGCTCAACCCATTTTAAAATTCTAGGTCCGTGCATGCGAGTTTTTGTTCATTGTATTATTGATTTATAGTTATAGATTTTTTTTTCATTCTACTCCTGGTCATTTATAAAATTTGAACTCATAATCTCTTTCATGAGACGGATTTTTGCTGGTTTTAATTTTGTCTTTGTGTTTTTGTAACTTTGTAGACTGGTTTGAATCTTCTGCTTACAAACACTAGTACTGACCATTCAGTGGCGGAAGATGGTATTCCATCAAACATAGAGGATAAAAGAGCTAAAAGTGAGGTAAAGATGAAAATCTAACTGTTCTTTTTTTTCCTTATAAAGAAACTTCGACGGTACTAGAGATATTTTATTGAATTGTAAAATAACTTACACCTTGATCAATTTTGCTTTACATTTTTTGACCTGTGATTGAATTTTGGTTCTTCGGTTTTTCTCAGCTGGCTGTTCTTCAAGCTGAGCTCGAGCGGTTGAACGTGGAGAATCAACGGTTGAGGGGGATGCTTAATCAGGTGACCACCAATTACAATGCTCTTCAGGTGCATTTGCTGAATTTGACGCAAAGCCAGAAGGCTGATCAGAACAGTAGCGGTGCCGAAGGCCATCGAGTGGCGGTGGAAGAAAAGAAGCTTATGAATGGCAATGGATCATCACTAGTGGTGCCGAGGCAGTTCATCGATCTTGGGTTAGCTGCTAAAAATGGTGACGCTGATGAGCATTCACAGTCTTCGTCTGATGAACGAAGTCGTGGCGAACGGTCTGGATCGCTTGGAGATAATATGAAGGCTGCAGGGCACAGTGATGACCAAGGGATCGGTTTTGATCACGAAAAGAAGGATTTCGGGAGACGAATTGGGAGAGATGAGAGCCCAGATCAGCCGTCACAGAGTTGGAGGCCTAACAAAGTTCCGAGGCTCAGTTCTCCGAAAGAGGTTGATCAAACCGAGGCTACAATGAGGAAGGCTCGGGTCTCGGTTAGAGCTCGATCCGAGGCGCCTATGGTATGTGCTTTTGTACTGAATTGGAGTAGTATTATGAGTGACATTGAATATCTGTTCCAACATCCTTGTTGATTTGCTAAATTTGTTGGGTTTTGATGTAGATCACTGATGGATGTCAATGGCGAAAGTATGGGCAAAAGATGGCAAAAGGAAACCCTTGTCCTCGTGCTTATTATCGATGCACCATGGCTGCTGGTTGCCCGGTTCGAAAACAAGTAAGCTAAGCTCACTTATGGTAACTTTTCTCTTATTAGATATAGGACATGTTAACTTGTCAAACTGTGAATTAGGAACATACAATTTTAGTCGTTGTAGTAATTTGAACTACTATTATGATCAAACAGGTACAAAGATGTGCAGAAGATAGGACAATCCTAATCACTACATATGAAGGCAATCACAACCACCCATTGCCTCCGGCAGCAATGGCAATGGCATCGACTACATCATCCGCGGCGCGGATGTTGCTCTCGGGGGCTATGCCGAGTGCCGACAGCCTAATAGACTCAAACTTCCTCAGCAGGACAATCCTCCCATACTCCTCTAGCATGGCCACCATCTCCGCCTCAGCGCCATTCCCTACCGTTACATTGGACTTAACACAGTCACCGAACCCTTTACAACAATTCCAAAGGCCACCAGGCCAATTCAACATTCCATTCCCAAACCCTAATCAGAATTTCACCAGTGGCCCTGCCTCATTGCTGCCTCAAATTTTTAGTCAGGCGCTATACAACCAGTCTAAATTCTCTGGCCTCCACATGTCACAGGATACAGACCGTGCGGCCGTCCAATTAGGTCACCAATCGCAACCCGGGCAGCAGCAGGGCTCACTGGCCGATCTTACTGCCGCCACCGCTGCCATTGCAGCTGATCCAAACTTCACTGCAGCCCTAGCAGCTGCCATCACCTCTATCATTGGCAATGCTCATCCAAACAACAATGTTGCCAACCCAGCAACCAACTCAAACAACAACAATGCCAATGCCACCAAGCAACAGCAATAGCGATTGCAAAAATAAACTTAGCAATTCTAGTTTTTCAGGGAATTAAAGCATGCTTTATTATTATTAGTTTTCTGTTAGGATTAATTACTTTTGTTTTGGGATGGGAGAAAAAGAAAGTGAAAATATACATGTTTTTTTTTCTTTTATTTTTTTGGGTGGAGGGGATAAATTTACGATAGATATTATTTTCTTTGTCATTTGGAATAATATGTTATTATTTTCTTTGTCATTTGGAATAATATGTTCACATTGTATGTCAATACAAAGTAACATAAAAACGAAGAAAAAAACAAAGAAAGAGGAAAGGATGCAAATTGGTTCTTCCATGTTTGTATGCATACGGAAATGGAGAGATTGATGTTTTGGCACTCTCTCGTCTTATAATTATTTATGCCAATGTTCTATGTTTTCCGATTGACCAGTCAAAACCTAGAAAGAATCACAATTAGTCTGATGTCAGCTATCAGAAGACTTCAGATTCAATTTACATTTAAATAGAGAAACAAATTTTATTTTTAAAAAGTTTAATATCTAATTGTAGTGGCCCAACTTTATTATAAAATTTGTAAATCCGTGCGTAAAATGTTCATATAAATATCTTATCGTTTGTAAAAGAGACAAAACAAAGGTTAGAAGGAGAAGAACAAAGTGAGGATATTGGAAAATGACAATGGAAGGAAGAATAAGAGGGGATTTTATTCTATTTTTGTTGTTGGAGTTATGTGTATAAAAAGTGGAAGTCCTACCAAAACATTTCTCTCCGTGTGTGAGAGCTTTTTCTCTCCGTGAGTGAGAGCAGTAGCCCCGCTAAAACTTTTTCCTCTTGTCGCCGGCCCTAATTCTGATTAGGGTCGGTGGCAGCCCTTCCTCTTCCTATTTGCTTCCTCTTTCTTTTTTTTGGTGTGTTTCCCTGCTTTCCTTCCTTTTTGTTTTCTTTTTACACCCTGATTTTCACAGGTTTATCCTGCTGCCCTCAGATCTCCATCCATCCACATACATGTTCTTATTTTGGCTTCCACCGACTCCATCTCCGTTCCGCTCTGCAATCAATTTTAACCGCAAAGTGATGCGGTCTTCTGAGAAGGTGCATAGAGTTCCGGCGTTCTCACCGGCTCGGGTGGCAACACCACCTCCTTCTCTTTGTTGTCTGCCAGTTCTGGCAGTGTTGTTCGTGGTGATCCCATGGGCTTCTTTGGTTTCTCTTCATTTGTGGCTGCGTTTGGTGAGATGTTCTCTGTTGGAAGGCGAAATTCATCCTTTTTCCTTCTCTGAGGTGTGGGTTCCTAGCGAACGTTGGTGGTGGCGGTTCGTTATCGTCGTGGAGTGCAGTTCCTGTGCTTTTGGCGGTGTCTTTGGAAGGAAAGCTGCTAGGTTTAGCTTCTGTGTTTTGTTGTTTTGGGCTCAAAACTTTGTTTTGGGCTTTTGGGTTACTATTGAGATCCATTCTTTTGCTTGTGTGGTTATTGTATATGGGTCTCAATTTGTGTAATTAGTTGTGTTGTGTTAATAAAGTATCTTGTCCTCTTTCCAAAAAAAAAAAAAAAAAAAAAGTGGAAGTCAAGGGAAGGAGTCAACAAAACCGTCTCGGAGTTATGGGGTTAGTTTGACATGCAAGGAAAGTGAGGAAAGGTAAAGAGAGAGAGACTTTTTTGGTTTTTGTTTGTCACGTTCGGTGCTACCAACTCTTGCCATTTACCTATTTGGCAAAGCTTGTTCTTAAGCTTCACCCTATTGATGACAAGAAAATATACTGCAATCATAAAAGCAAAAATGGATTATTAGTTATACCATCTGATAGTGTATATAAAGGTTATCTCCAACCAAAGAGCTAAATATAGTCCCGTTTAGAATTATAACCCTGCAAGAAATTATTATTAAATAAATAATGTTAAGCCATACTTATATATCATCTTTAACCAAATAGGCTAAACATAGCTCTCTTAATAATTTATTAGTTTAAAGTTTATAGTTTAAATTTATTGATTAATTTAATAAAACTATCGGTGGACATTTTCAAATCTAACTGTTGAATTTGAATAAGTTATTGCATATGAGGAGTTGGCCCCCAAGAAACAGGCTAAGAGTAGGGCTACATTTGGCCAACCTGATGCCTTTTTGGCCAAATAATGGTTTGGTGGATTGCATAGAATTATAGCCCCAGCCCTCAGTTTGGAGATGATTTTTTGGCACATCAGGTCATTTTTTGGCTCTTGGGCTTTTAGCCCTCTCCATTGGAGATGGCCTAAGGTTAAAAAGACGCTTCAAGGTTAAAATTGGAGAAAAATAAAACCAACTATAAATTTATATGTTGTAAAATATAATGTGAATGTTGCACATACGAATGCATGAAGAAGAAAATCAACATGCAACCAAAAAGTGGGCTTTGGTGACGACAACAATTAAAAGCTTTACGTATAAAAGTGTTAGGGAGATGAAATAGTAAAAATAAATGATGACTTTTCACTCATGCCATTATTTCCTACGGGTGCAAGGCTTTCCTATTATAAAGGGACATATGTAATGTAAAGATCGTCCCATCTTTCTATCTACCTATCTCAGCAAACAATTTGTGCCAATTTTATTCTTTCTCTTACACAAGATCAAAAGTAGAAAGTGAATACCAATCTCCCTACCTTCTCTACTTGCATTAATTATCTGATACATTTACGAAAACAAACAATGTGACACATTGCTCCAATTCCACTCCGATCTCTAGCAAATGTTCTCTGTCTCACTTTTGCCTATTTATAACTGTAGTGTTTGTATGAGACTTCAACTTTTTTGGACTTAAAAGCCACCTATAAATTATGGCAGAATATCTAAAAGAAATAAAGTGTGAGAAAATCATTCTCTGTAGTTTGGTTCATGATGCTAGAGGAATACAATCACCAATTTTATTTGGTGATTTCATAAGCTTAACTAAGCACCTCAAGAGACCGTTGAACGGTATGCACTTACATGGGAGCTTCTTTATTTGTAGGGTGTGCAGTGATATTTTTCCTATAAAGGTATTAGGTACGAAATTGTAAGTAGCAAATTCGGTACCAACTTATTATGCACCTTTTAGTATAAATATATCGTTGTACAAAAAACAAGAAAGAATTTTCCATTGTTCTTTTGCATCCCTTAAACACTACTCTCTAAGTGTGACAAAATACCGCAACTAGTTGTGCATTTCTTGTATGTGCTATAACTACCAAGCTTTAACATAAATGCTCTCGCGCACATTATTTTTCACGAGCGATGCTTTGGAGAACACCACTCCCAGCCTTGATACCATATTGGGCCGCCCCAATACTTCATCAAAGTCCAGCAGGATGCTGACTTACTATTCTGGGCCTGTTTATGGGCCTGCGGATTGTGACATCACACAAACGGCGCCACTACCTAAGTTTCAAAACTAGACTGGTAGTTGCGGCCGAAGGTTAACTGCAATTTTCGGTTGGACCGAAAGCCGGCCAATCAAAATACGACACATCACGGTATGTATTGCGCGAAGCAGCGGAACCCGACCCTCTCTTCTCTGGTTCTTTTTACGTCCTCTGGCTTGGGTTTCCTTCTTGCTTCAGTTTTCATCTGATCATTCGCAGTTCGTCGTCGTACTAAAAAAATGTAAGTAATTTAATTTAATTATAATTATAATTTAATGCATCAAAATTAAGTTTCTGATAATTTTTTTTCAGAGCTTTAAGCTTTTGAATCGTTATTTTGGTACATGTTTTGGATTGTTTTCTTCTGATGTTTGCACCTGTATTGCTGATTGAGTTCTAGGGTTACTTAAAATCTGTTTGGTTCCTGAGAAAATATCAGGAAAGGTTAAAAAAATGGAAATGGAATGCAATTTTATGTTTTTTTTAGCGATCAAAGATAGACCATGTTTATGTTTTGTTAGAGCATTTGATTTTCACTACTTGCTTTAGTTAAAAGTGATTTTTGAGCAACAAATTTGCGCACTTTTTGTTGCAGTTGTCGAAAATGGGTACTGAATTTAGAGCTGGTTTGGTCACTTCCTTTCTGTTTCTGCTTCTTTCCCATGTGGTGATTTCCACACCCAATGATGGGTTGGTCAGAATTGGACTGAAAAAGATGAAAATAGATAAAACTTGTCATCTGAGTAGAAGAAGTAATGGAACGCCGGGAGGTACGATTAGGAAGTATCATTTACGCAGTAATCTTGGGGAGTCTGAGGACACTGATATCGTTGCGTTAAAGAACTATATGGATGCTCAGTATTTTGGTGAGATTGGTATTGGAACTCCTGCTCAGAAGTTCACTGTGATATTTGACACCGGAAGTTCTAATCTTTGGGTGCCCTCAGCAAAGTGTTATTTCTCGGTATAGCTCAGAAAGTCTTTTTTTTTCTTTTTTCGTTTTTGTAATTCCTTTTGTATTAGAAATGTTTAGTCAAATGAAGTTTTCTTACAAGTTGGTTGGCTTTCAAATTGAATTGCAGATTGCTTGCTATTTACATCCCAAGTATAAGTCTAGCCAGTCAAGTACATACACTAAGAATGGTACGCTTCCATTCCCCGTTTCAATTTATTCACTTTCTTATAAGATTATGACAGTCCAATGGGAGGTGATCAACCATATGCTTAGCTTATAGCAGTTTTAAACTTAACGGGAATTTTTTTTTTTGGGGGGGGGGGGGGTGTGGGAACTGACACTCTTTAAAGATTGATATAGAGACTGATTGTATGTTTTTTTCGTAAGCCGTGTTTCATATTCCAATGTAGGCAAATCTGCGGCAATCCAGTATGGCACTGGTGCAATTTCAGGTTTCTTCAGCCAGGACCATGTCCAAGTTGGCGATCTTGTTGTCCAGGATCAGGTTTGTTTTCTTGACAGAAAGTAGATTTGGTGATGTTTGGTGTTGTGGACTTTACCTTTGCTATTTTTGTTGGTTATAGGACTTTATTGAGGCAACCAAAGAGCCTGGCATCACGTTCGTGGCTGCTAAGTTTGATGGTATTCTTGGACTTGGTTTCCAAGAGATTTCAGTTGGAGATGCTGTTCCTGTCTGGTAATTCAGTGCCACTTAGTTCGTAAAAATCCCGAATCAGTCGATTCAATTTATAAATTAAAACTAACACTCCAAATTCTGTATTTTACTTGCCTCTCCACAGTTGTAAGTCCTCGTTGCTAATCTGTTTTTACTGTACATTTGCTATTATAACAGGTATAATTTGGTCAATCAAGGTCTTGTTAAAGAACCAGTTTTCTCATTTTGGTTAAATCGCAATACTGAAGGGGAAGAAGGGGGTGAGATTGTCTTTGGTGGGGTTGATTCTAGTCATTTCAAGGGTGAGCATACATATGTTCCCGTGACTCAAAAAGGCTACTGGCAGGTTCGCTATCCAAAATCTTTTCATCTTTTGCAGATTTTTCTACTTGATATATTATTCATATTCTTTCTTTCTTTTTGTTTCATACTTGCTTTTTGTTTCTGTTATTTGCAGTTTGATATGGGTGATGTCTTAATTGGTGGTGAATCATCTGGTACTGATCCGGAACTTGTTTTTGAAACCTGATTATGTCTAGAGTAGATGCTTCCTATGGCCTCGGCCAGCTTGCTTGTTACTGTATTTGAAAGATTGCCATGTCGCTTTCCAGGATATTGTGCAAGTGGTTGTTCAGCAATTGCGGATTCAGGAACCTCCCTATTGGCTGGGCCAACGGTATGCCATGTTGATACTCTTATTTCTTAGTACTCAGTTGCCAATATATCAAGAAGCACGGCACAAGACATACAGATCCAATGCTAAGGCATATCTGTTGCTTATAGGGATCCCAGTTCACCGTGATCTTATCATGCTTATATTCACATTTAGCACTTCTGATTAATGTTATTAACTTATTTTATAATCTTGCTTTTTCAGACTGTTATAACTCAAATCAATCATGCCATCGGAGCCTCTGGTGTTGTAAGCCAGGAATGTAAGATAGTGGTTGAACAGTATGGGAAAACCATTATAGAAATGTTGGTAGCCAAGGTATATAGATTTGAGTTTTACTTAATATTTCTATTGGTGCATTTTAATGAAACTTTCCTGTTCTTTAATCATTTTAATTGATATAAGTAGATAATATTGATTGGTCAGTTTCTCTTTGGTTCTACTTGCCTTAAAATCTCCTTGCAGTAAATTGAATTTTTCTTTTACTGGCATGTTTTATAGGCACAACCCCAAAAGATCTGCTCTCAAATTGGTTTCTGTACTTTTGACGGAACTCGTGGTGTGAGGTTAGATGCAGTTCAACCTATTTTCTGAAAGTTATGATAGAAAGGATGGTGGTAATAATGAGCCAATTAGGTCATCCTGGTTTTAATGTGCCTACGTCTTTACAGCACGGGGATTGAAAGTATGGTGGATCAGAAACAAGAAAAGAAATCTGATGGCGTGCATGATGCTACATGTGTTGCTTGTGAGATGGCAGTGGTGTGGATGCAGAATAAGCTAAGGAAAAATCAGACAGAGGAGCAGATCTTGGATTATGTCAACCAGGTAACTCAACTTCTCATATCATCTCTATGTGAAACGTCCCTTGCAGCATGCTCATTTTGGCATTTGCACTTGCAGCTCTGTGAACGACTTCCCAGTCCCAGTGGAGAATCAGTTGTAGAGTGTGATGCTCTATCTTCATTGCCCAGTGTCTCATTTACCATTGGTGGTAAAGTATTTGACCTTGCTCCAGAACAGGTATGGTGTCGTGACATTACCCTAAATCTTTTCATCTCGTTTGAGCACACGAGTAAACTACTTATCAACTTTATGTACATGCCCTATTGTGAAACGATCTCCAATTTTCCGTCTTTTTTGTACTTATTCTTGAAGCTTCCTGAATCTAATTTCTGGAAATCTAGTATTACACACGAGATTGTGTATTTTTGAGTCTCTACAATCCATATAGGCCCCAAGGATGACCTAAGCAGTTTTCGTAAGCTATTTTCCAATCTAACTTCATTAACCATGAAGCAGTTATACATATAGCTAGGTTGTCAGACTTAAACTTTTACCGGTTTCTGGTTATGCTTCCGAATAGTCTTAGAATTGATTTTATGCATGCAATATGTTGTTTTTGTGGAACTGCGTTAATACACTTACGAAAGACTTATCAACTTCGAGCTGTCATAGTGAGTTCTCTGCTGGAAACTATACTGTAGTACATTTTAGTATTAGTTACTTTTCGCATACATTTATTTTTTTTCGGTACAAAGGATACGATGAATGACATTTAATTATTGCCACAGTAGATATTATGGAAGTTGATAGATTATTATCATTGTTGATAAAACCAGTCTTCGCCCTTTTTGGCCGGTATTCAATTGTTCATTTCGTGTGTTATTTATCACCTAACTAATATCTTAATGTCTGTTGGTATCAGTACGTTCTCAAAGTTGGGGAGGGAGTCGCAGCTCAATGCATCAGCGGATTCATAGCTTTAGACGTCGCACCTCCTCGTGGACCACTGTGGTATTTATCTCTTTGAACTTTTACCTTCTTTCCAGCAATGTCACACAGAAATAGTTTGCAACTAAAAACAATGGTGTATATGCATGTGATGCAGGATTTTGGGAGACGTTTTCATGGGTCGGTATCACACCGTGTTCGACTACGGAAACTTGTCAGTTGGATTTGCAGAAGCAGCAGCTTAAGACGCAGGGCTGATTCTATATTTTCTGCCTGCCTACTTTTGTATATAATCTCTACTGACATCACAAAAAGTTAGATACAATGGAAGTTGTTTATGTGATGGATGATGGACACGATCCTTGGATAATCTTGCATCTGTGAATAAATCAAGACAAGATTTGCTAATTTCTGTACAAGAAAACTTGGTATTGCAATATATACTTGGGGTTGAAATTGACAATTTCGTTTTCTTTAATTTTTTTGCAATACCTAAATTTTATCAAGTGTCCGTTTACCCGAAAGAAAAAAAAAAAAAAAAAAAATTTATCGGATGTCCATGTTTCACACGGGGTGGCCTAAGAGTTGGGAACGAATTTTTGATCCGTATTATAAACGGCACTTCTTAGGTTCGATTCATGATGTTGGTGAATCACACGATAATGGCTAATGAGAATTGAAATGTCTCTATAAGTCTTTTCGGCTTATAAAAAAAATTAAATTGTTGTGGCGAAATCACCGGTTTTTATTAAAGAAAAAAAACTTTTGTCAAGCGTCACAATGACTCCAATGTGACATGAGTCATCTTCAGGCTTCAACCAATATTTGTACACGTGGCTAATTGCAAAACCATTTTATGAAAAGCTGATATCGTTTGTTTGAATTTTGAGCTCACAGATCAAGCAAAAAAAACCTTAGGAAACTTTAACGAAAAACTCTTAATATTGTTCATTTTAACGAAAAATCACATTTTTACAGTAAAAAAATCAATCCTGGTATTATTCACTGTACCCTTTATTTTGTCATTTTCGTTAAAACTCAAAGTTTTCAAATTATCTTCATTAGTTTTTCTAAAAACGTTTCCTTCCTCCACCTTCGATGTTGTTGCTGGTGGTATTCCAGCCCAAAATTGTGTGATTCACTTTGAAATATTACTAGCATATAACTCTACGTGATCGATTTGAAATATTGTCAATGTAGGTCTTAAGTGTATGCAAGTTTTTTTCTAGGAATCACGCTTGCATGCAGTAGCAGTGTTAATGATATACGTGGATAAAAATCATATGCAATTTTATCAATACTACGTTGATAGTTTTTCAAATCAATCAAACACTATTATATAAGAAAATCAAAATATTTAAGTGTCACATGATACTGCTCAATTGACTTGAGATACCGTCACATGATATTTTGAGTTTTACCTACAAATCACAATTATATGTTCTAGAAGCGTTAACGATATGATATCGCTTTCAATTTGGACTCGCCTAAGTACGTGGTTGAAGCAGAAAGAGACCCGATATTGGAAAGCACTTTTAGTCCTCAAAGTCTCTAACTAACAAACTACAAAGTGACATATAAACAAACTTGTTACGTGTGCCGAGTCATTTATGATTTCCATCTGTCCCATCACCCACACAGACAGATAGAACGAAAGCATTTCCTATAACGGCACGTCCAAGCAAGCAAATCCACTATCCATCTTTACTCATTGAAATGCCGGCTACAACAAACCCTAGCTATCATGCTTAACCAAAGCAAACCTTCAGTTAAATTTTCCAACAACCCTAACAACTCACAACATTGTAAAACTCAAATAATTTTAGATGAAGCACAAATTAGGTCAAGGTAAACTGATACCATGACTCGTAATCGAGATCTTGGCATTCTGGAATTGATAAAGACATCGACGTCCATGACTTGGCCTGAGGACTGAGGACTGATGGTGCTCTGAACAAATATGATGTCGTCATAACAGATGATTGTGAATTGAAATTCCTAAATTTTGGAACTTTGGGTATGGCATTACCCCCAAAATACTGATTAGCTCCATGCCATTTGCATGATTAGCTGCGTTTTTGTTACTTCAGCTCACCGGCCTCATGCTTTGCGTTTAAAACGAGCTAAGATAAGTGGGGCTGCGAACTTTATAAGCAAATATTTTTAGGGCAAATAATGGTACAAATCAAGTAGGACCAATGCAGCTCATAGGGTTTCAAGTTTTTGTTTCATCTTATTGCCAAATCAAAAGTGCAAAGCCTTTAATTCAGTACACCCTTTAATTGTTAGAAAAGCTAGCAAAGATGGCGAGCTCACACTCACAATCTTACATGAAACGGGGTAATTGTTAAGAGTATGAGTCTCACATTAGGGAAAGAATGAACTTTGCATGTGCTGATTATAAGTAATTGGACTGCTACTTATATTGTCAATTGATTTTATGGTGAAACCTCAACTTCTTTTATGGTTGCAAAGCAGATTGTCTCACATGTGAAGTCTAACGAGACGTGTTCCATGTCACCCGATTTGTGTTGTCCATATGTTAAACTTGAACATTCGTCACTCGTGAGGGGACGTGTTAAGAGTGCAAGTCCCACATTAAGAAAATAATGAACCTTGCATGTGCTTATAAGTAATTGAACTTCCCTTCATATAACCAATTTATTTTATAGCAAAACTCATATTCCTTGGGTAATCGTTATCATAATGTCTTAGTCTAATAATATGATAATGGTTATCATAATGTCTTAATGTAATAATGTAATAATATGAGAGTATTTGCAAGTTTCTCTTGACATTGTACTGTGCTATTGCACTGAAACACCATACATCCGAACTGCTTTATGCAAGTTGCTCTACAAAGTCACAACTATATAGTTTAATTTACAAGAAAAAGCATTCTGCAATTTGTTTATCCTCTGCCGCAAGGGAGATATAAGCCACCTATCATTAGTGTGCCGAGGACCACAGCCCACACCAACAACTCTTCTTTTTTGTACTTTTCATTTCAATTGCATCAAAGGCACGTAAACCTTGTCACTTCCACATATACAACACACATAAAACGTGCCCTTTAATAACCCTCAACACCTACGTGTTCCATTCCCTATGGTTCATTTTTAGCCTCCAATTGCACGAGTAACGAGTACTGAATGATGAGTTTTTCTTTCATTGAAAATGAACTAGAATCATATACGAAAATGTTATATTGTCATTGCTTCGTTGATTGGAAATTTGTGTCACACATTAGTTAATTCAATATCGAATTCAAATTATATTGTTCATATTCTTAGTCATGTTATAGTTTGAATCCAACTCTGAATATGTACAGCATATTTAGTCAACTCATGTTTAATTATGTAATTTAGTTTTAGCGAGTTTGTCATAATATTGTTCAACATTTGGTTGTGAATCTGTAACACACATTAGTTTAACACATTCTTAGTAATGTTGTTTAGTTTCAATCTACAACGTAAGTATTTTTCTTACAACATAACACTGGTAAGGAAACATTACTCTGGTTGTATATAAACATGACTTATGTATAGTTATCTTACAAGCCACGCATAAAATTTGAGAATTGTTGGTGGGGATACTCACTCTTGGTCCAACTAACTAAACAAGTTTTGGACAGAAATTAGATATTTAGATGGTGGTTAAGTATGTGTGTGAGTGAGACAACAAATAGAAGATTTTTAATTAGGTTTTTGTTGCCATTTTACTTTTATACTCCCAAAACAACTAACCTCACCTGCTTATTTACTGTGGATATTGTTTAGTCAATTGGGACTCACTTTGTTTTCCCCCTTCTTTTGCTTCTGAATTGATTCCTCTCTTTAACTCTTTTGCAAGTTCAAACCACCACCCCACTTTCTAGCTTTTATTGGTCCACCAAGTTTATCTACCATCTTGTGTTTTATTAATTAAAAGGTCGATCAAATATACTATATAATTTAATTTAATTTAACCACCGCAAGGTGGCTTAGTGGTTAGTGATGAATTTCAGGCTCGTATTTCACACAGTTCATCTTGAATTTAATTCCTAGCGCTAGTGAATCATACGATGGTAGTCATGGGAAGGCTGAAATGTCTCTATGAGTTTTTCCGACCTTCGAAAGGCTAGACTGCTTTGGCGAAACCACCAATTGGCCCCACTTTTAAAGAGAAAAACAAAAAAAATATAATACAATTTATAGATATTCATATATACATATTGAAAAATGCTAGGGAAATCATATTTTGTAGATCACACATGATGTGATTGCTAATGGTTGGATACCTTCTTTAATGATTTAAAAAATAAATATATATATATAAAAATAAAATAAAAAAAAATACCATCAGTGTACATCACACGATCTACAAAAATAATTTAAGAAGATCATATATCTAACATCACACATTCATATTTTTTTGGTTGGCATAATAATGTAGTGTGTACGTACGGTGGAAGTTAGAGATCGAAGGACGTTTAATATTTCAATTAATTTTAAAAAAAAAAGTTTAAGAGTAGATGAATTCACATGAGGTGTTTTTTTTGGTAAATGAAACATGAGGTTTGAGAAACAAATCGTAGCACATGCATTAATTAACCCTTCTATATGCTACGTGTGGTTTATTAGTGATTAATATAATTTAATGGTTTCATTCCCTTCATTATTTAATTATAATTAATGGTATGTACCTTCTAATTTACTACCAAGATTATTCTTTTAGTGCCTTGAATGACACTTTTCGTCTATGAATATAACTTCCTTTTATTATTGTTCTTTCTAGAAAGCATGAAAGTGCTTTATTTAGCATGGTAGAAATCATGTTCACACTCATGTCATGGTAGTTTCTTTTGTGGTGTGTAAGTTACATTTGTGAATCATCGTCTTTCCTCTTGGTGTGCCGAGTACACGGCACAGTAGATCAAGATTAATAACACAATTAATTGGAAATTTTAAAAAAATAAAAAATTTCATCCACTTGACTATTTTAGGGGTGATGCTATCCACATATCTATTTTTACCTCTCACACATCCCTTGTTAACTTTTACTCTTTAATTTTCTTCAATTTATTCAATTTATTCAATTCAACTATCAAAATTCGAAAAAGATGTATAGAAGATAAAAATGTTGAGTGACGGCATATCATCAATCATGATAATCCATCGACAAAGGGTCAATGCAACTTTAGATGGGGTATGTCAAACATCTGAAAAATAACTAGTGTCACAAAATTACAATATAAATTTGTGGCGAAAAATTAAGAGACATGTTAAGGAGGCTCTCTTAAAAGTGGAATTCTTTATGAATTATTTGTCATCTCATGTTTTGGAACAATGTTTTAGAACATCATTCATAGATGATCCTTGCAAAAACTTCGACAAATCCAAAACCATTAAGAAATTCATTTGTAGTGAAGAAAGTTGATAAATACGACTCTACAAAGAAATCTTAAACTCATCTTAATCCAACAGTCATATGGTTTCAAACTTGAGTGATTTTTGGTGGACATGCTCTTTGAGAAAAGAAAGATCTAAAAGATATACGGTTCGAATCGTTGAAATACATTACGAAGTGGATTGCACACAAAAAATGTCAAAAGTTATGTAAAAAAAGTAGTATCACATATCCATCCCTATATATTTTTTTTTAGTTAGTGAAGACAATTTAGACAAATTAGACAAATACATAGAATCTGAAGGCATTGTTTTAGATCAGGTAAGGCACATTCTTTGAATTTTGGATGTGCCAGTGATGACTATACAAATTTCAACAAAATATGGGGGTCAAGCATTATAATCTTAAGTCAATCAAATTATGTAGCTTCAATTGAGGAAAAATTTGGGTTATTGATTCCTTAACAGAAAAATTACGAATATTGCCTTTGCACAAATTCCACTAATCCAAGATATCTCGTTCTAAGCTGTGAATCTGTTTAATCGTGGCCAAAGGTAGGATACAATTCCCAACTAGCCATTTTCGAGTATGAAAGAGTAGACAACCATGGTTCACCACTAATTATTCATTTAAAAAAAAAAATCCAAGGTACCAAAAATCATTTTAAAAAGAAAAAGATTATGCAATGGTGGTAGAGTAAAAATTGGTCAATGCCCACATACAAAAAATAATTATTATCTTGTCTTAACCCTCCTTTTAATTATACCAAATTGGCATATTCCTTTTCTCAACAAAAGAAAGACTTCAAATTTGACAAAACTTGTATGTAGAGTGGCAAACCACATGCTTAAATTCAACGATATACCAAAACTAAAAATTGAGAAAGTGAGACTAAAATTCAACCCTGTTTTGGTGGTTCAACGCACCCCCTAACACCTTACCCAATTTTAATTTCACACATCCTTCCAAATTACAGAATCCCATCCCATTAGCATTATCCAATCCAAGCTAACTCTATCCAACCTCTCCCATCTCTTGCACCAAACCAAAACCAAATGTCTACCCCAATTTTCTGGTTCGCAGTTCCACGAGAGAAAGTTTTCAATGTGTTGGGAGCACAGCCAGCATACCAAGTATTATAATATAAGTGGTTTGATACTTGAAAAAAAAATTCTAACCATTTATATTATAACACATAGTGTACTGGACCGTATTTCCGACGTATTGAAAAATTTCTCGCAGTTGCACACTCTTAAACCCCATTGTTGACATGTGTCGGCATCTTGTTTTGCCAAATCACACCCGTATAGGAGACCAATGCCGTCAACCCCATCCAAATTTCGACACGTGGCCGACTTAAGTTAAGGGAATTGTCAACCCTAATGGCGGTAGAGAGAGTGAGAGAGAGACCCAACCAACCAATTAAACTAACCTTCTAAAATATGCCACCTTATATTTGCAAGTGAGTTGGTCCATATATAAAGGCAAAGGCAATAGGCATCTTAACCAACACAAAAGTTTTGTATTTTGTACATTCTATTCTTTGCTCATCACCAAATGGACTGGACAAGAGGCTGCACCATTGGCCAAGGCTCATCAGCCACCGTCTCCTTAGCCACTTCTCGCCACTCCGGCGACAAGTTTGCCGTCAAGTCCGCTGAGATGTCCCATTCCCAGTTCTTGCAAAGGGAGCAGAAAATTTTCTCTGTTTTGAGCAGTCCACATATAGTAAGCTACATGGGGCATGACATTACTAATGAGAACAACAAGCTCGTGTACAATCTTCTCATGGAGTACGTGCCCGGCGGCACGATCATCGATGCAATTCGCAGCCGCGGAGGCCAAGTTGACGAATCAATAATCAGAAACTACACGAGGGGCATGGTGAAAGGGCTAGACTACTTGCATTCACTTGGGTTGGTACATTGTGACATAAAAGGCAGGAACATCTTGGTTGGTGAAGACGGTCCAAAAATTGCAGATTTTGGATGTGCTAGGTGGGCTAATCCGGCAGCAGCTTCCGTTGCCACAATTGGCGGCACGCCAATGTTTATGGCGCCAGAGGTGGCACGCGGAGAAGAGCAGGGGTTCGCGTGCGACGTATGGGCTCTCGGGTGTACAATTATCGAAATGGCTACCGGAGGATCAGCGCCGTGGCCTAACGCAGCTGACCCAGTAACTGTTCTTTATCAAATTGCATACTCTAATGAGCTGCCTGAGATTCCAAGCTTCCTCTCAGATCAAGCAAAGCACTTTTTGGAAAGGTGCTTACGGAGGGACCCAACAGATCGTTGGACGGCTAGTCAGCTTCTAAAGCATTCATTTCTTGGGGAGGAAGAAGAAGAAAAAGTTTTAATTAATTTTTCTAGCAGTACAAAACAAGTTCAAGGATCCACTTCATTTTCTCCAACAAGTATTCTCGATCAAGATGTATGGAATTCTTTTGGGGAATCAGAGAATTCGGGCAGTCTTGATCAAAACCCGAGTTTCGAAAACTCCTCTGATGATCAGAGGATCAGACGGTTGTCATTGTTTTCAGGGGACCCCAAGTGGAGTTGGGATGATGAGACTTGGATCGCAGTTAGAGGGAATGATTGTGATGAAAGCAACAGCATCGAGGATGATGCTGAAGCTGTAGGTAGTGAGGAGGATTTGGATTTAAATTTCTCAGATTGCAATAATCTTAGTTGTAGAATTAATGTGGATATTTTAGAGGCCTGCAAAAATGGTAGGAGAAATAGTAGTAGTGTAGGTTGGAGCAATCTCCTTCTTGAGAGGGACAGACTCGACAGAGACAATTTGTTGCTTCCTTCAGTTTCAAGCTTTTGGTAATCATAAAAATCTTTATTTTTCTGTCTGTTCTTTTGTTTTACTGCTGTTACTTTTAGTCTGGATGGTGTTGAGTGAACATAATAAGCACAACAACCGCACAAAAGACTGTCTTTGTGCTGAAGAGCTCTGACAAGTTCATATTGTCACGCGATATTATCAGCCATTTCACATTATAACAATATCTTAAATATATGTTTGAGATTGCTTTTAGAAAGCGTACATAATTTATAACAGCTAAAAGCGTTTTTAAATGCGTTTGACATAAAAAGTTAAAAGTGTTTATGAGTTATATAAGCGTTTTCTGAAGAAGAACTTGTCGAATGCTTCTTTTGGAAGTAGTTAGATTCTTTTAAAAAATCAATGTGATCCAATTGAAAGTATTTTAAGTATAAGTGCCTATGAACAGAAGTGCTTCCTCCCAAAACAATCACAAATGCGACCTAAGACTATGAAATATCTTTCATGCATATATTATCCACTAACATGGTAAAACTCCCAAAACAGTGTGACAGTCCGATTGAAAAACTTCTTGTGCTGGTGGGCCAGTTTGGGTTAATACAATTCTTGGTAGAAAAGGTGTCTGCTCATCAGTTTCTTCATTTGGTAGGTAAAAGAAGGGTGCCAAATTGGGTGTCTACAGTTCCATTCTGCCAACTGCTGCTCAAGTTTGGTGTGGTTCCTCAAATGCAAGTGGCCTAGGAATTAAAATTTTCAGTCATTACTTACTGTTCTTGGCAACTGTCAGAAAATATGGGCTAGTTTGAGTTGGTATTTGGTAAGGCAGGAACCAACATTTAAAACTGGATCACCAGATTTCTGTTCCCTCTGTTGAAAATAAAAACCTACTGGCAAATTGGCAATCATAATCTTATCTCCTTCAAAGAATATGGAACACCATTTGGGTGGATATAGTCCTTCCAAGTGGAATTGGCCTAAAGTTTTGTTAGTAGCTGGAGAAAGGGTCTAAACAGTCAAGTGCAATCATAACTTTTCGAAATATTTCTCATACAACCGGCTCTTTTTCTCGAATTTTACTCTTAGCAACTCTCAGCCGAGGGCAAAATAATTGCAGGAAATTTTATTTAGACTCAGTTATTTTATCTCTATATCTTACTAGAAAATTTTCTCCACCAAACTTTCAAATTTGTCCTTAAATAATTAAGAATAAGAAAATAAAGGGATATAAACATTGGTGTTTCTATCTCTACATCGAGTGACCCAAAACCTAGCACACCACTACACCCTTCCATTATTTCGGCAAAACCAACCTAAGTGCCGGCAAAATAGTCCCTCGAGGCTGTCGATGAACGTTATATCCTTCCATTCTTTTAAATTTTTGAAATATATTAACACAACGTAAAAATTATAAATCTAACTAGCTTAAAAACCCTATTAAAATCGGAATCTCCTCTTCCTTCCTCAGTAGTAACCAAAGCAAGCTTGAAGATGGTAACCATAAGACCAATTTGTTTTCGTCACAACAATCAGTTTCTGATATTCATTTAAAATCATTTCATCAAAGTTTTAAATGATTGGATTTAGAATATATAACGATAGCCATCTTATTTGAATAATTGCCCGCATGTGACACGAAAAATACATGACGCAGACTTTATATTAGCAACAGTTATATCGAATTCGAAGTATATGTTGGGGATTACAGGTAAATTAACAAAAGTAAGAAGCCATGGCATCGATACAGAGATCTTCTAGTAATGTTCCACTGTAACGTTGCATCTCTCAACCGAGTAGAAAGTTGCAGCATCCACAAGCAACGTTTCGAACGTAGCGTATCCTCTCGCAAATCGAAACTTTCCGGTACCGGAGACCACCGAAACCTCCCTAACCGCCTCGAACTGCTTACTGATCCCTTGTATCTCTAATGTGCTGCCATTGTACTTCTTGTTTGTGAACACAATCGATATCAACACATGAGTGTTGAGTCCGTCCAGCCCGGATGTCACATACAAGCCTTGGCCTCGCCCGACTACGGCTGAGTTTAGATCCGGTGTTGCGGTTAACGGATCATCAGTCACGTAAACTGTTCCGAACTGAGTGAAGGTCCAAAGCTTGCCGGCAATACCTGCAACTGGGATTACTGTGCTATTCGGACCGGCAACGAAGTCATGGAAGAACACGGTCAGTTTGGTTTCTTTGAGCTGACTTCTTGTAGCACCGGCCGAAAAAGCGGCAAAGGTTAGAACCAAGGAAGAAAATATCGGTAATATCGGAAATATCGGTAGTCCGAAAATACGGAAATATCGATGGAAATATCGGTAAAATATCGATATCGATAAAAATTACATGGAAACCACGGAAATTGTAAGAAAAACTTGGAAATTTTTATTGAAACTTTGTAGGATGTTTATTTAGTCAATTATCTATTAGTTTATCACAAAAAATTGGAAAGAAATGCATTGCATGATGGATTTAACATTATCAAGTTGATTATATAGCGAGCTGACAAACATTGTGAGTGTAGAAAATATGTAGTAATTAATGAAAGAAGTCTAAACACACCATAATCATTTATATATAATGAATTAGTACAATATTTTACACTTTATACATTGCATGGTAAGATACATAAGTGACTTAGTACCACATAGAGTTCCTATGAGGTTCAAAATTTTCACTATCTTCATCATCTCTATGTGTATAGTGAGTGTATTGTGAAGAGTAGTTATCCAATTTAATGAATAATAATCCAATTTCATAATAATCCAATTTAATGAATAATAATCCAATTTCATAAAAAAATAATCTTAATATAAAACATGGTGATGAATAATAATCCAATTTGATAATAATCCAATTTAATGAATAATAATCCAATTTGATAATAAAAAAAGGCGATAACAAGCCAATTGGCAAAAATGATTTAAAAAATCTAAATTGTCTAACTGACCGACACTCTTATAGACTCATTATATCACTTTTATAGACTCATCTTACCCTTATAAATTCATTATTTTTCTTGAAATTGATTAGAATCATTAGAAAAACAATTTTTTGCATTTCCATATGCCTAACCAATAAATACAACTTCTACTATTTCCCTGAAATTATATATTTTCACTTTTTCCCTGAAATTGAGTCATTTATCCTAATCTAATCTAGACCCCCAGATTAATTTATATTTTCACTCTTTTTCTGAAATTATATAAATTGTGCAATTGAGTCCTTTATCCTAATCTAATCTGGACCCTTCATCTTGATTCTCACTCTTTGTCACGCTGCCACGTGGCAGCCCACTAACCCTCACCCTATCTCTCTCTCTTTTCCCGAGTCCCTCTCGGACCCCTCACTCTCTCAGAGTTCTCAACTCTATCTCTCTCTCGAACTCTCCCTCCCCTGAACTCTCCATCCCTCTCCTCATGAACTCTCACCCTCCTGAACTCTCCCTCCCTCTCCTCCGTCTCTGGGAAGCACGGCGACGCGCAGAGGAAGCTCGGCTTCCCCGATCGCACCCACACCCAGGCACACCCAAATCCGTCCACCCCGATGCCAGCGCAGCATCTCCACCACCCTCCCTCCCTCTCCTTCCATCTCCTCCGTCTCTGGGAAGCACGGCGACGCGCAGAGGAAGCTCGGCTTCCCCGATCGCACCCACACCCAGGCACACCCAAGTTTTCAGGTGAGATCCGACTAAACCCTATGTTGATTACCTCTTGCATGCGTGAAATCTGAAGTTTATATGTGAAATTGATGTTAAAAATCGTGTTTTTGCAAGGTTCCAAAAAATGTCGCGATATTTCCAAAATATCGCGATATTATCGATATTATCGATAATATCGCGATATTTTGACGAAAATCACACGGATACCTATTTAAATATCCATTCCCCGAAAAATCGATATTATCGGCGATATTTCGCCGATAATATCGATATTTAAATCTATGGTTAGAACTAATAGCAACTTTGCTATGAAGTTCAATGCCATTGGAGTAGGCTAGGAAGATGAAGGTGTGAGCTGATAAGAGAGGACACATGGCAAGTTTGTAGGTATATCTGCCATGTCAGAAAAGACAGCTGGGATTTGTTGAAGAGTGGTTATTTTAGATAAGATTTGGTTGGATTGGATCTGTTAAGATTTGGTTAGATTGGATAAAAGATTTTCTAGTCGTTAAGTCGGTTGGTGGCCTTTATATGTTAGCTTTCTGAAAAGACTTATTGTATCGAACCTTTACATTGAATGAATATTCATCCTTTGAGTGCACTACTCTCTCTCTCTCTGAGTTCTTCTTCCTTGCTTCATTTTTCCTGCTTTCTTGATCAAACTTTAGTAGATTTACAGTAGTTAATATGGTATCAAGAGCCAGCGATTCTTCTGTGGTGTCCGATTTTTTGATTGGTTTTCTGAGGCTCGTCGGTACTTTGGGTATCTGAAATTTCAGTCGGCGACAGCACTTTGGGCATCTGGAAGTTGAGTTGGTGCATTTGGATTTCTCGAATTGCCTTGCTCGGTTTCTCAATTCAGGTTATATGCTTCAATTCCCTGTAAGTGTATGATTTTTTTTTTTTAGTCTTTGAAGAAGTAGATTGTTTTGTTTTGAGGCACGAAGCCATCACGGTTTATTTGGGGCACAAAGCCATTACTGTGTGTTTGCGGCACGAAGCCATCTGCGATCAAGATTGTTTGTTTGGGCATGAAGCCATCTGAGAAATTTTTTTGTTGTTCTTGTATCTTTGAAAGTTGAAATTGTTCTTTTTCTACTTGTGCTCTTGCAATATGCATAGTTTGTGTAGCAATGGCGTCTAATACTGTTCGAATTGAAGGTCTTTTGGGTATGCTTACAATCAAGTTGATGTTAGAGTATGAGTGTGATTCATACGGTTTGGTAATAATCCTTATTGTCTCAGATTGCTATAGAAAAATCTTAATATGTTTATGAGAGTTAATTCGACTTTGGTTTGGATTGAAACTCTATGTCGATAAGCTTAAGAATAGAACTTGTACAAGGATTTTGTCTTGTATTCCTTGTAGGATTGTAATAGGGCAATCTATATTTAGTATAAAAACATAAGCCACTACTCTCACAAAACATACACTCAATATTGAACTAAGACCTATTGTTAGTTTGAGTACTTTTGGTTTTGCAAGAGGGGAGAAGGTGCACTGTTTAGAAGTTTGATTTGGCTTCTACTGTTTTTACGGTCTTACAATACAACCACCACATTACGGCATTCACCACAACAAGGATCAGACAATGGAGGAGTTGTTCTACCATCATGAGCATAATGAGCTTTTGAAGTCGGTCCAAGAATGGATAAAAGAAACGGCAGAGTCATGCTCAACCGTAGCGGTGCTAGTGGCCACTATGGATTTTGCGATCGCCTACGCTATCCTACGGGTTAGTTTGTTATTGTGTTTATCGAATTGTGATTTTAATACTTGTATAAATTTGTGGTTCATGAGCTTAATCTCTTAACTTATAAATTGGATAAGTTTAGTCTTACAGTTGAATGATAAGAATTTTTCGAAATGGGTTTATCAGTTCAAGTCTGTTATGAAAGGGTATAAGATGTTTGATCATTTTGATGGCACTACAGGTTGTCCTCCTAAATTTGTGATTAATACAGAGCATGGGGTTACTAGTGTAATTTTGTAAGATTAGGAGAGCGTTTCAGATTGAGACAGTTGGTATAGGCTTTGCATGATTAAACAAGATGGGCACATTTCTCAAGCCTCAAGGTTGACCTACAAATTATAATTACAAACCAAAGCATTTGCTACAAAAAAGAACATGAACTGCAGGTACATTGCATACATAGGCCTCATTTGGCAGCTCGGACTGTACTGATTATTTCAGTCGGATAGGATAATTTGTCATCGGATAGTACTGACTATTTAGTTGAGCGTACTAACTATTTAATCGGGCATTTGGTGCAGTACCAGATTAAAAACTCAATTCATCAAAGATTATCATGTTCATTTACTTCCTCAAAAGGAGATTGAAGAACATTTATGGCACTGAGGGTTCACAATTTAAAACTAGCAAGAGAGATGGAAAAAGAGCCAGCTTGATTTTGTTTTCAGCAACCCGACTAATTAATACTGACGATTTGGAGTGTATAAGTTATCCGGCGTACGTCGTATAAAATAAGCCGGACCGCATAAATAATCCGGTGCTAATACGGAATGGCACTAAATACCGGATAATATTAAATAGTACTATCCGGTGCGTTATCTGGCATGCCAAACACGCCCATATTATAACAAATGGACATAATATTCTAGTAGTGCTTTATTGTAACAAGGCACCGTAGTACATCGTATGAATTTGGAACGTCCAAAAAAACTGTTTCAAATGTAGCATATCCCCTAACAAATCAAAACTTTCTGGTACCTGAAACCACCGATAGTTCTCTAACCTCCTCAAATTGCTTACTAATTCCTTGTATCTCCAGAGTGCTGCCATTGTACTCCTTGTTTGTGAACACAATCGATATCAATACAAGGGCATTCCGTCCGTCCAATCCAGACGTCATAGTCAACCCTTGAGCCCTGCCAACGGAGGCTGAGTTTCTGTCCAAGTCTTCCGTTATTAGGTCATCAACGACGTAAATTGTGGCAAATTGGGTGTAGCTCCAAAGCTTGCCGGAAGACCTACAAGTGGAATGTCTCTTGCATTTGGACCGGCAGTGATGTCTTGAAGGTAGAGGGAGAGTTGGGTTTCTTTGGACTTGGGAGTGGCTCGAACTGGAAGTGGAAATGGAGCCATGGCTAGAACCATGACTAGTATTATGGATTGAGCACTGAGCTTTGGTATGAACTTTAATGCCATTGGTTGATGCATTGGAGCTAATTGAGAAACGAAGAACAAGCAATTTAGCTTTAGAAATAGCTTTGTGATCTTCAGTTTCATACGGTTAGGGTTTCAATTTATAATTTGAACAAAGGAGCAATTATTTAACTTCTCATTTGTATGCAAAATAATTTGTTTACAATATATGTATTATTTGCATGCTAGTGTATTATTTGTTGCAAGTTTTTCATAGTTTGTATCAACTCCCATTGGCCTTGTGGTTTTTTTTTTCAATTGGGACCTTTTGGCTCACCCTTTGTACTTGCTTGCCTGCTTTTGGCTTCTTTGAATCTACGATCTTTCGAATAAAAAATAAATAAATAAAAGTGGTACCTGAGATTTGTATAACTCATCACTTTGGTCCCTAACATTTCAAATCAATAAAAGTGGTCCTGAAGGCAATGAAGGGTCTGTTTGGTGGGCTGGTTGGGATGAATTATGACCAGTTGAAATAGACTTAAGTCTAGTCAGTTGTTTGTTGTGTCAAAATAAAAATAGATTAAACATGGTAGGATATGATGTGTTATGAATTTACTATAAAGTGAGTTATCTAACTCATCCTCACACACTGGTTACAATCGCATTGCAAGGCAACCGCGTTCAATCTTCCTCTCCTCCCTATAAACTTGAGTCTACTCAGTTGTTTGATTTTTTTCTGATTGTTTTGGTTGGATTGGAACGACCGTAATTGGGAAAGAGAGAGGAGGAGGAGTGAGGGTGAAGTGAGAGAGGGAGTGGGAGAACGCTCATCCTTTTCTTCCGTTTGCGGCACCGGAAAGCAATCTTTATTGAATAAAAACGAGAATTAACAAAATTCTTGCATCATTTGATTACATTTTATATATAACTATAGGTACGAATTTATAACTGCAGTCATATTCTTTTCTGCTTCGACCTCAAATCTACACTACCCACCTCATAGAGCTAGATATTGACAAAGATGACAGATAATTACTAAGTAACCACTCCCTTACGTGTTCTTTTTTCCATCAGTGTGGGATGCGCTTTGTTCAATCGATGTTAACTGACTGCGGAGATTTTGGTTGTCTGCCAGCAAGCGGTCGTATTCCATAAGAAGTCCTTCAGATTGCTTTCTTAGGGCCTCTACCTCACTTCCCGCCGCCTCTGCCTTCTTCTCTTTCGTCTCATATTCAGATTCCAGAGTCTTGATCTTTGTCCTCAATGTCTCATTCTCTTGTACTATGGTCTTAAGTTGCTTTGAACTTCCGTTTTTCTCCTCTTGAGAACTTTGGTTTTGTCTTTTCACAGCCTCCATGGCCTTCCTGAGGAATCGAAGTTCTCGTATATAATGGTGCAATCTATCTATCATCAGAGAAAGAAACAGAAAAAATCCTGCATTCGATACGATTGAAAGTCAGTTTTGAAGGATATGAATGGTTATCAAGCAAATCAAAGAAATCATTAGAATTGTAAATAACTTGAGCAAAACGATATTCTAATGACCTCTGCATCAGATGACCAAAGTTCTGCCTAACAGAAAGGAAGGGGAAGTAAGGTAGCATATCTAAAATGTTAAGAAAATATAGGGAAACAAGAAGGCAAGAAAATCTGATGTTCGAGACCTAACTCAACTTCATAACAGGTTGAGCTAATATGTTTCATGCTCAAGCTGATGAAAGTCCAACACTAAGGGCAAAGCAGAAGAACGTTCAGCTGCTTCAAAAGGTAGCTATCAACTTGCCCTACGTAAATCAAACCATTTCCTTCTAATTCCATCACATATGAGCTCAACGATTAACAGGCACAATTCATAACGAGTACACCTAACTCCAGTAACTCGAATAGAAAGTACAAGATGTAAGTCTAGATAACAGTAGATAAGCCTGATACCAATTTTTGAAAACAAGCTTAAGAGATCAAGAAGAATACCCATAAGAGAAATTTCGAGCATTTTCACGGACATGAGAACCTCGTCCGTAGGGTTGAGCACGCCAGATTCAATGGTTCGGTTCTTGATGTCAACCAGATTGTAGACGTCGGCCATCAGAACAGCAAATACAGTCCCAGCGACCGTCTTCACCATCACCGGGCCCTTCCCTTGCTTCATCTTATCCAAGGCGAGAATCACTAGCTTTCTCAGAGGGTTCTTGAACAAGAAGGCCAAAATCAGCAGCATTTCGCTGAAAATCACCGTGTACAGCAGCTGCAACATCTTTACTCCAAACTCCGAGAACTGAAGCAATGAACAAATTGAGGTGTTCTCAGTAAAATCAGTTTGTTTCACTGACCGTAATTATACGAATAAGGAATACTAATGATAACAGCAGACAACTTTTAAGCTATGTATTTGTTCAATAAAACTCCGCCTATGTCTTACATGGCCGGTCCCAAGCCCGGATAAAGGAGGAGGGGGAGGGCGTCAGGTAGTCGACAGCCGGCACTCCATGATCACGTCGAATCCTTATGAAAATGAATCCAGAACAAAATCGCGCTAAAGCTAGGGCGTCACCCGTAAGTGGCGCGCTGTGTGGCCCGAGCACAGTGATAAGTGAGCAAGGGTCGCTGTATCTCCATCGGCATCCGGATGCAGTGTTAAATGAGCAAGGGGGCCATAGAAACTTCTTTTCGAACGACTCCACTCAAAGTTGTTTGGGAGCATATGCTCCTATCAACTTTACCCGGGACACACAAAAGAAGTACTTTGATCCTATTAGACAGGGGAGGGTGAAGAAGCTAGGACAGAAGGGTAGAGTTCAAGAGAGCAAAATGCGTTTAGGAACGTGGAATATAGGAACCTTAACGGGAAAATCTATGGAAGTAGTGGAAGTTATGGTGAGGAGAAGGATAAATATTATGTGCCTACAAGAAACTAAGTGGGTTGGTAGTAAGGCAAAGGATCTAGAAAACTCAGGGTTTAAACTTTGGTATTCGGGCACAAATAGAACGAGAAACGGTGTTGGCATCATCGTGGACAAGACCTTGGTACAAGATGTTGTAGATGTCAAGAGGGTAGGAGATAGAATCATGGCAATCAAGATTGTAATAGGACAAGAACTTATCAATGTGATTAGTGCGTACGCACCTCAAGTAGGGTTGGATACGAGTTCGAAGGAGAAATTTTGGGAAGATCTTGGAGACTTGGTGCAAGGAATTGCTCAGACGGAGAAGTTATTTATAGGAGGAGATTTAAATGGACACGTGGGCAGGGAGACAGGCAACTATGGAGGTTTTCATGGTGGCCATGGTTTTGGGGAGAGAAACGAGGATGGGGAAGCTATCTTGGATTTTGCAATGGCATATGATCTCTTCTTAGCCAACACCTTCTTTAAGAAGAGAGAAGAACATGTGATCACCTACAAGAGTGGGTCGTCAAAAACACAAATAGATTTTCTTCTAATGAGGAAAGGGGATCGTATAACTTGTAAGGATTGCAAAGTTATACCAGGAGAGAGCGTGGCTAATCAACATCGCTTGTTGGTGATGGATGTACATATCAAAAGAGTAAGACAAAAGAACAATACTTGGAAGTGCCCAAGGACTAGATGGTGGAATCTAAAAGAAGAAAAACAAGTCATTTTCAAAGAGAAGGTAATCACCCAATGTGTGTGGGATAGAGAGGGGGAAGCTAGCCAAATGTGGGATTCCATGGCTAGTTGTATCCGAAAAGTAGCAAAAGAGGTATTAGGAGAGTCCAAGGGCTTTGCCCCACACCAAAAGGAATCTTGGTGGTGGAATGAGGAGGTACAAACAAAGGTGAAGGCTAAGAAGGAATGTTGTAAAGCCTTATACAAGGAGAGGACCGATGAAAATGGTGAAAGGTATAGAAAAGCGAAGCAAGAGGCGAAGAAAGCTGTCGGAGAAGCTAAGTTAGCGGCTTACGACGATATGTATAAACGACTAGATACCAAAGAAGGAGAGTTGGATATCTATAAACTATCTAGAGCAAGGGAAAAGAAGACAAGGGACCTAAACCAAGTGAGGTGCATCAAGGATGAGGATGGAAAGGTTCTTGCTACAGAGAACGCGGTTAAAGACAGATGGAGAGGTTATTTTCATAATCTTTTCAATGAAGGACATGAAATGAGTGATTCTTTAGGGGAGTTGAGTAACTCAGAAGAGTGTAGAAACTACTCTTTTTATCGTCGAATCCGGAAGGAAGAAGTGGTTGTAGCTTTGAAGAAGATGAAACATAAAAAAGCAATAGGCCCAGACGATATACCAATCGAAGTGTGGAAACTTTTGGGAGAGACAGGTATAACATGGCTCACTGACCTTTTCAATAGGATTTTGAAAACGAAGAAGATGCCAAATGAGTGGCGAACGAGCACTTTGGTGCCTATCTACAAGAATAAGGGTGACGTACAAAATTGCATGAACTATAGGGGTATTAAGCTAATGAGTCATACAATGAAGCTCTGGGAGAGAGTCATTGAGCATAGATTGAGGCAAGAGACGGGTTTCGGACAACCAATTCGGGTTCATGCCAGGGCGCTCAACCATGGAGGCAATCTATCTCTTACGAAGATTGATGGAAAGATATAGAGATGGGAAAAAGGATTTACACATGGTCTTTATAGATTTGGAAAAAGCGTATGATAGGGTCCCAAGAGACATTCTTTGGAGGATTTTAGAGAAGAAAGGAGTACGAGTAGCATATATCCAAGCTATAAAGGATATGTATGAAGGAGCAAAGACTGCCGTAAGAACTCATGAAGGACAAACCGAAAGCTTTCCCATAACTGTAGGATTACATCAAGGCTCATCCTTAAGTCCTTACCTTTTTGCGTTGGTAATGGATGAGTTAACAGGACATATTCAAGATGATATTCCTTGGTGTATGCTTTTCGCAGACGATATAGTGTTGATAGATGAAACTCAGGAAGGGGTAAATGCAAAGCTTAACCTTTGGAGAGAAGTGTTGGAATCTAAAGGTCTTCGCCTAAGCCGATCAAAGACAGAATATATGGAGTGCAAGTTCAGTGCAAATGGAGGCCAAAACGAGTTAGGAGTGAGGATCGGAGATCAAGAAATACCAAAGAGCGACCGTTTTCGTTACCTAGGATCTATCTTGCAAAAGAACGGAGAATTAGATGGAGATCTCAACCATAGAATACAAGCTGGATGGATGAAGTGGAAGAGTGCATCCGGCGTGTTGTGTGACCGCCGTATGCCACTGAAGCTCAAGGGAAAATTTTATAAGACGGCAATAAGGCCGGCGATGCTGTATGGCACAGAATGTTGGGCGGTGAAACATCAACACGTACACAAAATGGGTGTAGCGGAGATGAGGATGCTTCGTTGGATGTGTGGGCACACGAGAAAGGATAAGATTAGGAATGAGGATATCCGGGGTAAAGTAGGAGTAGCCGAAATTGAAGGAAAGATGAGAGAAAATCGGTTACGGTGGTTTGGACATGTGCAAAGAAGGCCTACTGACGCTCCGATTAGAAGATGCGACTATGGGACAGAGGTTCAGGGCCGAAGGGGTAGAGGAAGACCTAGGAAAACTTTGGAAGAGACTCTAAGAAAAGACTTAGAGTACTTGGATCTAACGAAGGACATGACACAGGATCGAGCACAATGGCGTTCTAAGATTCATATAGCCGATCCCACTCAGTGACTTGGATTTTCCAAGTCTCCAACCGAGAAGTTTTCCTCACTCGGGAAATTAAGGGAACACTACCCCAACCTACATGCTCCACTCAGAAAGCTTCAACATACAAGCTTCAACATACAAGCTTCAACAAAAGAAAATTCAAAGAACTTAGCGAAGAAGGCTTTGGTGTATTTAACACAATACGTTGAAATGAAGGAAAGCTTATTTATTGATATTCCCGATAAGCTACAAATATGTACATATACATGAGTCAAAATAAACACACAAGAGGAAGCCTTCACAAAGGTTGCTTAGGAGAAGTCTCAGCAGTCGGTAGAGCCCCAGAAAGAGAAGGCACCGGAGGGGGATCATTTGGAGCCTCAGTACTGGACAGAACCCTAGAAGGAGGAGGCATCAGAGGTTGATCATTTGGAGCTTCATTACGCGGTACAGCCCCAGAAGACGAAGGCAATAAATGCCTTTGGAACAAACCCACAAATCTCTGATGATCAAGTAAAACCTGACCATCAGTTTCCTTCATCTGGTCAAGCTTCCTCTTCATGTTTGTAGCATAGTCATGTGCGAGCCGGTGCAACTGTTTATTCTCATGCTTGAGCCCTCTAATCTCCTGTTTGAGACTCATCACTTCAGCCGCCAATGATTCAACTTGGCGGGTTCGAGCAAATAGGCGTTGGGCCATATTAGACACAGAACCTGCACACTGAACACTGAGAGCCAGCGAATCCTTAACAGCTAACTCATCAGACCGTTTGGAAAGTAGTCTGTTATCTTTGGGAGTGAGAAGGTTCCTGGCCACCACCGCAGCGGTCATATCATTCTTCATCACGGAATCCCCAACGGTAAGAGGACCAGTAGGGGAGACGAAGGATGGGCGCCATATGTTGTCTGGAGAAGGCGGGGCTGCCTCTTCAACAAGGTTCAAGTCAAAACGACGGTCGGAGGGGCCAGACATTTTCAAAGGTGTTGAAGAGAGAAGAGGTCGGACAAATCAAGATCTTAGAAGTGCAAGAATGAAGCTTCTACTGGTGGAGATTCAAGTGTGCTTTGGAACTTAATGCCAGCCCCTATAAAAATCTGCACTCGACGGAGCTTCAGAAATCGAAGAGGCGCCTGCTCAGAAATCGAAGAGGCGTTTGCTTTCTCAAAAGTTGGGCTACTTAGAGATCACGAGGGTTGATCTCAGAAATCGAAGAGGTGTTTGCTTTCTCAAAAGTTGGGCTGCTCAAAGACCACGAAGGCCGATCTCAGAAATCGAAGAGGCGCTCGCTTTCTCAAAAGCTGGGCTCCCCAGAGACCACGAGGGCCGATCTCAGAAATCGAAGAGGCACCTACTTTTCCAACCTTGTCAGCACCTGTCACACGCACACTCAGCTTTGCGGAAATTATGGGCATTCTGTCAAAGACTTCTGGGGAAGTAGAAAACACATGAATCTTACTGTTCAATCACCAATTTCCCACACGCAACAATAGCTCATGGGTACCACAGATAACTTTGCCAAAGTTCTCTGCCAAAGTTGAGCACGTGAAGCTTGCAGCTCCCACTACATCGCTCTGACCAAGAAGGGTAAAAGAATAGCAAAGAAACAGCACTAACAAAGTTTAGACCCATAAATTTTGAAGGTCTAGCTACCATATTATTACCCACAAGGGTAAAGGAACAGTACCACTGCTGGATAATTGGAAAGTCCCTGTGTGTCAACCTCTGTGCTTCGTGGCAAGGTAGACTAGCAAACATGCCCAACCTTTACTCACATTCGAGAAAACACTCCCAATAAGATTGCTTGCTCCAAAATCGAAGATGCACCGTCCTCTGAATCTAAAGAGCCAGACTCCCAACATGACTATTTTCTTAAAAATCGAAGAGAGGGTAAAGGAACAGTACCATTGCTGGATAATTGGAAAGTCCCTGTGTGTCAACCTCTGTGCTTCGTGGCAAGGTAGACTAGCAAACATGCCCAACCTTTACTCACATTCGAGAAAACACTCCCAACAAGATTGCTTGCTCCAAAATCAAAGAGGCACCGCTCTCCGAATCTCGAGAGCCAGACTCCCAACATGATTACTTTCTCAAAAATCGAAGAGACACTGCTCCCCGAATCTCGAGAGCCAGACCCCCAGCATGATTGCTTTCTCAAAAATCGATGAGGCATCGTTCTCCGAATCAATCGAAGAGGCGCTCGCTTTCTCAAAAGCTGGGCTGCTCATAGACCACGAGGGCCGATCTCAGAAATCAAAGAGGCACCTACTTTTCTAGCCTTGTCAGCACCTGTCACACACACACTCAGCTTTGCAGAAATTATGGGCATTCTGTCGAAGACTTCTGGTGAAGTAGAAAGCACATGAATCTTACTGTTCAATCACTCACTTCCCACACGCAATAATAACTCATGGGTACCACAGATAACTTTGCCAAAGTTCTCTGCCAAAGTTGAGCACGTGAAGCTTGCAGCTCCCACTACATCGCTCTGACCAAGAAAGGTAAAAGAATAACAAAGAAACAGCACTAACAAAGTTTAGACACATAAATTTTGAAGGTCTAGCTACCATATTATTACCCACAAGGGTAAAGGAACAGTACCACTGCTGGATAATTGGAAAGTCCCTGTGTGTCAACCTCTGTGCTTCGTGGCAAGGTAGACTAGCAAACATGCCCAACCTTTACTCACATTCGAGAAAACACTCCCAACAAAATTGCTTGCTCCAAAATCGAAGAGGCACCGTCCTCTGAATCTAAAGAGCCAGACTCCCAACATGACTACTTTCTCAAAATCGAAGAGAGGGTAAAGGAACAGTACCATTGCTGGATAATTGGAAAGTCCCTGTGTGTCAACCTTTGTGCTTCGTGGCAAGGTAGACTAGCAAACATGCCCAACCTTTACTCACATTCGAGACAACACTCCCAACAAGATTGCTTGCTCCAAAATCGAAGAGGCACCGCCCTCCGAATCTCGAGAGCCAGACTCCCAACATGATTACTTCCTCAAAAATCGAAGAGACACTGCTCTCCGAATCTCGAGAGTCAGACCCCCAGCATGATTGCTTTCTCAAAAATCGAAGAGGCATCGTTCTCCGAATCTCGAGAGCCATATACCACAGACCACTTTTTCAAAGTGCTCTGACAGAGTTAAAACATGTGAAACTGGCAGCTCCCACTACTGTGCTATGACCAAGCAGGGTAAAGGAATAGCATTACTACTTGTTGTTAGGGAGACTCCTATATATGTCGACCTCCATCCCCAACGGACAGGCAGACTTGCAAAAATGCTCAACCCTTCATCATATCTGAGAGGGCACTCCCAACGAAGCCTTTCGAAATATTCAGCTTTCTTTCCCCCCGATAATACCTCTGCAAACAAGCTATACTAGAGCAAGAATATCTCATATCATCAGGGTTAAAAGCAAGAGTATCCCATATCATGCTTTTTCCCTGTCTTTTCTTTTGGCCTTGTTTTTACCTGCAAGACAAAGAGAAAGAGAGCAATCAGTCAGCACTTGGAATCAAGCTTCCAGCCAGAAACTGACTGCCTGGAACCCCTTACCTGATTACTTACCTGGCATTGCTCTCGAGTACTCATCTTCAACATCTTATGTTTCCAGGGAAGATTCCGCATCTGCTTGAGGAACAGATAGGGCAAGTGTGAAGGATACAAGGAAGCATGTGGAGACAAGCGTAACAGCACACGTGCCGATACATCCATTACTCTGTCAAAAGCAAAAGTATCCCATATCAGCAGGGTGGAACGTACTCTAGATTTGATGGACTTGTTTTGACCCTCAAATTCTTCAGTCGGCCTTATACTCTGGAGGAAACCAAAAAACCCTCCAGCTCAGTTCAAGAATAAGCATGTGGAACGTTACTTCTTCAAAAGCAAAAGTATCTCATATCATCTCTTCTCATTTTTCTTCTCTTTATCCTTCATGCTGCTGCAAGATGGGGAGAAGGTGAACAATCAGTCGGAGCTCTGATTGCTTACCTTGTCTGTCACCTCTTTCAGCAGACCCCCTAGCTCGGCGACTTGGGGGACTCCTACTACATGGTTTGTATCGCGCTTGACCAAGCCTGAAACTACAAGTAAGCTTCAAGTGAAATTGATATATTACCTTGTGCATCTCCACCAGTTAAAGATACCACCCCTGGATGGAGGAAGAGTACTTCCAGAGAAGATGCCACATCTACCTATGAGACAGATAAGGCAAGTCAAGACGACACCACACTCCGATACTTAGAAGTTTCGTGATTACGAGATCATTCTCCCACAATATTTCCTAATGTCATTTGTACTAAATCATTCACTTGTACTCACTAAAGGAGAGCTTGAACCTATGTACTTGTGTAAACCCTTCACAATTAATGAGAACTCTTCTATTCCGTGGACGTAGCCAATCTGGGTGAACCACGTACATCTTGTGTTTGTTTTCCTATCTCTATCCATTTATATACTTATCCACACTAATGACCGGAGCAATCTAGCGAAGATCACAAAAAGCGACCGTTTTCGCTACCTAGGATCTATCTTGCAAGAGAACGGAGAATTAGATGGAGATCTCAACCATAGAATACGAGTTGGATGGAAAGAGTGCATCCGGCGTGTTGTGTGACCGTCGTAGGCCACTGAAGCTCAAGGGAAAATTTTATAGGACGGCAATAAGGCCAGCGATGTTGTATGGCACAGAATGTTGGGTGGTGAAGCATCAACACGTACACAAAATGGGTGTAGCGGAGATGAGGATGCTTCGTGGGATGTGTGGCCACATGAGAAAGGATAAGATTGGGAATGAGGATATCCGAGGTAAAGTAGGAGTAGCCGAAATTGTAGGAAAGATGAGAGAAAATCGGCTCCGGTGATTTGGACATGTGCAAAGAAGGCCGTCTGACGCTCCGGTTCGAAGATGTGACTACGGGACAGAGGTTCAGGGCCGAAGGGGTAGAGGAAGACCTAGGAAAACTTTGGAAGAGACTCTAAGAAAAGACTTAGAGTACTTGGATCTAACGGAGGACATGACACAAAATCGAGCGCAATGGCGTTCTAGGATTCATATAGCCGACCCCACTTAGTGGGAAAAGGCTTTGTTGTTGTTGTTGTATTTGTTCAATAAAAACAAGGTTTTATAGCCAAAATGGTCTATATGAGATTGTCATAACTCCTCACTTTGGTCCTTGAGATTTAAAATCGATAAAATAGTTCCTGAGATTGTCTAATGTCAATCATTTTGATCCTTCTAGAAAAAAATTCATTAAATTGAAGAAACCACCAGTACAAGGAGAGGGGTTGATTTGACAAAAATACCCTAAATTAACGGAGATTTGAAGAACCAAAATGACTGATGATGGATAATCTCAGGACCACTACTATCGATTTTAAATATCGGAGACCAAACTGAGTAGTTATGCCAATCTCAGGTCCATTTTGGATAAAAAGCAAAAAAACAATACTACCGACTCATTTAATCAACTCATTCGGTGTATTTTCAGATATCGTAAGATATTTATACATATTTATACATATGCATTTTTCCATATAAAATACTGAAGCATTTCAATAAAAACCGATTGCAAACTGAATGATGATGGAACTCCGAATGATTTACAAATTTGCATAAATTTATGCTTAAAATGTCATGAATTTATCTAATATTACCCTTCATTCTACAGATTTAACGCAAACACGGAAACTGAGTGCTAAATTTACAGAAAATTCACCAGAAACTATAGCAAAAATAAGAAATTAACATTTTAATTTATCAACAACGTTGCTTTCCTTCACAAATTAGATGAATTAGATGAATTTGCTAAATAAATTCACAAATAAAATCAAAATGAATAACGAACACCATAGATCAAGGATAAACAAATACAGAAATAAGCAGATTCAGAGATGAATAAGTCTAGAAGCAAAAATCAGAGATCAAGTAAAGGAAAGCAACAGAAGAAATAAAAAACTGCGAAGACTTACCAAGATGTAAAGAGAGAGTGCAGGGGAGAGTGGATGAATGTGAGAGTATGGGTGGGAGAGTAAATGGGAGACTAGTTTTTTTTTTTTCTTTTTGAATGGTAGCTGGAGAGTACAGAGAGAGTGAAATATCAGGAAGAAAGCGAACCGCTTCAACTATAGACAAATATCGGTTTAGTAGGTTTGAGAGTAGGTTCAAACCTACTAAAGTTGACCATGGCAACTACAATACCAGAGAAATGCTAAAAATACTCTTTCAAAAGCGGAACTCTTGTCACTTAATACTACAGTAGTTGTATTCATCTTCATTTGTAAATAAGAGGTCTTAGGGTTGATTCTCGTTAAAGACGAATTTGAACAACATTATTGCTAGTCTATTGTAAGGCTAAGCACATCCATCTCCTTAGTGTAGATAATATCATTTGCTCAAAAACAAAAAAAAAACAAGCGGAACTCTCAAGGGGTTGCCACATTACTTTTTGGCACCATTCACTTGCTAAGGTTATAAAACATTGTGTCAAAAATATGAGACGGCGAAGAATTCATAGAGTCTCCTTGGTATTATATGTTTGAATTTCGATGACGAGGAGTTCAAACTAATTTATCCACACGATTCTTAGGCAAGTAGGCCGGAAGAAGTGGGTATGATACTAATATATTTAACTCATATAGGAATCATATTTTTACAATGGCCAGAAAATTTGAGTGTTATACTAATTTATTGGACTCATAAGTTCAATATATTATATTTGTAAGTTCAATTATCAATATATCATACTCATGGATAAATTTTTAGTATGCCAGAAACACGTTCCGGTAAATCAAATGTGAGAATACAATTAGTTAGAAACTTGAAAAATAAAATTTTCAATCAATTATATTATTACATTTAATTTACCACACTAAAAAAAAATCATAAAAGGGTGTGGGTTAATCTGTCCTTTTGCATTTTGGGCCTGGGAGGTTTTTTCGTGCTCGGGTTTCGATCAAGTTCAAACTTATTCAGATTGGGCTTTGGATTTTTCAATTTTATGGTGTCCAATCATTTTCCTTTAGGTCAACTTATATTGCAGGATTTCTAAAGGATTAGTGTTTTAAAAATCGGCTTAAACGCTACATGATGGTCAGTTTTCGGATTAAACTCATGTCGGAAGACAAATCAGAGAAGAGATTAGACGGGGCGACGTCTAAATGGTCTCGGTGGGGCGCTGAAAAGCAAAGTCGGTCTGGGCGTGGTTGAACGTCGGAGAAGTGAGATTATAAATTTGAATTTTTCTTCTCTGTTTCAATCTGCAGGAGGAGAAATTTTTCAATGTAACTGTCACACGAGGTGGTACACCACATGTCTTTATATAAATGGTGAGTTATGTTTGTTAAAAGGTTAATAACTTAAAAATTAAAATTTTCTACTACTTGCATAAAAACACATAATATGTCATTCGTATTCCCGTCACAATTAAAAATTTCTCGTGAAGGAGGAGGAGCCTCATTGTTCCACGAAGAAGACGATGCATAGATCCTCGTTTCTCTCTCCCACGTGACAAAGTAACATTTTGGTCTTATTATGTAATTGTAATCCTATGAGGGTCCGCCACCTAGCACTAGCGTCCCATTAACAAAAGGCCTATGAATTGGGAGGTGATGAATATATATGCCGACACAAAATTAGGAGGTGTGGTGCCGGATGTCTTACTTCGGTTGACATTTCTCCAGGCCAATGCTTTTTTATTCGCGGTGTAACCCCATTAATTTTTTTCTAAAATTTATTATAAATTCGTAAGGTTTTTGAGATCAAATTACTAAGATATTTAAACGAATATTTTAATAATTTTGTATTTTGTATGTTAAATAATAAACCCAAATTCTTATAGTTTTTTAAGTGTAAATATGCTCTTATTTATATAATATATAAATAATTTTATTTCAATCCGCTTAGTTTGTTTAGGGCCCGGCTAGGCGCCTACACTAGGCTCTAGCTAGTTAGCTAACTACTGTTTAGTGATTTTTAGAACCTTGTAAAGAATTGAACCAAATAACACTAACATCCTGTTAAAATTCAATCCTACCAATTTGCATCCACACAAAAATTTAACCAAATGGCGTTTCAAACATTAAAAGTTGGAATCACATAGCATATATAAGGATGAGGTTAATTACACTAACACCCCCTTAGGTTTATCGTGTTTGCACAAAACCCCATCACGTTTGAAACATAACACTAACACCCCTTGAGGTTCTAATTTTGTTTCACATAATCTCTTTAGGGCTGACGTCACCTTAAAATATTATCTTAAAGACAAATTTTGTCCTTATATTTAATTACTTTAAAAATAAAAACAATCTTTTTAAAAAACAATATAGGGTTTAGGGCCTCTCCTCCTCATTCACCACAACATAATGGAAATTCTTAACATGTTTCACCTCCTCCCTAGCCGTCCTCACAAGAAGCTACTCCTTCGTCTCGGTTTTTCAATCAATCAGCCTCTCCACAAGCTTGGCCTCACCCTCCGCCATAAAAAAAAACATGAAAACCGCCAAATTAATCTTCCTCACGAAATGCAAGTTGTCATTGGAAACCTTGAACTTTTTTGCCGAATTCCAGAGAAGATCTTGGTTCATAGTAGAGGAAGAAAGATAACAATATTTCTATAATTTTCTTGTTATTTTTTAATTATAATGAGGGAAAATTTGTTCTAAAGAGGTTATGTGAAAGTGAACTAAAACCTCAAGGGGTGTTAGTAATATGTTTCAAACGTGAGGAGGTTGTCACGCCCCAATTACGACATACTTCCAGGATCAACACCAAGTCATATCCACAAAGGATACTAAATACGAAAACAGGGTAATAACCATATTACATATATTAAAGTCACTCACCTAGAGTCCGCGCTTCAACTTTCTAGCACGAATATCAAGGCATCCACGTCTGATCGTCGCCTGGGCATAAGCTTAGTTCAGTCGGGAAGCACCTGAAAACGTCCTCCAAATGGTCTGGTGGCCGGAAACTTTCGAGCCTCGTCGCTCCTTCGTCAAAGGTCCAATGACCATGATTATTGTTGGGTTTTACTCCTGCAAGGAAAGGTTACCAAACCCAGGTGGTGCGCCACCGTGATTGTTGCAGGAAATGGACGTAACGGCTCTAGGGTTTTGGCGAGTTCGCGAGGTCTCTCGTGCTTCGTTTGTCAAACATGGTAATTCACAGGTGGAATTAAGTTGAGGGCTCGACTAGGTTTGAAGTGAGGAGTAATTTGACACAGGCCTCGTCGTTAACGGTGACCGAAATGAGGAATTATGGTCGGGTTGGGTCGGCGGGTCGAAGGGGGTCCAAGTTCCTCTCCTTCTCATTCTCCCTATTTTCCCCTCATTTTCTCTTTTCCCATTGATCCTCTCATTTTCTCTATTTCCTGATTTCCTCCCATCTTTCTCCTTTTCTTCTTCTCCTATCCATCCATCTCTCCCATTTCCCTTCTCATCCCACCATTTGGCCACACATGTGGCACCATCTGATTGTTCCAGAAAATCTGGAGTCTTCTAGATGAGGGTTAAAACTACAAAAATGTCCCTAACTTTAAACGTTAATAACTCTTTCGTATTAACTCCGTTTCATGAACAGTTTGTGCCTACACGTTCATGAGATCGAGCTCTATTTGAAAATATAAATTGTGATCTCAAAAGCTCTACAGATTTTAGATAATTAATTTCCAAACTTCAAACTTCATAACTAGTTTAATTAACATCTAGGGTTTCGTGATTGTTGCAGGAAATAGATATAACGACTCTAGGGTTTCGGCGAGTTCGCGAGGTTCTCATGCTTCGTTTGTCAAACATGGTAATCCACAGGTGGAATTAAGGTGAAGGCTCGACTAGGTTCGAAGTGAGGAGTAATTTGACACAGGCCCCGTCGTTAACAGTGACCGAAATAAGGAATTGTGGCCGGGTTGGGTCGGCGGGTCGAAGGGGGTCCAAGTTCCTCTCCTTCTCCTTATTTTCCCCTCATTTTCTCTTTTCCCATTGATCCTCTCATTTTCTCTATTTCCTGATTGGCCTATCTTCCTCCCCACTTTCTCATTTTCTTCTTCTCCTATCCGTCCATCTCTCTCATTTCCCTTCTCATCCCACCATCTTGCCACACACGTGGCACCGTCTGATTGTTCTAGAAAATCTGGAGTCTTCTAGATGAGGGCCAAAATTACAAAACTATCCTTAACTTTAAATGTTAATAACTTTTTCGTTATAAGTCCATTTCATGAACGGTTTGCGCCTACGCGTTCATGAGATCGAGCTCTATTCGAAAATATAAATTGTGACATTGAAAGGTCTACGGATTTTAGATAATTAATTTCCAAACTTCAAACTTCGTAACTAGTTTAATTAACATCTAAATTCAAATAAATTAATATAAATTCTCGAAAAATAATATAAAATCTCAATAATACAAATACGTAGATTATAACAGAGAAATCCAGGAACGGGATTTCACAGGAGTTTTGTGAAAACACAATAAAACTAAGGGGGTGTTAGTGTAATTAACCCTATAAGGATGTGAATAAGAGAATTCAATTGATTTTGGATTGACATGGATGAGTACCTCAACCTAATCAATAAAAGATATTGATATCAAATTAAATTCAGACGAATTTTAACTTAATTCTAACACGCCTAATTATGTAACCACAGTAAGTGGCCCAATGGTAAGGGCATGAATTCTGACTCCCAAAATACAAAAAAAATCAAGAGGTCTCATGTTCAAATCTCCAAACCGGCAAATCTACTTGACTGTGGCTAGGAGAAGTTTAAAAATTACAACATTACTATTTTAAAGTAGTAAAGAAAATGTACCCTACAAAAGGAAAAGATCTCATAAGATTAGATTTTATATTATTTTTAATTTTAATCCTTCTAAAGAAATTAGAAGGATGGAAGCGCACGTTAGATGGTCGGCGTGAAAGCAGGAGCAGCCGCTAGAAGCTCATACCATTCTCCTCCGCTTGGAATTTCCACGTTCCCTCCCTCTCCGTCCTCCTTCTCCTCCTTCTCCTCCTTCTTCTTCTTCTTCCTTTTCGTTTCTGTATTTCCAGCATTTGGATCGCCACTCCGCTCTCAGCTTCCAGGTAAACGCTTCCCTCCTCAATTTTTGCATCTATCGAAAACCAAAACAATTGTAATTTTGACTTCGTAATTTTCTGAATTTCTTTTTTTTTCTACGAAGAATTTGATCAAAATTCCCATAATTTTGGATTTTAGGTATAGACGATGATATTCATCTCACGTAGTTTAATCTTTACATTTTCAAATTATTATTATGGTTGCGGTTTTCAGTTACTACTGGTGCTGATTTGGTTGGAAATTTCGATTCTTTCAGGTCAGGTTCTGAAGAGTTGAAGAGCAATGATTTGGGGGACTATTCGCCGTAAAGTAGCTTCGGTATTCGATCAAACTTTCGCTGTTGTTTTGCAATCAGTTGATATATTTTTTATCCTCAATGTGCATGCTTTGTGTAGTTTTAGTTTTGGGATTCTTTGTTCTATGTTTCAAGTAATTGTTAAAGAATGTTGTAGTTTGGTAGTTGCTTATGTCTGTTTGAATGGACAGTCTCAGGTGCTGGGACAAGCGTGGAAGGTTAGGCATGGAGTGTCCGCCCCAAGCTGTTACCGAGCTGTACCAAAAGAGGTACTGAGAAATTGAGCTTCTGTTTCTCTTTCGCTTATTATTTCGTTACTGAATATAGGGTCTTTGATGAGGTATTTGGATTTGCAACCGGTTGCAATTCCATGTAACATTATTTCCTTTGATATTAGTATTTGTCTGTAGTTTTTTGGAATATAATTTAATAGCTTTTATCCACAACAGGCTTTGTTAATTGGGAAAGGATATGAGTGCGTTCAGAGTGCAAGCTACCACATTGTTTTAGGTAATTTTAGATTTTATAAGCTGAATCATGTTTGTTAAGGCTGCTTTTACCTGTGTGTTTCTTTTCCTTTTTTCTTTGTGGTGGTGTTATTGACCTTTTCGAATTCCTACTTTCCAGGCAATTGTGTTCCAGCGCTAAGCAGGTTGAGCTCTGATCTTTTATTTCAGCGATAAACTTAGTCCTCTGCCCTTCTATTTCACAATATGTCTACATAACATGCGATCATAGATATTGTTTAAATCCACCTCCTCTAATAGGTTCTTCAAAATTTGATTATCGTTTTCAAATACTCTCTTCATAATTATGTAACCACAATTCTCTTTCCCTATATATTTCAGTCTGCTGTTTTATTTTACCTTTTTCTTTTTGCTCACCAATTCCATCTATAGAAATAGCAAGAGAGAGAGAGAGAGAGGTTCTGCAATTTTTTTTTTTTGGTTGAATTTTAAGGTGCATTGTGAGTTAGCAAGAATGTACCTCAAAAGGCTTACCTTTTTCCACTAGCAATGAGATTGTTTGGTGTGTGTTACAGACGTACAATTGACATCCTTAATCTTGGATGAGAATCAGAATGTTTGGCCCAAGCCTAAACCAAATGACTGAAGTGCAATAAACTTCGTTTGATATTACACACTCAGTTTTATTTCTCTTATGGTGTTTATTTGTTCTTGGTTGCAGGGAAGCTACTTCTCTATGTCAAACAGAGTCTTTTATCCGATTGAGCAATAGACCATTTTCCTCAGACAGTGGTATTTAATGAATATATTGGTCTTGACATATTTACATGCTTTTGGGTCTGTTGTCTGTATAAAATATGCAAGTAATTAAACTTTTTAACTGTTGAATTATGCAGGAGACTTGGTAGAAGCTGTTGTTCCTTTCATGGGTGAATCTATTACTGATGGAACTTTGGCAACATTCCTAAAGAGTATGTTACTGAAGATGCCTTGTGATACTTTAATCCATAAGTTATTTATTTCTTCTCTGTCTGCATTTAATTCACCTAACGTGATTTCTTTTGAGACTCATGCTGATGATAGCTGATGTGGAGAACTTTTGTGCGTGTGTAGTGTAGTGTATGCATAAGTTGAATTCTTTGAGAGTCATGTGTATGATTCATGTGCAGAACCCGGTGACAGAGTCGCAGTTGACGAGCCTATTGCCCAAATTGAAACGGATAAGGTAATTTTTCAAACAAACTTTTCCTGTTTGATAACTTTTCCATTCTTAAGTGCTGACATGCATTTTCACTAAATCTACGTGTTGACTTATATATAATTTTTTTGTTTACAACTAGGTGACAATTGATGTAGTTAGTCCTGAAGCTGGTGTCATTAAAGAGGTAATATTCAAGCAACATCACAATATAAATTATAAATTCCTTGTGAGATCATTACTAATCACGACCTACAATCATGCATTCTGGTTTTAGTATACTAATCTTTTTATTTTTACCTTGAACATGTTCTTGTTAGTAGTTTGTGGCTAAGGAAGGCGAGACTGTGGAGCCAGGTGTAAAGATTGCAATCATTTCCAAATCTGGTGAAGGTATAGAACAAGTTGCGCCATCAGAGCAGGCTGATGCTCAGCCAGAACCTACTAAACCGAAGGAAAGTGCAGAAAAGCAAGTCCCCAAAGCGGAACCTGCCCCTGTCAAGGATGCACAACCCAAAACTAAGGCACCTTCTCCACCACCACCACCGCCTAAACACACAGCTTCAGAACTCCGGCTTCCTCCCAAGGATAGGGAAAGACGAGTAAGTTCAGGATTCTTTGTTTATCTAAGAAAAACGATTTTTTCTTAGATGAGAAAGGAATTTAATAGGTATAAATTGTTTTCTCATGTATAGGTTCCTATGACAAGACTAAGGAAGCGGGTGGCAATACGCTTGAAAGATTCTCAGAATACATTTGCTCTCTTAACCACATTTAATGAGATTGATATGTAAGCTCATGCCTCCTTTCAAAATATGGTTTCACCATGTCTCCTCACAAAATATCCTTTATCTTTCCTTTCAAATCTTCTCTGCAATGGACTTTCAGGTTTAACCATTTATGCAAGCTTAGAATGTTGAGATTTTAGTCTAGTATTTTTACTTGAAGTTTTACCTACAATGAAATCACTTGTGTAAGTGTTCAGTTGAGTGCGAAGGATGAGAGTCATCTACCACAATGGCTCTCTTGTTCTGTCTTTACTTTGAAAGTGGACAAATTTGCCCCCCAAAATCTTCAATTCTTTTATGACAATGTTATGTAGTGGCTCTCTTTGATTCCCATCTAATGATCGGTAAAATATAATGCAGGACTAACTTGATGAAGCTCCGTTCAGACTATAAGGACACCTTTTTGGAAAAGCATGGTGTGAAATTGGGATTTATGTCCGGCTTTGTTAAAGTATGTGTTGTTGCATAAATTACTGTCATTTATCGCCAAATGAAAATTGGAAGTGCAAAGTACTATTAAATTATTGTGAAATTGTAGTACTATACTTTTTGTGCGTGTGGGCCGTTCTTAAGTTATACGTTAATTTGTTTCAGGCTGCTGTTAGCGCACTTGAGCAGTTGCCAATTGTCAATGCTGTTATTGATGGTGATGATATCATATACAGAGATTACATTGATATCAGCATAGCTGTTGGGACACCGAAGGTATGCTAGTATTACGTTTGATACTTAACACACATGAGCATTAGTTATGAGTTATTTCTGGTCATTCATAGTTTGGCACGATGAATTCCAGTGTCGCATGTGAACTAACCACGTTCGAATTCTTTTTATTGAAGGGCCTTGTTGTTCCGGTTGTCCGTGATGCTGGTAGTATGAACTTTGCTCAGATAGAGAAGGAAATCAATACCCTGGCTAAGAAAGCAGCTGATGGTTCTATATCAATTGATGAAATGGCTGGAGGCACATTCACAATATCAAACGGAGGTGTATATGGAAGCCTTCTAAGCACACCAATCATCAATCCTCCACAGGTATTGCTCTGTACTCGTTTTTCTTTTTCCGGAAAACCTTCGTAGCAATACTCTCTCAGACAAGTTTATTTGTTGATTTGTTTTTCCTTTTGCAGTCAGCAATTTTGGGTATGCACTCAATAGTGAACCGTCCCATGGTCGTTGGGGGGAACGTTGTACCAAGGCCGATGATGTACATTGCATTGACATACGATCATCGTCTCATTGATGGAAGAGAGGCTGTTTTCTTCTTGCGCCGCATTAAAGATGTCGTGGAAGACCCTCGCAGGCTTCTCCTTGATGTGTAAAGAAGTCGGTGTCCCTGAACCCCGATTTTGAACTATATGTGGAACGCAATATATCCCACCGTATATCTGCATTCTGAAGTCGATATGGTTGGCAAGTGTGTTTTGTCCAATGCCTTTTTTTTTAAATTAGAGTTGGAATACTCTGCAGGACAGGTTGATCGAAAAGTACATTTTTCCTTTCAGCCCAGTTACTACGGCTTTTCGTTCACTGAGGATTTTAAATAAAAACACTCAGTTTACTCTACTTCTCAAGGGTGTATTTTGACGATCGTTAGCCTTTAATTATTTATCCTCAAGAAATATATGATCCAGTTTCTCGTGTTGTTCTAGGGATCTTTTTTATTTCCAGCATACAAACAACCACCTCGGGATAGCTTAGTGGTCGAGGACAAATTTCAAGTCTGTACTTCACACGGCACGTCCTATGTTTGAGTCTTGCGCTGGTGAATCACACAATAGTGATGCTTCTGAGTCTTCTGACGCCCGAAAAGATGTACTGCGAGGCTTGATCCTATTTTATTTTTGAAGAAAAACTTCCAGCATACAAACCAATAACATATTTGATGGTAAAAAAAACAATTACAGCCGAAAAGGAGAAAACTTGAACAGAGAAACAGGCAAGACAAGGATTTTACTATTGCATTTCCCAAAAATGGACCGTAACCAATGTATAATAACTGAAACTCTAACATCAGTTCTACCAAATGTTTCCATTTCTATTCCAGTAAACTGCAAGCGAATTGTCGAAAATTCTCCGCTTCATCTTCCGATGGTCCTATAGAACGAAAAGAAGGCGTTTGAAGCGCCAGAGCGTCTGTTAACTTTGCCAGAGCGTCTGAAGCGCCACCGATGGTCCTATAGAACGAAAAGAAGGCATTTGAGATAGCTTGTATGACCATTAGTTAATTTACAAAGAGAAGAACAGACAGCAAACGAATCAAACCTACCCCTCCAACACTAATTCCTTTTTCTCCTGCAGCTTTAGAATCCTCTCCTCGATAGTGTTCTCAATCACAAATCTTAAAAACTGTGACAGAACATTGTTCACCTGCGAATGCAACTGTCATATTAAGAACAACACCTCCGGCTTTCAAGCTCATCAAGAAAATCCTGCATTCTGGATCCTCGGTAAATCTCTCTATAGCATTATCCCTTGCAGGCATAGTCATGGTTCCGACCAACTGAACACAATTGATATCAGACCGCAACAATTTCTTTAAATTAATATCGGTAATCTAAATCTGTTGATGCGCAAATGGAAAATCGTTGTATATTATTCAGTTTTACCTTTTGCAAGGAGTGGTTAATGATATCCAAGAACGAAGTGAACTGGCTGAAAACAATTCCTTTTGCAGAGCCATCCTTTTCAACCATGGACCTGATTTCTTCCCTCTAGAGCCATATAGAGGAAATTCAAAAGGCACGAGGAAGTTAAGAAAGATGATAAGCACGCTACATGTGTACCTGTGCTAAGTAAATCAATATGATTGACATATTCGACAATCAAGAAAATATCAAATGCACAAACGAAGAAGGAAAGTGCGATCTTCATGACAAATTCCACAGATTTTCCCATTTATATTAAGGTTGCTTCCATTTCTCAGTGCAGCAGATGCAGAATACACCACAAGGTAAGGATGATTAACGGCCTGTAGAGAGTAAACGAAAAAATTAGTGCACATTACTAATGGACCAAATAGAACTTTGTTGATGAAAAAACAATAAGCAACAGAAAGGGAAAAAGTCAAAAAAAAAACTTACAATTCGAGGAGGTAGGGCAAGATCAGCAGCCCTGTCCTTTTTAGTTCGTCGCATGATAATGTTCTTTAGAATTTTATCGGTGTCGCCACATACTTGCAAGGATCACGGATTACAATACATGTAAGCACATCTATTTCTGTAAAGAAATCAACAAAAAAAATTACCAGATTGGAAACTCACTTTATTCCACCAACGAAAATGTCTAACTGAATTATGAGGGCAATTCGAACATAGTGCTGCGGAACTGCAGGTTCCAGTTACATTAGAAAAATGTCTTCTGTGACATTGGTTGTGGATGCTTTCTCCTTTGTTGCTTAGACTGCTTCTCAGTTCAAAAAGCGTTAGGCCACAAAAATATTTCAAGTGAGTTGACATTTTCTTCTCATAATACAACTTTCCACAATATCGGCACTTCTGTTTGGGAGGCATCACATTCTTCCTGTAGTCAGCCTCAACAATGGAGTATGCAGTAATCAGTGGCGGATCTAGGAATTTAAACTCGGGGGGTCCCAATAATAATGGTCAAAAAATTTATAGACAAAAACAACATTGAAAATTTAAATATAATACATTTCATTCAAAAATCATATGCAAAACAATATTACAAATTATAAAATCATAATTCAAGCGTCTATTATGAGGTTTCATAAGTTATTAGGGAGTACCTAAGTTATTGATTATCTAATATGGACCACTAAATTTAAAACACCGGTCAAATAAAACTCTCTCCAAACTCCCACTATCTTTCTAACCATGCACACCATTTTTCTCTTTTACTAGTTTCCAAACATCCATTTTCTCTCTCACTAAGAACACAGCTGCCATACCTCCATCAACCGCCTCCCTCCCCATTCTCTCGAAGCCATGGCAGCTCCACCCCCAAATTTCACCAACCCATGATAGATCATATCCATCTTACTAACCTTATGCAGGAAATTTCACCCATAAGAAAAATTACTAAGGTGTTTGAAATAATTTGGGGAAATTTGGGCTTATGTACTGCCCTGCCAGACGATAGAGAAAGGTTGGAGGAGAAGTGGGTGGCACTGATGGATGAGACCATGGCAGAAGCAAGGAGGAGAGAGGATGGAAGGGTCCCTATTTTCTTTCTTCTCCGTGCGCGGTCATCTTCTCCGAAAAGAAGACAGCCACTGCAACTTGCAACATGCAACCTACAACCTGCACAGACCTCATGCTCAAGTACGAGGGGTCCCCGAAAAAATTCTAGCAGCGATTTATGATCGCCGACGGGTCATGGGACCTCCCAGGTCCCTATGTGGATCCGTCCTTGTTAGTAATGACAAAATCATAAACCTAAACCTTTGTACTTCCTTTTGAAGTAAACTGCTCTAATTCACTCACCCATTGACTCACAGCAACGACAGGGCAAACCACAAGGGTGGCTTTGATTCCTTTCAATTTATTTTTGAACACTACTTGGTTGCTGAAAGAAGAACAGCAATTATTGCTACCGAACGTCAATCATGGATAGGTATATATGAAACATTTAATTCCAAAGTGTAGAAATAATGTTTGAGATTGTAAGAAATCCTTGCATCAAATTATGTTGATATAAGTATTTGATGGCTAATGATGTTTAATGTGTGATAAGAAGACAAATTAAATCAACTTAAGGGCAAGTTGTGGATTGATTACAATAACAATTCAGGAGATTAAACTCACGGCAATGTGCCTAAATATTTCTAGTAATTAATAAGATTGCTGCTCCCATTTCAATTTCAATGCTGCTTCCTCTTAATTTGAAGCTCTTCTGCTGAATTTCAAATATGCTGCTGGTGTCATCAGCCATGCAGAACCTGCTTTTAATTTCCACCACCTCCACTGGATCCACTTCCAGACCCTTGGCCACTACCGGCGCCAGCTCCCACACCTATGCCAACCCCAATTCCAATTCCAAATCCTCCACCACTGCCACCGCCCCCACCAGCACCTCCTCCACTTCCTAGGCCGCCACCAACTCCACCTCCGCCTCCTACACCACCACCAGCACCAAAACCACCTCCATGACCTGAACCTCCACCGAGACCACCACCTCCTCCTCCTCCTGCACCTCCTCCACCACCAACACCTCCGCCAGCTCCACCTCCGACACCACCTCCTGCGCCAAAACCGCCTCCATGGCCTGATCCTCCACCAACACCACGGCCACCCCCACCACCTCCACCTCCACCTCCCCCACCACCAACGCCCCCTCCAGCTCCACCTCCTACACCACCTCCTGCACCAAAACCGCCTCCATGGCCTGAACCTCCACCAACACCACCGCCACCACCTCCTCCTGCTCCTCCTCCACCACCAACGCCCCCTCCAGCTCCACCTCCTACTCCACCACCGGCACCAAACCCGCCTCCTTGGCCTGAACCTCCACCAACACCACCACCTCCTCCTGAACCACCTCCGCCGCCTCCTCCAAGACCACCACCTCCTCCAACACCTCCACCTACACCACCTCCAGCTCCAAAACCTCCACCATGCCCAGAACCGCCACCAACTCCGCCACCGCCTCCTCCACCAGCTCCACCACCACCACCACCTCCAATCCCACCACCAACTCCACCACCTACACCCCCTCCAGCTCCAAAACCTCCACCATGACCTGACCCACCTCCAAGACCACCTCCTCCACCACCACCAGCGCCTCCACCACCGCCAATACCACCACCGCCTCCAACACCACCTCCAACTCCTCCTCCAGCTCCACCACCTATACCACCACCAGCCCCTGCTCCTCCACCACCACCAAAGCCTCCTCCTCCTCCTCCGGCTCTGCCTCCAAAGCCACCGCCCCTAGGTCCCCTACCGCGATTCCCTCGACCAAACCGACCACCACTTCTCCGACCCAATTGGCAATCATCATCATCACCGCGAAATCTAGTTTTGTCAACTTTCTCATCACCTAGAGTGGTGACTGCACTCAGCTGGAGGACAATGTACAGAACAACAAGACTCAAAGACAGCCATTTTCGAGAGACAACCATGGCTTCTCTCCTCTTCTGTAAAATGCTCGATTAAATTTTCAGGTAGATTGCTGAGGAGGTTGTTATCTTCTTCCTTCAAAAGACGATTGTTTTATAGGCATGGGGTCTTTGGCCAATAATACAGTACGTACAGCTACACTGAACAGCCTTTAATGGGTGCATGTTCATGGCACGCGTTGGCACAGTTGGGAAACCTGGAGGACCATTAAATGCCAAATGAAGGAGGAAGTCAAAACTCAAAAGGCTAATTTGGATATATATCACTTCAGTTTTGCATTGACCATTTGACTTGTATGCACATCCACTTCTTTTAGTTTTTTCTCGCACCGTCATGTTATGTGCGAAAGTTAAATAACAATGTGTAATTAGTCAAATATCTTATTACATAGAGGCTTAAATGAAAACACAATAAAACAAAGATCTTCGTAATTTAGTACCTTAATATCATTTCTTTAAAAAACTAGTCTTTCAAATATTATTGTAGCAGTTATTCATCTAATTTGATCAAGAGTTGGGACCTAATTAGTATTCTGTTTGGATTTTGTCGATTCTTTCACACATTTGATTTTTCTTTATTCCACTTAAAGAACATGTATGCTTTAAAGTTTAAAGAAAGTTAGACATGATAAGTAGGCCAAACACTTCCTAACCAATTTTATGTGAGCTCTGCAATTCTGCATTTGCAGACTGCAGGGCCATACACATTGAAGCCGGTCAACTTCACCGACGCCCGACCATTAATATTACTCTTTGCCAAATTAAATCACCCACCTTCCTCTTTTCAATTTGCAAAAACAAGTGGGAAGTGGTTGTAGCCGGTGACTGTTCATGCAGGATTGTCAAGTTTTCGGGAACAAGTTGGGCCAGGAAGTGCGAGGCATTGCGAGTATATCCATTTCATCGTTAATTGGTTTTGAGTTGGATTAATTTCATCGGTTGCTAATTGGTTTTGTGTCGAATGGTTTACTAGCTACTGAGTGATTTGATACGCAAGTATATAATTTAAATTTCATTCAAGAACTGGTATGATAAGCCTTTGTTAACAGATTGGACGCTATTATTTATTTGATGTAAGAAAACCGATACTGGAGGATGGAGGAGTCGAATACATAAGCTCGGATGCACAAGTTAATGTTATTAACCAACCTAGCTATGAGCTACGAGTAATATGTAAAAAGTTATGCTCTCTAGTGTTCATCACATTCGTGATTAGTTTCTATCTTCAGGTTGAAATTAGTGATCGAAAAAAAAAAAAAAAATCCTTTGTGATTAAAATACGTTAAACAAAGAATACATGATGGATAACAATCTATCTTTAAAAATTAGATCCAAAAAGTTTGATTTGGATCACACAGAGAAGACACAAACTAACAAAGGGTGACGAAAATGGCTCAAGTTAAGCCCTACATCTTTGATTTGCAGACAATATCCTCTCCTGTAGTTCACATCTATGAACCTGACAATGCTTACAGTTTTCACCTTTCGAAAATGCAGGTTTGCTTAAAGAGGCCGGGTTCTGCGCCCCAATGCACGACCACATAGAAGAGCATTCCTTGGGATCGGATATTCATCCCTCCATGAATTCGCAGGCGAGTAGACACGAAAATAGAACTGCTGGCCTAAGTACTGCCGTGCCCAGTTCTCGGACCTTATGTTCCACATTCCCACATTGTCCAATGGCATGTAGATTGCAGTCCATGAGTTGGGATACACCTGTTCATAGAAAGAACAGACATTAAAATCGATCACGAAGACATAACTGTAAGTCGCGCATATGATTTTACAAAACTGGATTTATCAATGTACCTGAACGGTGGAGCGAGATATAGTGTCTCTCAAATTGTATCTCAATCTGCTTGCAGGGGTCCACTGTCCACCATCCATCCTGCCCATATCGAAATCACCACAGTAAAGATACGTGTTATTGAATTTCTCGCAGTCGAAAAAACGTTTGAACTTCTGGGGCAGAGAAACTTACCCTACAACAAAGAAATTATGGCCATCAATGTGCCATGACTGCACAGTATCCTCTGGATTCTCAAACACAAGTTCAGCAAAGCCACGGAAATCAGCATTCATGACAGAAGTCTGAAGATAAGCACCGCCGCCAGTGGGGTTGTCTTGGATGCTTCCAAGGGAAAACACCCCTGAGATCTTGAAGTAGTCAGCAAGTTTAAGTGGTGTGTCCGGTTGGATGAATGAAACGCTGTTCACAGCATATCTCTGCTTGCCATTGATAATTGGAGCAGAGTTTGTGAGCCTGATTGTGCGGGTGGTGTTGATCAATCCGTAATGATAAGAGCCTTGGGGGTTAGGCCTCGGACCACTCGCTGTCAAATTCCGTCTGGTTTTATACACGTAAAGGGCATGAGATATAGAAATATTCTACAATTCTTTTAGGTTGCAAAAGTTCAAAAAGCATGAGATATAGAAACATTCAACAATTCTTTGAAGTTAGTTACCTGAGAGATCGGGCTTGTTCAAGAGACCAGTCAATCTGAGTTGTTGGGCCACCGGGTGGAGGACCAGAAACACTTCCTGCAGAGTTACTGTAGTGGAGAATGGAGGTTGCACTGAGCACTTGTGACGTGAAACGCGAAGAGCCAACAATGTAGTAATCTTGTGGCGGTTGATCAGCTGTAACCAATACAGAATAGGACTGACCCAAATGAATATCAAGAGAACTGTAAGTGTTTTGAAGAGAGTGGGTGCCTTCCACCTCTACTAACAACATCTTGTGCCCCTGGATTCTGAAATTAATGGAAGTTGTAAGCCCCACATTCGATATCCGCAATCTGTATGTCTTGCCTGCCAAGCAAGTATAACATCAAAATGTCGTGACTCGTGAGAACGAAAATAATGACAGAAATGGTGATCAAAATGCTGCTTGTATTCATTAATTACCTTGATCAACTGTAAATGTAAACCCATTGGATCCACGGCCATTAATGAGGAGTCCGTCGGGGATGGGAAGATTATTTCCACCATCTAAAATTGCTTTCAAATCCTGTAAGGATTCAAAACAATCCCATCAAACAACAACACATCACATTCCTAAATTTTCTACTAGGTATTCGCTAACGATAGTAAATCACGAGTAACGCTACAAGGACCACACTTTTACACCACATTATGTAGCGAGCGAGCAACTGCAAATGTTATATGCTACTTACAGTGTGATTTTTACTGAACCAGTCTCCGGCGAGTATGGTAAAATCTCCAGCAGGAGGAGGGAAAGGTACTGGAATACGTGGGCGGCTGTCAATTTTGATACCACCGAACCCTCCTGCAGCCTTGTGGAGGCCAAGGGAAGGGAAGTAGAAGTAACTGCCAATCTGATCCTTGACTTGAAGAACATATGTGAAGTTATGTCCCGGCGGGATGGGGCAATTCGTGCCAAACACCCCATCCTGCCATGAGTTCCTTCTCTGCTGTACTCCATTCCTGAACAAGAGTTGCAGGACTTGTTAGTTAGTCGAACAAGGAATTCTGCTAATGAAATAGTTACTTAGAGAACAGGAAAGAAGAAAAATTCGACAGAAGACCCCAGAGACTGTCGATTGAGAAGTAGTAAATCTTTCAAGAAAAAAATTCGCAAAAACGTCAGACATTGCTGAATTGAACAGCTGGAAGTGCGCTAAAGAATCCGAGTTTAAGGATTGGATCTAAGAGATTGATGTACAACAGAATGACCAATCATTTTCCATGTTACTCACTTTTTGCCAAGTGAACAAAGTGACTGAAAGTGCCCATCCAAATAGGCAACAAATTTAATACCATTTCTTTTCTAAAAGCGGATATTCTAAACTGTTTTAAAAGAGAGATTCAAACTTAGTGCCACTAGAATGACATTACTGAGCGACCAACTAGCCTAACTGACGTCTCATTTCTAAGTGTTTCCATTGGGAAAAGTAAATACACAATCCACATATGTTAAGGAAAAAATAAAACGAAACAGAAGAATGATGACTAACCAAGAGATGAGAAAAGGTTCATCCAAGCTATTGAAAACGCTGATGATGAGGTTGTCATTGGTGACAGACTCGATCTGCGGCCCTGGAAACTGCCCATTTATCAATATCCCCTGCATTTCCATTCAAAACTCATTTTATTAGCACCAAAAATTCCCACAACAGAGGGGAGAGAGAGCAATGATAAGGTTACCTGCTGTTTAACTCCAAGGGGGTAGATATCACCATAGGTGACATTCCAGTTGTAGAACCTGTAGGGATCTTCACCACTTGTGCAGATCACAGTAAGCAGGGCAACCAATATCACGCAACAAGCGCTTTTGTACACTCCCATCTCTCTCTCTCTATCTCTCTCTCCAACCCAATATTCTTATTTGGATGTTTGAGAGAAACCAATGGAGAAATGGGACTGAGATGCAAAATAAAACCCTCCCAGAAGATAAAGATTCAAGCTTTAAATCTCTCTCTCTGTAAAGCTCCCCTTAACCTCCTGTGCTTTTTTTTCTTTCTGCTTTTGCTTTTTCTTTGAGCACCTTTGAGAGGGTTAGAGTGCTTTTGTCTGCGAGATGAGATCTCCCTCCCTCGGCTGTTTGCTGGTTATTTTTAGTAAGCCAACAGACTTTGCAGTCACTAGTCACTGATCAGTCCACAGTCCTGTGCCTAGGGTGGCGCGAAAGAGAAATTTTTTATTCTTTACGAAACACACGTAGTACACTAAATAGTTTACATGTCATTATATATGTAGAATCAAGTTTTATTTTTGAAGTTTGCGATTTTTTTAATACAAGCATCTCATAATTAGTATTAAAAATAGGAATGTGCTATCTACACATATTTTTTATTTTTTACATACATTTTGTTAATTTATATCCGTTGATCTTCTTTAATTCATCTAATCTGACGACCGAAAATTAAAAGAATGTGTGAGAAATAAAAATAAGTGTGTGGATATCACACCCCTTAAAAATAAATAGACGTGACACACTAAAAATCTCTTGGCGTGAAGAAATTCAAAATTTTAGGACATTTAACAAATCATTTTTTTATTTATTTGGTAAAATAAAAAGAGCTTGATTAGGGTATTGGGATTATCGTAGAGATGCAGAAAGAAAGTCATTTGCTTGGTTGATTGCTTTCTGTTTAAGCGTGATTGGTGAAATCTAACATAAAATTTGGGAAATTGATGACGATTACAAATTCCCTTTGCTGAAATAGAAAAATTAACAGAGCTGACTCAATTGACATGGACATCTGTGTACAAATAATACGATTGACAAGTAAAATATTGCATTTGGACGACGAACTCAACTTAAAGTTGTATATTATAGAGGCATTTGAGATATTTTCTCGTGTTAAAATTTGTGTCAATTTTTCTATTTTAGCACAAGTGGTTTGTAATTGTCGTATAACATCCAATTTTCTTAAAACATTCCCTGTTTGGAGGAAACATTATTTACACTTGAGATGATAATGTAATAGTATTTCAAATCAATTACGTATTATTTTTAATTTGACTGATTTCTTTCTAATTTAATAATTACACATTTGATTGACTTTAAATACCCAAACAATTACATTTATGTGTAGATAAGTTCTTATCATCTGCACGCACGAATAACATGTCTTGTTGAAGATAAAAAAAAAAAAAAGAGATATTGACTAAAAAAATCATTGTGGTATGTTAGATTGGCATGAGCCTTGTCGGTGATAGTTCTGACTAAACATATATATATATATATATATATATATATATATATATATATTTGGTGAAGTGACTAAACATATTTAATTAATAGCTAAACAAGGAAATTAGATTTAATTATGCTTTTTAATGGGCCACAAATCTTACTGACTATGGAAGACTTTGGTTCCAAAGAGTAATAATTTAATATAACACCAAGCTTGACCACATAGTTCTTTTTTTTTTCTTTTGGGTAAGAATATTTTCAATTATTGACATAAATAAATAAAGTGGATAGGGGTGGGCACGGGCCGGGCCGGGCCTATTTTTGAAGGGACCGGACCGGACCCGGAATAAAGGGAGACGGGCCGGGCCGAGCCGGGCATTGCAAATATTAAAATAGGAACCGGACCTTACCCGGCCCGGTTTAAACGGGCCGGTTCGGTCCGGGTCCACGGGTAATTTTTTTTTTTTTTTTTTTTTGCTGTTTAAAGCACAGATTGAAATAAAAAAAAAACCACAAATTGCTGCAGTACTGCACAGATTGTAATTGCACAAATTTGCAATCTGTGCAAATTTACAATTGCACATATTCAATACATCCAAAATAACATTATAGCGTCCAACATCTAAAGATCGAATCAACATACAAAATATTCAAAACCTACTTAATCCAAGACATCCAAATTCCAAAGTCCAAAAATCAAATAATTCAAAACATAAACATGACAGTTTCAATAAATTCCAAATGAACATAGGAAACCACATCCAATTCCAAATTTCCAACATCCAAGTTCCAACATCATTCCTCATTGAATCTGTAAGGAAAAATAAAATATAAACTTGATATTATTAACGTCCATCATCATATTATCCTCATTGAATCATTGAAAAGTAGAGCATATTCATTTAAGTTTAAAATATTACCGCAATTCCTTTTCCTTTATTCATTTGAGTTGTTTGAAGAGCTTCAATTTCAGCATCACTTGATGAGATGGTTGAGCTTGTAGATATAACATTAGCATTTGCTTTTCTTCTTTTATATTCTACAACAACAAACAAAAGGATGTTAATCGTAAACAAATTAATATAAAGTTATAGACCAAACTATACAAAACAAAAGAATTACCTTCTTCACACTCTTGATAAAATTCAAGCTCCGCCGGACTTGCTTCATACTCAATGCTGCTAATTGGTTCACTTCTTAACCAGTTTTGGAGGCACATCAATGACTCCACTGTTTGAGGAAGGAGAGATGATCTAAAGGGGTCAATTACTCTCTTTCCTCCACTAAATGCACTCTCACTAGCAACTGTCGACACTTGAATTGGCAACACATCTTTCGCTATCAAAGCAAGTGTGGGATATGTGCTCCTCCCTTTCGACTTCCACCATTTCAAAACGTCAAAAAATGAACCATGTTGTACTTTCTCTACAGTGTCGAGGAGATACCTATCCACCTCATGTGCAAGTGCAATATCCTCAGTGTCTTCTAGTTCTTTCTCCCAATCATCCATCATTTGACTAAATATCATTGGATTTTCTGTTAGCACACTAGATGATGGTTTTACCCTTGAACAAGTAGTATCACCAACAACTAAATCTCCTCCTCTACCCTTTTGTTGTGTTTGTGAACCGAAAGCTTGGTAAGCATATTCATCACACATCGCCTTCAACAATGTCTTCACTTCATTACTTTTCTTTTGAATCTCTTCTTCGGGAATGTGTAATTGCTTTCTACACAAGTGCATGTAGTGCCTTAATTTGAACCTTGGGTCTAAAATAAGGGAAACTACAAATATTTGATTAAGGGACTCAATTGAACCAAAATACTTTCGATATTTGGCTCTCATACTCATTGCCATGTCACGTAGCACCACCTCTACACTTCCTCCAGTTTGCATATATTCAGGCAAAAAAAGCTTTTCAATCTCTCTCTCCACAGCAATGACATCATGAACAGCTGTATTAGATGTCGGATAATTACTTGCACTAACTTTTAAAGTTATAAGATAGAAGACCTTCAAAAATTGCACAAATATTTCTGCACTATCCCAATCTTTGTCCTTCGGTGGCCCAACCCTCCCTTTACCCGCCACTTCTTCTCCTTCATCATTAAGCACATTTTCCCCGAAATAGGTGGAGTATATATTGGCTTCATCATCGTCGAACATCCTTTCAAATGCTTTTTTAAACTTCAAGCACGATTCTAGCATCATGTATGTGCTATTCCACCTAGTAGGTACATCCATAACAACTAGACCCCGACCATCCAACTTCTCATTCTCCACACATTTCTTGAAATAACTAAACCTTCGAGGACTTGATCTCACAAACCGCACGGCATTTCTAAGAGCATCAACACTTGTATCTAATCTTTTCAACCCATCTTTCACTACCAAGTTGATAATATGGGCTAAGCACCTCACATGCATAAACTTGCCATTCATAACAATTTTGCTATTAGGCCATTTCTGCATTTTACGAACAATATACTCAATTGCCACCTTATTAGCCGATGCATTGTCAACTGAGATACACATAACCTTCTCAATCCCCCACAGAATCAAAACACATAGCTAAGCTCATCACACAACACATAAATACACAGCAGGGAGTTAAACACAACACAAAATGCATTAACAGTAATGGGCAACATAAGAAAAACAGACAAATACTTAATGTGTTATACCACCATCTTACCAATAGAGTAGCTTCAAGTCTTCTAATCGCGATAGGGTGTGAGATCAATGTTGAAAGGTTGCTTCCCCTTGCTTACCCTCTAAGAATTAACAACAAAACAGAATATCCAGGTCAATATCCAGTAATAAAATGAAAAATCATATTATTAAGAACGAAAAAATCAAAATGAAAAATCATTTTTCTTCTTTATTTTTCACTCTCTAGCCTTGTGAGAGAAAAGCCAGGGAAGGTTTTGGGATGCTAGACTATACCCTATAAAATATGTCTTAATAAGTACTTCTGAATTGCATTTTACACAGATTCTAAATACACAGCAGGTTCCTTGTCAGCCAGCAACATGAGTGTCTGGCTTCAAAAACAGAAAATCGAGAATGTATATGAATCTACCATTGCCAGCCAGCCAGCCAGCCAGCAAGTTCCTTGTCCAATCTGTTCCTGATCCTTCCTAGTAAACCCATTGCCAGCCAGCAAGTTCCTTGCTAGTTGAAACACTTAGAAAATCAACTATAAATGACTGGAACTTATAAGAAGCAGATCCTACATCTGTGCGTTATGATGTGATACAGACACCATATGTGGAAAATGGATCATGGTGACCTCCTCGTCATCATCAATCTAAAAGAACAGAAAATTTAGTACAATTTCTGTTTCTTCTGTAGGTACAAACATGAACATCCCAATAGATTGAGCATAGATTACATACATGATACATCCCAATAGATCAAAGTTCAACTAAAAAGTTACAAACATCAGAGGTTAAAGAACCTATAAAAAAATTTAAAAAAAAAAAGAAAAAAAAAAGAAGTTAAAGAATTCACCTGAACTGGCAAGTTGGCAACGGCGGTGGAGTGTTAGTGATCGCAAGGGCGGTGATGTCGTCGGGAAGGAGAGAAAGAGAATCGAGAAGATGGGTGGTGCGGGTTCCTGGGTTCTCTAGGTCTAGGGTGAGATGTCGTCGAGGAGAATAATCGAGAAGCAGATCAGCTCTGGTGGTCGTCAGGGCTCAGACTCACGACGGCGGTGATGTCGGAGGTGGGCAAGGAGATGACTGACGAGGAGTGACGGTGTGGAATGGAGAGGCAAGGAGAGGGGACGAGGTCAGACGGAGAGGTCGAGGACTCTTGACTCAAGAGAGAGACTCGATCAGATTTAGATACTAGGGTAAAAACCAACGGTCACGATAGGAAGGTAGGTTTATTTTCAATCTGGGCTGTCCATTTCAATTACAAACGGGCCGGTCCGGGGCCCCGTTTTTCTATACATCTGGAACCGGCCCGACCCTAAAATGACATTGCCCCCTGCCCGCCCCGCCCCGTTTCCCCTCTTAAAAAACAGAACCCGCCCCGTACCCGCCAATACCCGCCCCTACCCGCCCCTACCCGCGGGCCCATGGCCCGTTTGCCCACCCCTAAAAGTGGATCCATGACATTATTTTTTTTTAACTACCCTTTTGACACACAGTTTTATAGGGTTCGCTCCGTAATGTATTTTAACAATTCGAACCGTATATATTTTAGGACATTATTCATATATCATCCTTACAAAAAAAATTAGACGAAACTAAAACCATTTAGACATTTATTTGTAGTAAAGAAAACCGTCAAATACAGTTCTACCAAAAAAAAAAAAAACCGTAAACACTTAATCCAACGTTCATATAGTTCCAGATTTGAGTTTTTTTTTTTTTTTTGAGATATCGATATTTTTATATTAAGGGAAGTGGGGTTCGGCTCAGCCACACAATAGGTAGCCTAATTTGGTATCGAATTCGTCATCCATGAGATTCGAACCTAAGACCTCTTACTTCTAAGTGAAGAGGAATATCACGAGACCGTAGTATTGAGTGGCCAAATTTGGGTGATTTTTTGTAAACATAATCTTTGAAGAAAACCTAAAAATACATTACAAAATCAACGCCACAAAATATGTGTTAAAAGTTGTGTGAAAAAGTGATGTCACGATTCCATTCTATAAATAATTAAATAAAAATGGGACAAAAAAAGAAAGTCGAGAAATTTTGAAACTTGGTGGCCCAAATAATTGAGTGGCCAGAGATGGATATACAAGCTCAAGTTGGATGGAATTGTTGCTAGGAAGGCCAAACAACGACGAATTGAACAAACTTAGGCAAATGACAACGATGTTCAACCGACGTTTTGGTTTTACATCAAATTTATACTCGAATACATCAAATTTATAATCACTGGATTTTCTCATGATCTATGATGACGAAAATATTACTAGGTTAAGAATTAGGTTATTTTACGGGTTTTCTAATTAGTAACGAAAGAAATGGGAGAACTATGCATAAAATATTTTGCTAATATGCACCAATGGTGTACATGATAAGATAGATTTATACAATGAGAATACTGATTAAAGGACAGAGGTTTATAGCCGTTATATCAATGAGGAGTGATTTCTCACATTCTTTTCTCTTTTTACACACATGTTGATGTCTGTTTCAGATTAGACAAACTAAAAGATAATCGAGAGATAAATAAACAGAATGTACAGAAAGAGAAAAATGCATATGAAAGTCACTTTTCTATATCAATGGTGTGGATGCAAATTTTCACCTCTTCGATCTTGGACGATTTTGCACCTACAAAACAACTAGCACCTTAGGTTAAGGCCAAAAGCCTCACGCGCCCACGATGAATGGGGGGGGCTTTGGCCGAAGAACCTCCGATGCCAAAGTTAGAAATTTAGAGAGAAATAGTGTTTATAGTGTTTTGGAATTTTTGCAAGAGGTTTGGAATGAATTTTTGGTGAGAATAGGAGCCTATTTATAGGATTAGGCTTCCCCATTTTCACCAAGGAAGGGCCGGCCACACCCTTTCCTTTTCTTAGTGAATTTGTGGTTTTTATTAGCCCCTTTATTGGCTAATAAAATAGAAATGAATGGGGTCTTAAATGATTAGCTTTATTTGAGTAATAAAGTGGAGGAAATAAAAAAAAGGTAGGGAAAAGATGGGAGGGAATATGGCCGGCTACTATGGGATTTTTAGGTTTTATTTTAGGTTTAATTAGCCAATTAATTGGCTAATTAAATATGAAAGGAAATGTTTTAGTGCTTTATGGTATTGATTGGTTAATAAAAGGGAAGAAATGATGGAAAAGGTAGAAAAAAGGGTGATGTATTAGGTTTTGAAAAGGATAGCCGGCCCTATACTATTTTTTAGGTTTGAATGGATGTTTCAAATTGATATTTAAGGGATGATTTTAGGAGATATGGGAAGAATATATTATTTAGATAATTAATTAACTAAATAATATATTAGGGAAATTAAGTTTTGGAAATAATTACCTAAAATAAGATAATTTGGAATTGGTTACCTCTTATGGAGCATTTTTGAATTAGTTGAGGATGATTATCCACTACTTGCGCGTAGGAATCCCGGTATGCCTAAAGGGTATTTTTGTCCTCTTTTGTTCAAAAAATCCACGTGTCGCCTAGTGAATATTTTTGGCTCCACAAATGCCCCCACACCTGTTGTGCTGTTTGCAGAAAAGGGCAATAGGTGTAGAGATTTTCTTGCTTTAGGAAACTTTGAACTGTTTCTTATTTTGTTGTTGATTCTTTCTTTCAATAGGAAATTAAATCCTTCTAGGAAAAGGAAATAAATTTCCCCAAAGCTTATTTAAGTCCACCTTAAGTGGATTGTTAAATCAACTTTTAGAGTGAAACTTATTCATCCTTACAAGAGAAAAAGAGAGCTTAGAGGATATTTGTTCCCCCTCCTCTAACAATCTTCTACGTCTTGCCCGTGTAAAGGATCGCTCTTCGTTGCTTCCAGGTAAGAAAAAATTATTTTTCTTGTCTTCTTGATTTTCTGGAATCTTTGGATCTTGACTCTTGGCTTGATGGGAATCAGAGACTTGTTATAGGTTGATCTGGTGAACCATGGCATGGTAATGCCATGAAAATATATATATTTTTTCTTGCTGGGCGTTGAAGCAAGCCAGGCCGTGGGGCCTGGCAGGTTTGCTGGTCCTGCGGCTTTAAGCCTAATTCCTTTTTTTTTTTTTTTTTTTTTTTTTGCTGCCGAGAGCTGTTTCTTTTTTTTTTTTTTTTTTTTTTTTAGATTCGGAATTTGGCTCAACTCCTAGGGTTTCTCCAGATATGAAAAAAGTGCATGTCGCTCTGGGTATTCCTTCCGAGTATCGTGAGTGGCGTTGGCTGCTTAGTCCTCTTCGTAGGGAAAGAGGTGGACTACCCCCAGAAGAAGAAATAAAACGGATCAAGGCAGACGCGATGGCTCGTCATATCACTGTGGTGGAGCCTACTACCAATGAAGGTGGGAAAAAGAAACATTCCCCGCCTGTTCAAGAAATGCCTGCTGAGAAGAAAACGAAGACTGCTCGTGGGGATTCTCCGGCTGCTCCCAAGATTGTGATTGACCTGACTTCTTCTAAGGGCGAGAAAGAACGAACTGCTACATTTGTGCCAGTAACGCCTATTGCTTCGAAGGCTGCTAGCTCGATTGCTGAAAAAATTGCTCAGCGTAAAAGTTCTTCCGTGCCTTTGGTACCGAAGTTTGTGCCAAAACGTCCGTCCGGGACTAAACCTGACTTACCCTTGAAGAGACTTGCTACTATGAAGAGTGATAAGGTGCCCATGTCTGCTAAAGTGGCGCCGAATACTGCTTCTTCCGCTGCTGCAACCATCTCGTCTGCTGATAAGAATGAAACTGCTCGCTCAAGCAGGCTTGAAGAATCTGCCAAGGCCGTTTCTGGGGAGGCTGCTAAGATTTGTGCTCTTTTGAAACCAGATCTTCTTGAAGACATGGATGTATGCGCCCAGTTTGTTGATGGCGTCAAAGAGATTGTTGGTCCAAGTCTTTTTGCAAAGCATACACCTGAGTATAGGAAGACTGCTCTGCTAGCCATGATGCAGAAAACAACAATTCTGGCAGCCGAGTCTATGTTCCTTGACCAAGAGGACACCAAGGCTGCTAAAGAGATGGCAAGAACTATGGCTGCCGAAGCTTATTCCTCGGTCGAAAAAATCAAAAAATTGGAATCTGAGCTTGCTGCTTTGAAGGAATCTCATACTTCTGACCCCACTTCTCTGCAGCTTGAGGCCGCTCACCAGGAGATCATGGATTTGAAGACTAGGTTTGATGCGGTCCAAACAAAGAATGAAAGTGCAGAGAAGGAAATCGAGCGTTACATACCTCAGATTCGAGATCTTGAACGCTCCATATCTGAACTTCGCTCCGCTGCTTATGCAAAGGATGAAGAATTGATTGCTACTTACAACCAAGCGATCCACTTCAAAGAGGTTGCTGACAGGCTTGAGCCTCAAGTGTCGGAACTTCAAGGTGTTTTGAAGACCAACGACAATCTGAAGAAGGAAATTGAGGAGTTGCAGCGAGTTCGTGCTTGCCTGCTTGAGGAGAATGAGCAGTTGAAGAGTGAGAAAGATGGTTTCGAGGCTTCGCTTATTCAGAACCAATCCGATTTCTACAAGCTGGGCTATGTAGATCATCTCTATGGGCGGCCGTCTGACTTTGAGTTTTCCGGTAAAGACTTCGAGACCTTCTCTATTTCCCCAGAAGACTTGCTCGATTTTACCTTTGAGTCTTCTATCGGTGAAATAGCTGGAGGAGTTGATACCCAGGCTGGAGCAGTCGAGGGTAAAGGCTCGGAGGATGCTGCTGCTGAGAACACCAAGGCTGCTGAAGGTGTAACAACCGAGCAGTTGGGAGATGTCCAAACTACTGAAGAGTAGTCTTCTAGGTAGCTTTTAGGGTTTCCTTTTCTTTCCTTTGTTGCTTTTGCTTGAACTCCTTTGGTATTTGCTTGTTGTTTATCAATTTTGCTATAAAATTTAATAAACTCGCTTCTTTTGCTTTTCCCATTTTTTTTTTTAAACCTTTAGACCTTATAAGCCAGTGGCAGGCGTGCTACTTTTCTATAAGTAGACAGGCCCACATAGCCTATGCAACCGTAGGTGTTGATGTAGAACTTTTGCAAAGTTATTAACCATAGGGTTGGCAGCCGGATGCCTTACTTACAGAAGCAGACGAATCCGCGTAACCACTTGGCTATTCAACCTTGGATCTTTCCAATTCCGTAGGCTGTGTAGCAAGTATCACAACACTTTAGGATTTGGTGTAAGTTATTCTGCGTCTGACAGAGGTGAAGCTTATCAACTACGTAGCATGTCGGTAGTGGACAAAATCTTCGTGTGTGCACGCTAACTTGTTTAACCTTTCACAATAATGTGCGGTTGCATAAGTCTAGCGTGGTTCTACTGCTCGAAGGGCAAGCCGTAGGCAGTCTTCTGGAAATCCGTAGGCTACCTTAGTGCACTCGGTAGCAGCTTTAGGTTTCCAGGGTAGCCGCCCATTGGGTGTGCTGCATAATGTGCCCCCTCCGTCTCTAGGGCCCGGTTCCCTGCGGATTAAGCCGATAGACCCATAATCCTTCAACTAGCTAAGCCTTGAAACAGACCATTGTGGCCACTTCTAGGAATCCCGGCGCAAGCCATCATGCACCTAGTTATTCTAGGGCAGCCAAGCTCATCCACGTCTGGATATTCGGAGTGTTGAGTTTATCCTCCTTCCTTGGAGAGCACAGTTGGTCCCTTGGGGGGTGTAATTTTCTTTTGAAGTGCAGAAAGAAATAAGTTGTTGTAGACATATATTAAAGCCAAATTACAAATTACTTTTGAATTCTTTATTGAAAAATAAAATGAGCAAATAACTTGGTTGCAAAAACTGCATGATGATTGGATAGTCATCGGTTTACGAGGTGGTGCCCGTTAAGATGCTCGAGTCTTCGGGTCTTGATATAGTGTGAAGTCACACATGGTATTTCCTCAAATTGTAGGCGTTCCATTGCTTCTCGATTTCTTTATCATTCATGGTAGCAAGAGTATAACTGCCTTTGCCGCCGACTCTGTTGATCTTGTAAGGACCTTCCCAGATGGGGTCCATTTTTTTCGAGCCTTCTCTGCGAGCAGTGATGAAAGCTTTTCTTAGGACTAGGTCTCCGGGTTGGAACTGCCGGATCTTGGCCCTTTTGTTGTAGCTGGAAATGAGCTGCTGCTGGTAGGCTGCGATGCGGGTGATGGTTTGTTCGCGCCTTTCTTCTGCCAGATCTAAATCTGTGGCCATTTCTTTACTGTTCTGCTCAACGTTTGGCAATAGAGTGTTGATGCTTGGCACGATGATGTTGGGAGGTATGATTGCTTCCGAACCAAACGCCAAAGAGAAAGGGGTTTCACCGGTTGCTCGTCTTTTGGTGGTGCGATATGCCCATAAACATCCTGGAAGCTCATCTGGCCATTTTCCCTTTTTATCGGTGAGGGATTTCTTGAGACAGTCGAGGATCGTCTTGTTGGATGCTTCGGCCTGCCCATTGCCTTGAGGATATCTTGGTGTGGACATGTGTTGTTTGATGCCGTATTTTTGGAAGAACTTTGCCAAATCTTTTCCCACAAATTGAGGACCGTTGTCAGTGACGATGGATTGAGGGATGCCAAATCGGCAAATGATGTTCCTCCATATAAAGCGCTCTATGTCCGTCTGAGTCGTGGTTGTCATGGGTTCTGCTTCTACCCATTTGGTGAAATAGTCGGTTGCCACGATCATCATGCATCTGCCCCCCGTAGCAGGCGGCATAGGCCCTACCAGGTCGATTGCCCACTGCATGAATGGCCAATGACTCGTTTGCGGGTGTAACTCACTAGCGGGTAGTGCTGGTACTGGTTTGTAGCGTTGGCAACGGTCGCATTTTTGTACTAACTCCTTAGCATCTTGGTGCATGGTAGGCCAGTAATAGCCTGTGTTAAGAGCCTTTTGGGCTAAGGATCGACCTCCAGAGTGATTCCCACAAACGCCTTCGTGGATTGAGCTTAGAACCTTCAAGTCATCGGGAGGTGCCAGGCAGCGGAGATGTGGTCCGGTGTAGGATCTTCGGACGAGAATGCCATTCCACATATAGTAGCGTGCCGACTTAATTTGGAGCTTCCTTGACTCCAATCTTTCTGTGGGTAATGTGTCGTTGACCAAGTAGTCTATAATTGGACTTTGCCAAGTGGGAGTTACACTAACCTGTGACACTTCGGCTATCGACTCCATCTCTATGCTTGGCTTGTCTAGATATTCCACCGGAATGGAGCGTTTGAATTGGTGGTCAAGGGCGGAGCCTAAACCAGCTAGTGCATCTGCATGTGCATTGTCTGCCCGCGGAACTTGAGTGAGAGTGTAAGTCTGAAATGCTTCAAGCTGCTGGCGTACTTTTTCTAGGTATTGTGCCATCCTTGGGTGTTTTGCCGTGTATTCCCCAGTAGCCTGGCTGGTGATTAGTTGGGAATCAGAATGAATTGCGAGTTTCTTCACCGCTAAGTCTTTTGCCATTCGGAGACCCGCTAGTAGAGCCTCGTACTCTGCTTCGTTATTGGATGCTTTGAAACCTAGGGTGATCGCCTGCTCGAGCATTGAGCCATCTGGAGTAACAAGAACTACACCTGCTCCCGAGCCTTTATAGTTGGATGCACCATCGACATGCAAGTTCCAGAAATCTTTGTTGGATGGAGTAAGTGTGGCTAAGGTACTCTCTGCTGCTTCTGGGGCGCCGTTGGGCCGCACTGTTGCGTTGCCTAGGCTAGGTGTGAATTCTGCCACGAAATCTGCCAAGGCTTGGGCCTTTATTGCTGTGCGAGGTTGGAAAACTAAACCATATTGGCCAAGTTCCAATGCCCATTTCATCACTCGTTGAGAAGCGTCCGGACCATGTAATATTGATCGTAAGGGATATTGAGTCATAACAATGACTGTATGAGCTTGAAAGTAGGGTCTGAGCTTCCGAGCCGCAACAACTAACGCCAAAATTAATTTTTCAATCTTCGGATATCTTGTTTCCGCATCGAGAAGAGCTTTAGAAGTGTAGAATACCGGCAGTTGGGCCCCCAGCTCTTCTCGTATGAGAGCAGAGCTCACTGCTACCTCGGAAACTGCCAAATAAATATATAAATCCTCCGCTGCTTCCGGCTTGGATAGTAAGGGAGGTGATGTGAGATAACTCTTCAAGTCTTGGAAAGCTTTTTCGCATTCTTCATCCCATTTGTTTCTTTGTGCCCTCCTGATAGCTTTGAAAAAGGGTTTGCATCGATCGGTGGATCGTGAGAGGAAGCGATTGAGGGCGGCTGCTCGTCCGGTCAAGCTTTGGATCTCCTTCAAGGTAGTTGGAGATTTCATCTCTATGATTGCTTGGATTTGCTTGGGATGTGCTTCAATTCCTCGTTGGGTTACTAAGTACCCTAGGAATCGACCTGAAGATACTCCAAACGTGCACTTGGTGGGGTTGAGCTTCATCTTGTACCTTCTAAGGATATTGAAAGCTTCTGCTAAATTGCGAATGTGATCTGATCGCTGCTTGCCCTTTACCATGATATCGTCGACATAGACCTCCATGGTTACCCCAATTTGCTTTTTGAACATCATATTTACTAGCCTTTGGTAAGTGGCTCCCGCGTTCTTGAGGCCAAAAGGCATGACCTTGTAGCAGTAAGTGCCTCGCTCTATCACAAACGCAGTTTTCTCCTTATCGGGCTCATGCATGGCTATTTGGTTGTAGCCGGAGTATGCGTCTAAGAAACTAAGTAACTGGTTTCCAGAGGTTGAATCTACTAATAGATCAATCCGGGGGACAGGATAATGGTCTTTTGGGCATGCCTTGTTGAGGTCAGTGTAGTCTACGCAAACCCTCCATTTGCCCTTCTCCTTCTTCATGACTAGTACGACATTAGCAAGCCATGCCGAGTGTGCTACCTCTTCTATGAAACCGGCCTCCAATAGTTTGTCGATTTCTGCCTCGATGATCGCTACTCGTTCGGGAGTGAAATGTCTTCTTTTTTGAATTACCGGTTTGGCAGTTGGATCGACGTGCAGCTTGTGGCAGGCCACTTTGGGATCAATACCAGGCATGTCGGATGGTGACCATGCGAAGATATCTCGGTTTTTCCTAAGGAAAATTGTGAGTTCTTCCTTCTCGTCTGGGCTTAATCGTGAGCCAATTTTAGCCGTCTTTTCCGGCTGCTGGGGATCAAGAATGATGTCCTCGGCGTCCTCTTCGGGTTTCCATCCTATCTTGTCTGCTTGGGCGCCATCTTCTCGATCCACCTGCTGTAATTGCTATTTGGCAATTTCTTTACCCTTTTGGACTTCGGTAACCTTTACGGGGGTAAAGGTCTTCTTCTTTGTTTCTTTTAACATTTGCACAGTGCATCGTCGGGATGAAGCCTGGTCAGACTTGATCTCTCCGACTCCTCCTCCCGGGATGCGGAATCGGATTTTTTGATACTTAACGGAAGTGACAGCATCCAGCTTGATCAACCAAGGTCTCCCAAGAATCCCATTGTAGGGAGATGGGTCGCTTACAATCGTGAATGTTTGCTTTGAGACGACTGGCGGTGTTTTTACGTCAAGTATGATATGACCGATGGCAGTTGAGGTGTGTCCGTTGAATCCAGTAAGTACCTCTGCCCGGCGTATGATTGTACTTTCCAGGCCCATCTTCTGAATGACTGAAAGTTGAAGTAGGTTGACCGCACTTCCATTGTCAACCATCATCCTGTCGACTATAGCATGGGCTAGTTGGACAGATACTACTAATGCATCGTCGTGTGGGAAGTCGACTCCTTCTGCATCCTGCTCTGTGAAGCCAATGATAGGTCCAGGTTGGGTATCGACTGCATGAACTTGTGAGATTAGTAAAGCCTGCTGGATCTTCCTCTTTTTGGAGTTATTAGTAGCCCCTAAGTGCTCGGACTCAGCGAAAATGCCATTGATTCGAATCGTCTTAGTTGGTGGCTCCTCATCTCCGTCTGCATTCCTTTTTGGCTGCTCAGCTGGCTTGTCCAAATATCTATCGACTTTGCCTTCTTTCACGAGTTTCTCTAGGTAGTTCTTCCAAGTGTAGCAATCGTTGGTTGTGTGACCGGGACCTCGGTGGAATGCGCAGTACTTAGTATGGTCCAACTTGGAAGTATCTCCTTTTGACTGCCTCGGCAACTTGAACCATGGTTCATTCTTGACGTCTTGAAGGATTTGATGAATCGGAATTGAGAACTTAGAATAGTTGTTGGTCATCGGGCCTTCTTTGGTCGTGGGTCGGTCCCTGCGCTTGAACTCCTGCCTGCCCTTGTTGGGTTGTTTTTCATCCTTCTTTTGAGCAGTTGCCAACTCTTTTCGAGGTTGTTCGGGAGCCTTTTCTGCTTGTCGAGCCTCGTCCCAAAGCGCATGCTTTTCTGCCAGAGCAAAGGAATCTGCTAGAGTTAGGTCTTCTTTCATGATCATTTCTCCAAACAGTGGGTGGTCTGCTGGTAGTCCTTTTTGGAAGGCTGCACTTGCTATCGAGTTGTCGCATCCGACGATCTTCGCCTTCTCTGCTTTGAATCTCTTCACGTAATCGCGAAGCGACTCTTTTGGGTTTTTCTTTACGTTGAACAGGTGATCGGACTTCTTCTTGATCGATCGATAAGATGAGTATTCTTTGGTGAAGACCAAGGAAAGATCATCAAAATTCTGGATGGATCGTGCCGGCAAGGTATGAAACCAATCTTGTGCCTCGCCTTGTAAAGTAGTGGCGAATATTTTGCACATAAGGGCGTCATTATTCCGATAAAGGACCATCGCATTTCGGTAATGCTTCAAGTGTCTTTCGGGATCCCCATCTCCTTTGAAAGATGTGAAGTGTGGCATGCTAAACTTGCGCGGAGGCTCTGCCTGCTCGATCTCATCCGCGAAAGGTGACCTGCTCATGTTGGTCATATCTCGCCTTAGTGCCTCATCAACCATTTCGTTGCGCCGAAAATCACGCATCCGTTCATTGAAAAGCCTTTCTACCTCTTCTTGGATTTGCTTTTGTTGGGGTAGCGGAGCTTTTGGCTGCCCTTGGTCTTTTTCTACCGGTCTAGGCTGCTCTTCTTCTCGCTCGGCTCGTCTACGCTGTGGCTGCAATGGATGAGATAGATTCCTAGCAGGCGAGGGATTTCTTTGCAGGCTACCGGTTGAACTAAAGCCAGATTGAACGATCGTTTCCTTCCGTTTGTCAGGCTGCCTGCTCCGATGTGATGTGGAGGATACTCCTTGTGAGCCTAATCGCGAATGAATGCTTTGCCTGGAAGGTTGCCCATGTTGATTATCAAAGCGTGGCCCCAACCGTGAATGTATACTTGCTCGTGGGCCTAACCGAGAGTGCACGCTCCTCCGCGCGCTAAGACGGGAGTATACGCTATTTCGGGGGCCCAATCGAGAGTGTGCATTGTCTGAATGCTCCACTTGTGATGGGTTGAATGGCTGCTTTCCAGGACGCTGTTTAAAAGGCTCCTTGTCTACCCTTGTTCTACTCCGGGAAACTTCATCGTGAGCGCGATGCATCTCAGTGCGTTGTAAAAGTTGATTCACCAAGGTGGTTTGTTGTGCAAGGGCGCTCGTCAATTCTATGACTTGTCGGGACAAGTTTTGTTCACCATTCGGATTGGAAGAACTTGGATGGAATGCACCTCCTTGAACAATGAAAGGGTGGTTGACTCCAAGTGCGAGATTTGAGTTGGGGAATGTCAAATCTGCAGAGAAATGTGGTGAAAACGCCTCAGCCTCGATGATTGGTCCGGATGGTTGAGATTGTCTCGGGCGGACTTGGGCAGCTTGGGAAACCATGAAAACAGGCTAGGCTGCGGGGGCAGGTTGGATCACTGGGGTAGGCTGGATCGTTGGAGCAGGCTGGGCTACAAGAGCAGGCTGGATCACGGGAGCAGGCTGCTCAATGCGCGGTGCATGTGAATGCGATGCTTGGGCTTTGGTCCACGTAAACTTGGATGGCACGACTCGGGCCGTGGTGAAGGCTCCATGGACCTCGCCACGAGTGGCTACCGAAGTAGCCACCGTGGTGGTTCCCATGGCGGCCGTGGTGAAGGCACCATGGACCTCGCCGCGGGTGGCTACCGAGGTAGCCATCACGGTGGTTCCCATGGTGGAAGCTCGTGGTGATGATGCCGCTCCCCTTCTTGTCGCATTTTGCCTCATGGATCTCCGTAGTCCCATTTCTTGAATACTAGAATTTTTACTTGCGGAATTTTCTAAATTTCTAGTCATTATATTTTTCTTATACGTTTTATCAAAGAACCTTTGCAAGTAGAAAATTCTAATAATAAGAACGTATGAAAAATATTCAAATAGACTAGAAAATAAAGAAAAAACCTTTTTGTACGAGAGTCTTCTACGAGTATGGATTACAACTCTCAATGAAAGCACCAATTTGTGGATGCAAATTTTCACCTCTTCGATCTTGGACGATTTTGCACCTACAAAACAACTAGCACCTTAGGTTAAGGCCAAAAGCCTCACGCGCCCACGATGAATGGGGGGGGCTTTGGCCGAAGAACCTCCGATGCCAAAGTTAGAAATTTAGAGAGAAATAGTGTTTAGAGTGTTTTGGAATTTTTGCAAGAGGTTTGGAATGAATTTTTGGTGAGAATAGGAGCCTATTTATAGGATTAGGCTTCCCCATTTTCACCAAGGAAGGGCCGGCCACACCCTTTCCTTTTCTTAGTGAATTTGTGGTTTTTATTAGCCCCTTTATTGGCTAATAAAATAGAAATGAATGGGGTCTTAAATGATTAGCTTTATTTGAGTAATAAAGTGGAGGAAATAAAAAAAAGGTAGGGAAAAGATGGGAGGGAATATGGCCGGCTACTATGGGATTTTTAGGTTTTATTTTAGGTTTAATTAGCCAATTAATTGGCTAATTAAATATGAAAGGAAATGTTTTAGTGCTTTATGGTATTGATTGGTTAATAAAAGGGAAGAAATGATGGAAAAGGTAGAAAAAAGGGTGATGTATTAGGTTTTGAAAAGGATAGCCGGCCCTATACTATTTTTTAGGTTTGAATGGATGTTTCAAATTGATATTTAAGGGATGATTTTAGGAGATATGGGAAGAATATATTATTTAGATAATTAATTAACTAAATAATATATTAGGGAAATTAAGTTTTGGAAATAATTACCTAAAATAAGATAATTTGGAATTGGTTACCTCTTATGGAGCATTTTTGAATTAGTTGAGGATGATTATCCACTACTTGCGCGTAGGAATCCCGGTATGCCTCAAGGGTATTTTTGTCCTCTTTTGTTCAAAAAATCCACGTGTCGCCTAGTGAATATTTTTTGCTCCACAAATGGGTTCACTTATTTTACCAGGCATCCAAGAGCATCATAGCATCACTATCGTCACTGTAGCAAGTATTCTTTTCATATTAATTATCAATCGATAATCCTTATTAAATCAAAGTGAATTACGTAAAAGACTTTCTGTACTTGACTGTAGAAAAAGTGTATATATTACTCTAGTTAATTCGGCTAAGCTGCGATTTAAATCTAATCACGTATCTTAATTTTTTTAATCCCATAAAGAGGAAAGATTCCCTTCACATTTTCCTAAGGTTGCACAGTTTCATCAAAGATTCATATTCTTTTTCTCTGCATACGTCCACAATTCTGTCAACATCCAAACATTTGGGTCAATTATTTATATGCTGTCTAAACCACCTCACCCTTAATTTAAAAACGTTAACGTTGTGCTCGTGTATTCCAATAATTTTGGTAAGTAGGCAAGTGGTTGGTGTAAGATGCCCACAAGTGCTGTCTAACTAGGCTCTACCAATCCAATCAATCTGATTTAAACGTAAGTGCTTTGTTAGGTTTAATCGACGGCTGACATTTATAGTTCACATGTTGTTCTCCCGCATCGGTGGAACACACCACCAATATATACAGGTAAAAAACAAAACAGATTCAACAGAGAAAAATCAGTGGAGCAAAAGAAAGATAAGATGGGGGTGATCAAGGCAGCTGCAGGAGATGCAATTTTGACATCTATGTGGGTGTTCAGTGCACCCAGCATGGGGGTTTTCACATCCATCATTGCTTCGTTTCTTGGTATCCAAGCTAGGTCTTTGGTAGGTCTTTTCATCACCACAATAATTTCGACACTTGTGGTTTTAATATTCAGCTTGATTGGCAAGTTGTTGGGCGGTGCCAGTTTCAACCCCTCCACCACCGTCAGTTTCTACACCGCCGGCCTCAATCCCGGAACTTCCCTCCTCTCCATGGCTGTTCGGTTCCCGGCTCAGGCGGCGGGCGGAGTAGGCGGTGCCAAGGCAATTTTGCAGGTGATGCCAAAAAAGTACAAGCACATGCTTAAAGGGCCTTCTTTGAAAGTGGATTTGTATACTGGTGTTATAGCTGAGGGGGTGATGACTTGTGTTCTTTGCTTTGCCTTGCTTGTGATTATAATGAGAGGGCCTAGAAATCCAATTGTGAACATATGGATGATTTCGGTCACGACGCTCGGATTGGTGGTTGCCGGAAATGGGTACACGGGGCCTTCCATGAACCCGGCCAATGCTTTTGGGTGGGCTTATGTGAACAATTGGCACAACAGTTGGGAGCTTTTCTTGGTTTATTGGATTGGCCCCTTTGTTGGAGCAACTGTAGCAGCTTCGGCTTTTAGGGTTTTGTTTCCCCCACCGGTACCAAAGGAAAAGAAAGCTTGAAGAAGAAAAGAACTTTAGGTTAATGCATATATTCGATTCAATAGCAAGATAGCTGGCTTGCTGTTTGTGATTCTCTTCCCTTTCTCCTATGAATGAATGATTTAAAATTGTGAATTTTAAGACTCAGGTTTTGGGCTTTAATGATTATGAAGGCAGTCAAATTGGAGAAATTTTTAGTTGTGATGGGAACACAGATGGTACACCACGTGTTTTTATGCAAGTGGTGGAAAATTTTAATTTTTAAGTTATTAACATTTTAACACACATAACTCACTATTTATATAGGGACACGTGGTGTATCACCTCGTGTGATGACACTGAAAAATCTCTCGTCAAATTGGTCGTGATTTCAGCATTGCTTTTTTGGTCATCTGCATTTCAAACGGAATGAGCACAAGCAAATCTTTCACTAATTCCCAACTATATCATCAGAAACTAGAACTCAAAGACTAATAGAAACCACAAAGACAAAACATTTGATTCACGACATTAATAAATAGGCAATTGGCTAAAATGGTCAAAAGATCTCGTGTATTTCACCTTTGTGTTTAGAAGAGTTGTAAACAAAAACACTTCCCTTTTATTTGAAGGCATCAGGAAAGAAACAATCCCTTTTCCTTTCTCCTCTTTTTATTTCATAAAATTTCTCCATATCTGCAACTTGTCTAGAAAGAAACACTGCAGAACTCAAAAAGCCATCAACTCCCACTTAAAAGAAAGAAAACAGAGTTATACACATTTAACCTCCAAATCAAAGAGTTTCTATAAGAATGGAAGCACAGAATTATGCATGATCAACTTGAATTTCTTCTGGATTTCCTTCAGAAGAAGCGATTCGGGATCCCTTCGCTTTGCATCCCTTTGCGTCGTTTTTGGGCCTATTGAACCAAACTACACATCAGAAACGTTTCTGATTGATAAATCCTCTACAGACATACAGAATTTGATTCATGGCATTAATAAATTTAAAAGGATTTGTGGTACAAATACAATGCTGCAGCATGCTTCCCTTCAATCTCATCGACAGAAGTAGAATGGAGGGTTTCATTTTCCGCCTTCCCTGTTGTTTGTACCCAAATTTCCGAAAAGAGGGAAACACCTATATGACATGAAACTTATTTCCGGGCTGCCGAGCATGGACTAACCAAAGTGATTTCTCATTCTCAAAGCCCGTTTTCCCACGAACCAAACTTAGGCTAAACATTACACAAAGTTGAACTCCCAAATGTTCATCAGTTGAACTTTTAACACCCTAAATTTTATATAGTTTAACATACAAAAAGTTAGGAAGTTCAGAACTCAAAAGGAAAACCATCTAGCTCGCTTCATTAAATATTGGAAATTATAGGAAATACAAAATCTGCAAATTAAAGCATAAAATCAAACAGATTATTGTCGTTCACAAAAGCAAATAAAATGGAAAACTACAAACCAGGACTGCCACCATTGTTTTATCAAAGTTTAGGAAAAATAAAAGGGGCAGACTGATCAAGTGCACTATTACACATGAACAGAAAAGACTTGAAGTTGCTTAAAGGGGAACTCTTCAGTAGAACAATCTAGAAACTCCCGGGAGTTGGAGAGATCCTAGTGTTCCATACCAGAAGATCCATGTGGCATTGATCATGACCGTCAATCATCATCAACAAAAAGAACAGATCATCGTCATCAGCGTGGACCTTTTTGGAGGAAGGGGTGTAACCATCTGGCTTGAACTTGCCCGATCATGAGTGCTTACCATCTGCCCTTCATCCAATTCAACACGTGATTCTTCCAAAGCCTATTTTATTAACAAAATAGAACGCCAAATAATTAATTAATCCATGGAAAAAATCCAAATTATTAACTACTTAAACTATGGTGTTTTTATTCCAGCGGTATTCTATTTAATCTAATCTAAACTGGGGATAAATTAATTTAAATTTGGGTGCAGTTGAGGGAGTACATTATTTTAGAGCGCTTGACTATATGCGCACGAATGCGGTACTTAAACTACGCTGTAATATTAGAATTGGGCAAGAACTATCTTACCTGGCAAATGTGGTACCAAAGAGTGAAGGGAAAAACAAGCCAAGGTGCAGATAGGCTCTCTAGCTTGAGAAAACTCTCATTGAATTGGGGGAGCTTTGACTTTTGTTTGACTTCGACGTCTCCTATCTTTAGCCCACACTCTGTGGCCTTATTTACCTCCTCCGGCCACCACGTCCCTTCTCTTTCATCATGACAGAACAGGAGTAGTGGCACAATAATATTGCATGGCTTGAATTCTGCAGTCGACAGAAATTCTTGAGGAAAATGCAAAGTAACTGCGGCCACCTCCATGGCTTGAACTCGAAGGCATTTCCAATAATATTGGTGCAGTATTTCTTGGCAGCCCATGATTGCTATTTGCCGGTTCCATTTCATCAGTAAGCTGCCAATTACACCATCCAAGCCTTGAAATGAAGCCACATTCAAGCCCTCGTCAACAAGAACTCTGCTACCAGAAATCGGGTTTGATATATCGAACGGGCCAACCATTCTGTGCAAATTCAATCACACTGTGACATCCTCAGCTCCACTGAACAAACCAGATATGCATAGTAATCACATAGTCAAATTTCTACGAGCCTTTGGAACAATGTATCTTATACATACTATACAATGAATGGCGAAAAGGAACAAATATTATATATGTGTATTATTAAATCTTATAACCGGAATTAGACTATTGTTCAGAGTATCAATTCCACGTCAGGAAAAGAAGAGATCTTATATGTACTTATAAATAATTGGGTGGAACCTTAACTTCTACATGGTAATACAGCAGGTTGTGCGGCGTGTGAAGCCCATCGGCCACACGTGATCCATATCAATCAATTTGTGTTGTCTACGTGTTAGGCTTGAAAATTCACAACACGGAAAGGAGCATGTTGAGAGCATCAATCCCACATCAGGGAAATAATGAACCTTGCACATACATATAAGTAATTGGACTACTTTCCGTGCCAATTGATTTTTATAATGAAGCTTAACTTTCTTCAACTATAATTGAGTTTTGTTTCAAGAAAATACGAAGAATGATTTTCAGAACCCTTAATGATCAATGTCCTCCAATAATATTTATATAACAAAACTAAGAAAACACTATTTTTCTAATCAAAGTAACATTCCCCTGATTGGTTGTTCAAAATTCTCCTCCTCCATTGGAGCAATCCGAATACGAGACCAAATAAAACACAAGAGAAAATAACAAAAATCCAGATATATAGATTGTGCACTGACGCCTAACGGACAAAAACCAATATGTAAATCACACATGTGTGTGTGTGTGTAGAGAGAGAGAGAGAGAGAGAGAAGAGAGGAGACCTACCATGGAGCTCAAGGAAAGAGGTTGAAGAAAAAGAAGGAGAGGAAGTTACAAGCAGCAGCAGTTTGAGAGCGAGAAGCTTCAGCAAAGGCCATGATCATATGTACCATGACTATGATATTAAACCCTCTCTGCTTTTGTGATGGCTTATCTGACCATGAACAAGGTTTAAATAGTATCAGCACAAAAAAAAGTAGGTTATGTTTTCAGATTCATTGAACCTAGCCTGAATGGAGCTTGACCTTTAGCTCTCACTACTTTACACATGAGCATAAGGAATATTTATGGACACGCTGATGTTCCTTATAATGTTTCAGGACCCCCTTACCTATACTATAATTTAAGAGTATAATTTCTGTCAACCTCTTGTGAAGAATGAAAATTATGTCTTAATATATATATATATATATATATATATATATATATATATATAATATAAGCATAGCACGTATGCATGATTACTAACATATATAATAACAAAAAGATCATATAATGTATCAGATGATCAACATCACTTACTTACTACGTAATTTAATTGTATTTAAATGACGTAATTTAATTGTATTTAGATGACGCACTTGTCAAATAATCAAAAATATATTCTCAAACATGTAAACAAATAATTTTAACTACTTTAATTAAAAGTCATTGTATTGCGTTATTCTGATAATATTAAAATGTGAGAATTTGAGAACAATACTCTTGAGACATCGCGAGAATAGGTTTAAAAACTTGAGCTATATGCAAAGTTATTGCCGTACATGTGAGGAATATGAAGATTTGATTCCCATTATAATTGTTAAACTTTTCTATTCAAAAAGGAAGGAAAGGGTTTGTATATGGGACCCTTCTTTTCTTTTTTTTTAAACTGGGACCCTTCATTCTTTTTTTTTCTCCTTTTTTTTTTAAACTGGGACCCTTCATTCTTTTGCAAGAGACTGTACCTGCCCACAAGGATAGTCTCCATTCCAAGAGGATTGTGACACTGTCATATTGGCATATACTAGTTTAAAAAAGAAATTTCCAAGAAAAAGGACAAGGCCACATGAGAGCAATTCCACCCCTAAGGACTTTCCGCCAGCACCCAGCGTATTTATCCACTCAAATGAACAGTAATAGACTGGAGTGAACAGTAATAGGCCAAGGCATCTTCATCCCTAAAAAAATGCGTTGGTACCCAGCGCATTTATTTGGTGTGTTTTTTTTTTTTAAGTTTATTTTGGATAAGATTTTTAACCAATTTCAGATAAAATTTCAAATAAACTTAAAAAAAAAATACACACTAAAATAAAATTACATACTCATCAAATAAACTATAAAAAAAAAACACACTAAAATGAAATTACATAAACTCATCAAATACACTTTATTCTTCAACCACAAGTTTTTTGGTATTTTTTTTTTCACACAAAAAGTATATGAAAGCTTTGGTAGAAAGTGTAGAAAATATTGAAATGTGGTGTAAGGTAGAAGATGAGAGTTAGGTATTTATAGAAAAAATAAATAAATTTTTTTTTTAAATTTTATGTATTTTTTAATATTTTTTCTGTATGTTTTAATAAATGTTAATTAGTTAATTAACGTGGACCGTTGATCTGTGATCGAACGGTATATTTTAAAAGTAAAATTTAATTTTTTTTTACCATTGGAAATCCAACGGTCTAGAAAAACTAGCCGTTGGAAATCCAACGGATATAAGCATGCCACGTCGCTGATGGGATCCGGAGCACAAGTGGGCTGACAGCCCTGTCGGCTACTCGCGGCAGCGCCTGCGTGAAGCGCACGCGCCAGGCAAACTGCCCAGCTTCTTGCTCAGTCTGTTTTGGGCTGGGCTCTTGCCCAGCTCGGGCTGGGTACCAGTCAAATTGAGGGGTGGACTTGGTTGACAGGGTGCTGGCCCTGTTTTTCTCCTGGGTCTTGGGCAAATTCCACTCCAGTGGAATTGCTCTGACAGAATCTGAATTAGGGTTAGGATGTATGGCTGTTTGTGGCTCGAGGATGTCCCTCATGGTTCTCTCAGCCCATTTTTTGGTTGGATTTGTCCTTTTTTTTTCGAAATATTTTTTTTTGTTGAGACTTAAAACTCGATAGATAATATTTACGCATCTCATGATCTATCTCTTGAAAATAACATCTTTTTACTGTATAAATTTTATAATTGGAACCATCAAATCCTTAGTCTTCATTCATGTGTAAAAAATGAGTTATATGGCTCCCATCCATGAGCACATCTAAGAACTCTTCAAAGTGGTAAAAATATAATCACCACTTGAGCTTTGGAGAGGATGTGAACAAACCCAATTGGCCATGTGTTTTGTGAAGGCTGCTGCCTCACATCAATCATGGAATGGGCACCCAACGGCAAAAGCTAAAGGCACTCGACTTTTTCTTCCTTTCTTTTGCTTTTTTTTTTTTTTTTTTTTTCACTTTTCAGTTCAATTTCTATTGATGGAATAATCACTGATGTAATTACCTCTACAAGGGTGGAGGAGAATCTACCAAAGATTGAGACGACACATCATATGCATAATTTTGTTTCTTTTTATTTAGTAAATCCCACATCACAAAACATACCCATAATTTGGTGGTTTTCTTTTTAGTTTTTTAGAGGAAATTTTATTGATATAAAAAAAATTTACACTTAGTTACGGGGAACATAAACATTATCTTTCAAAATGCAAGAAAAACAAAATACAGGAAATTAAAGAGAGATACATAAACCTTACCCCTCTTGAAAAAGAAAATACAACAAAAATGAGGGGCATAAATCTTACCCCTCTTGAAAAATAGAATACAAGAAAAATAGGGGTACATAGGATCAAACCTCTCTAAAATAAAACCGAAAAGGTAAAAACTTGCATAAACCTTACCTCTCTTGAAAAAGAAAATACAAAAAAAATGAGAGGGCATACATCTTACCCCTCTTGAAAAATAGAATACAAGAAAAATAGGGGTACATAGGATCAAACCTCTCTAAAATAAAACCCAAAATGTAAGAACTTGCAAGACAAGTTGCAAAAAATAAAAAAATAAAAAAAATAAATCGAAAAGAATTAGGTAAAAAAGAAAACATCACATCAAAAAAGGGAGACAAAACTGCAAGCGGGCATGCCCAAAAAATATGAATGCAAACCCATATTGGTTAGTTAACAAGTGCGTGGGTGTGGTCTTTAGTTTGCCGAACTTAGTCACATGGATTTGTGAATCGATGTTGGGGCAATAATGTCTTAGAGGACATCTCTTCTAGCATTCGAAAAAGAAGTACTACCAAATCGAAAACTAGTTGGGTTGTGTATTGCGGAAGTTGATGCCCCATGGTGCATGTATATAGTCAATGCACGCTATATATTGAAATGCTAATTAAGAGTATTGAGGCCTTGAAGATGGGCCTTGGGTCAGACTAACCATTCATTCTTTCATTCTCACTGCCAAGACACATACCAAACCCCAAAGCAGTCCAATCTATGCCGTGCAATCCAAAAAAGTAGTCCAGTTTTAGTCCACTCCAACGCGCCATAACGCCCACTGTACATAAATGCAGCAGATCAGCAGATGTAAACTCCTAAAACATTTGGTTAAGTTATTGATTTGCTCAGTTATTTTTGGGAGATTGCCATCGGGACACATTGTAGCGCGGGGTATCTAACTTAGGGAGGTGTATTCAGTTGGAATTTTCTTGGGTTGCAACCAACATTTGCCGTAGAAAATCAATTAATCACTAATTAACTGTACAAATATCAGTAAACATTCCAATTTCTTCTTATAAATAATCCCCCTTGAAAACGGATCCGTAGTTAATTTGTACACTCGATCAACAAATTCTTTGAGATTTTAGTTTGCCGAGCCTAGTAATGTGGACTTCTAATAGAGGGAATAAAGGTATTGAGGAACCTGAAAAACCTTAGGGCATGTGCCTTAGGAATATTATATGCAGAGTTAGCCCCTTGGGTTTGAGGGTGTGCACGAGAGTGAAAGTGGAAACTACACCTACAACTCTAATTGGGCCCTTGCCTGGCTTGCTGGGCGGCATTGGCTTTCTAGAGCAAAGGCTGTAGCAATGCATATAATTGCGTAACATGACTTAGTATCTTCAATTGCTCTAGTCTTGACAAACCCTCATTATTTTACATGTGTTTATAAGTAATTAGAATACTCCTCATATTTGGTTTTATGGTGAAGCCTCAACTTTCTTCAAATAGATCAATGATTTGCTTGGACAAGTGCACTGCGGCAGCAAATTACAAGTCTTAAATTCGAGCTCCAATTTGGGTCATGTGATGTTGTTTCAAAGAGAATGACATGGCAAGTGCAATTCTCTATGCGGTGACATATATGACCTTTTTAATCCGAATTTCAACGTTTACTAGGTTAAAACACCATTATAAGTTTTAATGATAATTTTGGTATTTTGATATTATCGTATTCTGTTTTCTATTAGGATTCCTAGCAAGTCTAGGGTTGAGGTAGACTTTAAATGGTGTTAGGGTCATATCCTTCATATTATTCAATCTTAAATTTTGAGAATTTTCTAATGCTTTCTAATGGTTTCTTATTTTCTATTTTGATTCTCATATAAGTTCCTTAGATTGCATGATAAGAACACAATATCGGAGTTTACTGGTTTAATCTGTCCCAAGATATGCTGTAACAAATAACTCAAGAAGCTGAATTGGGTACATATATACAGAACAAAGTTAATTAACCTAATTTGCGTAGTCTGCTTAAACTACCCTAACAATGTCTGTATGCTCTCTATAACAGCATTACCAAACCATATATATATATATATATATATCTAGGTAGTTTGATCATGTTGCTGTCTAGCTAACCAGTTGGATACAATGATGCTAAGTGCATGGAATTTTGTGCTCTCCGGCAACATTTTCCATAATATATATATTGGGGTTGTACCTACTCACCTACCTCCAGAAATCATCACATACTTGGATTTAGCTTTAAGACTTTAATTGGGTAAGTGGGAACCAAGTCCTTGGAAAAGTTGGTCCAATATTTGAGTAGTCGCTAACAAATAATTATGGAAGGCAGATCCCTTTTCATCAAATCCACCTAGTTTGAGATCTGGGCCATTGAAATTTGATCAAACAGCTATAAACAAGGAACCCTTTTAAAAGTAATTGTAATAATTAGATCAAAATCCAACGGCCTGGATCCCAGATTAGGTGGATTTGGTGGAAAGGGATCCGGATATGATCCCTTTCCAATAATTATAATCTCTTAATTGCATTTTGATTGGTTAATTTGGGGAAGAGATCCCCACCGGATCTCTGCCCGTCAATTTGTATATATGCTTCTAGATCATCCCATAGAGTTCTTTTCAGCTTAATTGGGATTCCACGGCGAGTGCATCAGTAGACTTGGCCAGCCCTCTTCCCTCTTGGCCAAAACCAGAACAAAAAATAAATAGTAAAAGAAAAATCAGAATCAATGGTAGAAGGGCAACTTCAAACTACCCTCTACTTGACAATGGTTTCTCTTTCTCTTGTAACCATGAACACTATGTGACAAACATTTTATTGGATGGGTAATACACTTTTTAAGCATGGAGCAACATCTATCAAATATGTGATGCCATTAGACTATGTCTTAGTTGCAAGAAAGTTTTTCTCCTCCTTTACATCAAATGTGTGATGCTGACTTGTTTGTAAGTCCTTTTAAAATGACCAAAAATGTTTTTGGTGAATGGGTTCTTGGATTCTATAAGGACTTGAAGTGCATTCTGGAAGAAGCACCAATTATATGCTTCTACCAGCTGGAAGCACTTCAAGTGTTTTTTCAAGATTCATTTGCATAAATCACTTTCATCAAAAAAATGTTTTCAATTATTTTAAAAGTACTTCCAAACACACTTGCAAGAAAGTATTTTTCCTACTTGACATCTAATACTTAGCTGTAATTGAGAGTATATCTCTTGTGAATATAGCACTCATCACCTAAATGAGTGCCATATTTACTTGACAAATTATATTTCGGTTATATGCAAGAATCTCTCCTATTTGAGAACAAACAATGAATAGCCCTACGTGGAGTCCCTGACTAGTTAAGGGATAAGCAGAATAAAAATTCGGGATATGTATGAGTCAAAATATGGCCAAATTGGCATACGTACATAAACACAAAAAATCGTTTCGAGTTGGAACAAGTGGGTTTTATGAGCCTTCGGCTTTTGCTTCCCTTTAGGCAGCAGGTGATGTGGGCGAGATGCCAAAAGCTAGCTAATAAGTCAAAATAGAAGAAAGGAGATAAATGCATCAAACTGATTTTTGTCTATAAAAGCATCTTTTGAGAGAGAGAGAGAGAGCTGCAGTTGGGTTTTTCAGCAGTTACCGAGGAAGAAAGAGGCAAAAGTCTGGTTCAATTTCAGGTTTTGATGGAGAAAGTTGTGAATTCATAACGAAGGTATTGACGCGCCTCAATTTGAACGTGTGGCTGATATTGGAGACTTAACCATGCGATTCTGATTGAGCCGCGTCAATATCTCCTCTTGCATCTCTCTCCATCTATCCGTTCAACTCAACATCATCTATTCATGGTATGTTGTTGATCTAAATTATCCCCCTTCCTTCTTTGATTCCTAGTCTCATCTGTTTCTCTCTGGGTTTTATTAGAAACCTCTGAATGATTTAAGCGCTAATTTTTCTTTTAATTGTTGCTATATATATTCTTTAATTGGTATATTCTTTAATTGTTGCTATATACACACACTAGATTTAATTCTACATGCATGCTTCCTATTAGATCCATATACTTTCTCTGTATATCCAATCAATTAGGCAAAGAAAATTGAAATGATTATACCATACATGCATATATAATCAGCTCATCCCCGCTCGCTAGGGTTTGCTCCTGACTGATACCATATGTGTGTGTGAGAGAGAGAGAGAGAGAGAGAGAGAGAGAGAGAGAGAGAGAATTATTTGGAAATTGTAAAGGTGATGAAAAAAAAGCATGATGATGTAGGTGATTGTCATTCAAGAGAGTAGGTAGAAAATTAAGGACAGATACTCAGGTCGGGCCATGCCCTTCTCTCCCACTATATCATTGTATATTAAATTATCTTACGAAATATTGAAAGATCCATCCAACCTTTTCAAAACTCAAAAACAAATAAAAGAAGAGAGCACGTTCATACTTTAACACAGATGAGATATTCAAATTAGTAGCTTATGCATATGTTAAATAAAATAAATCTGGCAGGAACCTTCTAATTATTAAAAAAATACAAAAGTCATGGTCTAAATGTTCCAATTGTGTTGTGAGTACCGCATTACACTAAAGCAGGAGCAATGCTTCAAAATTGTATAATTTTTTAAGATCGTGTAATCAACTCATCATACACGCATGGTCCCTGTGCTTAGTTTTGTATATTATCCAACACACAAACGCATATATGAAACCAATGCTTCAAAATTGTAGAAATATTTAATTTGGGAAAATTGACTAGTTAGCCACTTGGCTTATTTTTAAGCATGTTTGTTAGAGCTTTTGATATTTTGTCTTAATGTTTTCTAGTGAGATAAGGATTATGGTCCTTTCATATTTTCTATTTTGATTAGGTTGCTTTCCTGTTTATTTCTGAATTATGGGCATGCTCACTTAAAAGAAATGAGACAAGGAAGGAACGGGAGAACTTAAAAATAGGGGAAGTAAGGAAAGAGAATCAAATCAACTAGGAGAAATCAATTTTTAGGTATTTGACTACGGATTTCAAAAGAAAACATACACTTTTTCTGATTCACATGTGTTAGTAAACATATGAAATTAAAGTTAAGAAGTTAAATGATTCTCATACTTATTTTTTTGTAAACGCTAGAAACTAAGGAACGAAAATGCATTCAATTCCTATTCCTTGTAACTAAAAATGCACTAGGTTTTTATATCATGTTGTAACTCAGTAGAATTAAGTTTGATAAGGAGTATTCTTTTCACGTTATGTAGTCGATTTGGAATAACATTATGAGTTCGTAATCAGTTTGTTCTTTTTCTAATTCTTTGATTTTCTGTTGCTTTCTGTAGCATGTTCGAACCTATTTTGCAGGACCAGCATGTATAAAGTGTACCAAACTTTGGCTGTTACCATTGACTCGAACACATAAGATAGAACAGTTCACACTTGTATATACCTTGAGTTCTAAACCAATTTCGTTTTCACTAGAGGAATATAACTGATCTAAAATTTCAAATGAAATTACAGAAAAATCTAAAAACGTTAAAAGTGAAAGAGACTTGGGGAGAGAGAAAACAGACATATGCATGCAGGACTGTCAATGAAAGAATCGTTTTAATTCGATATGGTCCAAGGGCTTCAGGAATCTCAGATCCAGAACCTAGCTGGTGAAGTGGGAACCATAACTGCAATGTGAGTAGGTCCTACGATCCTTTTCTTTCACTTGGCTTTGCATTAAAAATTTCCACCATCCCTGTCGATTACCAAGTACTAATTAACTTCTAGCTCTACCTAGAAGGTTTCTCCAACGGCTGGTCTAAGGAATCAACGTGTGTAGTGTTGTAGACTCATGGAGATATATCATCGATGGAAAAAGCAAATCTCTCACAAAACGTCCAATCGAATAGTTATACGTGTGGTTTATGGAAAGAAACTTTCATTTAGCCGATCATATATGTTTCCTTGTTTATATAACATATATCAAAAAAAAAGAAAAAGAAAAAAGAGTGTGTTGTGATTTACTTGTTTGTATATGTAATTGTATGTGTATGATCTTTATCTTTAAGTAATGAATGAAAGAAAGAGTGTACATATGAGTTTTCTCAATTTGTTACCAGACAAATTGGTTGGAAAACCTAACCTTTTTATTTACTTGTTTATAATATTTTGAGAAATTATTGTCTGTTGAGTTTTCGTGCTTTTACTATGATCACATCAGATGTGTACGTGTAATAAAATGTGTTGGAGGCTAATTTCATGTTTATGGAAGGACTAATTTACTTTCGCTGTTTCTTTTCATGTGGTCTTTCTCAATTTACCATATATCGATAACTACCGACATACTCACCATATTATTGATACAATATAATATGGTGATACAATATCTTATACTTCGATTCGATTGCATAGTTGTAAAAATTTTACTGGTAGATATCTACATAAAAAAGAAACGGTTCGGTTTAATACCATTATTAAAACCGGATCAAACTAAACCACTGAAAATTGATTTGGTTCGGTCGGTTTAAAGCCTATTGAATACATTAATAAAAAAGGGTCAATATTTGAACAGTTTTAATTTTCTAAACATCCACATAAGAATAAAAAAACATATGAAATTTTAATTATTAATGGTCATTACAACTAATAATATGTGTACGGTAAAACCTCTAAATAACCTATAATTAGTTGACATTATAAAACAAATAAATTAATAATTAAAAGATACATCATTAATTGGTCCAGATTGGTTTTGTTAACGCTCAAAACTGGTGAGGTCAACAAAAATCAGGATGGTCGTGTGTCGGCCCTTGGTGGGTTCAAGGTTTGCAAGTAATATGGAATTGACAACATAATTTAAGTGGTTCACTCCTCAAAATTGGGCTGCATACATAAGTCTCTTGAATATATTGAATATAGAGTTACAAACAACGTTTGGCTCAACACAATATATTTTCTCTCTCAATTCATTCAACCCCTTCTAAGGAGTACTTGTGCTCTTTCTATAGGCTCTTAATGAGCCTCAGGTCCCTGGGCTCAAGTCTTTCACGACCTTTGCATTTGCGCAAGCCCACTTGCATGCTTTCATGGGACAACGCATATCAAGCACCATGCTCGGCTCTAGAGTTGGTGGAAACCCGCACCCAAGCGCCCTACCTATTAGCCTTTATGTCCTATCATTGGGTTTTGCTCTCTTGGTTAGCCGCCATGTGGCCTGGAATTGATGTTTGAATAGGCCAACCTTTTGTTTTTGAGACCTTGTACCATAAAGTTGTCAGTGCATCAACTTGCATCTCGGCGGTCAGAAAGTACCATGCTCGGCCTAGTTGCTAATAGGCAATTTGGAAAGAACCCTGAGTTAATAGGTTTTGGTCGATTTCAAAACTATCAAAACCAAACCAAATCAAAAGTAAAATCGGTTCAGTTCGGTTTTTAAATTGTCTTACTTTTTTCTTGGTCAAAACTAAACCAAACCGACCAATATAATTCGAATTGGCCTGTTTGGCACTCCTTCCTAGATATCATCTTATTATGTGATATGATCCAAAATTTTGACCTACTTTTCAATTCATCATTATAAAACTTTTACTATAGCCTCTTGATATGTAGAACAATTTACATGATATGAGTACACAAGCATGTGGTGTCCCTTCTCAATAAAACAAAAATATGTGGACTAAAACTTAAACATATTTTTATCTTTATTTCATTGATGGTGTACCTATGTCATACAATCATTCTTCTTGATATGCCTTCAAACGATCATTTTCATTTTTAACCCTAACCATCATTTTCATTTTTAACCCTCTAATCACTAATATTGAAACAAAAGGCACTGTGAACTAGTGGTACTTTCACTTTACATGTATCCATAAACCTTTATAATGAAAAGAAAAGAAAAAGCAAAGATTTGAAGAGTCAATACTAGGAGAAGTAATGAGTATGACAATTGTGTCACATGACCTGCCCACCCAAGACACACAGACAAGACTCTAGCATTTAGATCTCACATGGGCACACTTTGATAGACCTTAATGAAGGGTCTCCTATGGGCGTGTCTTGGACAGAAAGATGCCGCAATGCAACTACTCGTATCCGGGACCTTCTCCCCAAATCAAGGAACTTAGGTCATGTTACTTAAATAAGATGATATCACGTCTTCATTTGCTTTTCATATAGAATTTTACACATAAACATTTTAAAGTATCAAAATATAGTATCAATAATATGAACTAAATATCGGCGGTAAAAAATTGGGTAGTTGGACATGAAAAATGAAAAAATTATCTCCCCAGTAGCAGTAATGTTTGGCCATGTATTGATGTCAGAGAAACATCATCAATAGCATTAGTTGCTGGTAGAAGGGCCCTTCGTGAAGAAGATACAAGCCAGGGATTTGGATCCTCTCCAAGGTAATTGGTCGGATCCTTTTGATCAGTATTTGTGGACCGTTAAAATTTTATTCAACGGTTACAATTATTATAATTTTTATAGGGTCTCATGTTTATAGCCGTTAGATAAAAATTTAACGGTTCACGAACACTGATCAAAATGATTCCGACCATTTACCTCGGAGAGGATCCAAATCCACGAGCCATATATGGGGCTGTTTGCAAGGACCCATGTCCATCTTTTAATTATCGATGATTTGGTACTTTTCTCTGCCCCATTTGCCCCGAGTCCCGCTTGGCAGATACGTTGGGATTTGGGCGAAAACCATGGCCATCTTTACTAATTTTTTAACCTTTTTAATTTTAATTTTTCACTTTCAGCAGGGTCCTTAATAATTTGTGTGACAATTTTCAAAGGAATAATACTTGATTACTTAAAAATGAGTAAGAATTCATACTTAATTTTTTTTAATGTTTTAATCATAGAGCTTTGTGCTTGTGATCAAAATCATTCATATTATGAATCACACTGTAAAGATCATCTTTGCAAAAAAATTTAAAAAAAAAAGAAGAAAAAAACTAAGGTCGTTTAGTCAATCTATTGTAGCAAATACATAGACAATGTGTAATGCTTTTACTAATACCGTGTATTTGTTTTTAAACAATTTGATGATTAAACGATCTTAGTTTTAATTATTTTTTGCAGAGTCGGTTTTTATAGGGTGATTTATAATATGAACGGATCTGATTATAAAACATGAGGTTCTATAAATTGTCAACAAATAATTTTGAAAATTTTTGAGTAGGAGTCCCTACTCATTTTTAAGTAGCCAAATATTGTTATTTTCAAAGTGCCATTTGTAAAGCCAAACAGTAGTTTCTTCCTTTCGGAATGCTAACTTTTGCAAGCAAAAATCCTTTTGTTGTAGCCGTCTTGTTAGTCTTGTTCATTCCAAACAAAACATCTTCTACTTTTTTTAATCTTTTGCTAGATTTTGTGTTTGATCCATCAAGTTGGTCAATAAATTGGTAATGATGACCTACCTAGATAATTAATTAAGAATACTTATACTTTTATTTATGTAGTTTACACATTTTTGTGATTATTATCATGATATTATAATGTAGAAGTAGAACGCATCTTGATTCTATACATATAATGAATCATTTTTATTACTTGAAAATTATAGTGTGACACATATACAGATGTCGTAATTCTAAATTTATTACATACTCATAGATTGTCACATCCCGGCCCGGGGCGGATCACTTCCCGGGCCCGTTCCACCACCGTAGCACGATATTTTCCGCTTTGGGCTTACCATTCCCTCACGGTTTTGTTTTTGGGAACTCACGAGCAACTTTCCAGTGGGTCACCAATCCTGGGAGTACTCTGGCCTTCTTCTCACTTAACTTTGGAGTTTCTACGGAACCCGAAGCCAGTGAGCTCCCAAAAGGCCTCATGCTAGGTAGGGATGAGAATATACATTTAAGGATCACTCCGCTGGGCGATGTGAGATGTTACATAGATCATCCTTGCAAAAATTCAATTTAATCCGAAACAATTTGTCTATTTAATTATTACGATGAAATTTCATTGTCTCTTATAGAATAATGTGTTCGTCAATTTATTTGAACTCAATTAAATGTCTCACATATTTCCAAATTGGCTAATATTTTGTAAGAATGATCTACGAGGTCCAACTTAAAAAATAAACGATTTGAATTGTTGAAGTTCGTTGTGATATAATTCCCACAACTAATTCTTATTTAAAAAATAAAAATGAAGATTCCTTTTCTTAAGGGCCTCCGTCAAACCAATATATGAAGGAGACATGATCTTAAACCCTCATGCCATCAAACCTCAAGTGGGCCAAATAAGCCATGGGGAGTCAACTTAGGGCTGGTTTGGTATTGCTGTGCTTTGAAAAAAAGCTGCTGTGAGAATAAGCGGCTGTGCTGTGAGAATAAGCGGCTGTGAAATAAATCAGTAGAGTGTTTGGTAAACTTTTTTGTAAAAGTGCTTTTGGAAGAAAAAAAACAGTCTAATAGTGGGTCTTTTCATTAAAGAAGCGCTGTAGCTCCGTGTGCTTTGAAAAAAAACCAGTTTTCCAAAGCTGCAAATAGCAGCTTTAGCTTTTTCCTTTGATTTCAGCTTATTCTCACAGCAGCTTCCAAAATAAGCCTTTTTTTTTCAGTTTACCAAACACCTAAAACCCTCACAGCTTTTTTTCATGGGTGCTTTTTTTTTAAGCACCCCACTCCCAAATTAGGTCTTAGTTTTAGGGTCCGCTACCATCAAATGAAACTTATCATAAAATAAATAGGGTCATTTAATCAAGATGATTCCTGAAATTGAAAATCAATCAATGTAGTTCTTGAAAATAGCTGTTGCAATTCAATATAATCATTTTGTCACAATTTTGTTAAAAATTCTATTAAGTGCTAATGTGATGTGGCATATAAATATGTCCCATAAATTTAATTAAATATTATTATGTGAATAAAAAATATTTAAATAATAAAAACAAAAATTATTTTTTTATAATTAAAATCTAAAAAAAAAAAAAAAGAAGGAATCATTGAACACTGTTCATCGGCAGCAGGTCTGCTGTTCCTAAGTTTTATGTCTCCTTCTACCTCTGCTTCTTCATTAGCGACACAGTACTGGCTCGTCGAATTCAATGCAATCTGTTCCGTTGCAATTGCTCGCCCAGAAAGAAGAAAAATTAGGGTTGAGAATGGGGATGATCGCATAAAGGATGAGAAATTAAACCTCATCAAGGCACTCAATTTGCCTAAAAAGGCAGCAGGATTGGTTCGGAGTGAACACCCATCAATCAAAGTGTTTGGCGGTGGAAGTTGGAGGCGAGGCGGGTTGCGATTCGGTAAACAAAGGAGAGAATGAGAGAGAGACCTGAAATAAGGACAACTGGGTTTGTTGAGGCTGCTTTGAAGCTCTCCATTTTTTTTACTGATTAGGTGGTGAGTCTTCCTTTTTTTTTTTAATTATAAAAATAAAAATTGTTTTTTATTTAAATATTTTTAGTTCACATATAATATTTAATTAAAGGGCAAAAGACTATTTACTACCCTCATGTTTCATAGTTTTCAACATTTAGTACATCAATTTTTTTTCGTCCCAGAGTCATACCTAAAGTGTAAATTTTGGGACAGTTTTATACATCCGTTAGTCAAACTGTTAATTCTCCCATTAAGTGATGACGTGGTGCCCATGTGGACAATGATTGGGTGCCACGTGTTATTAAAAATATTAAATTATTATTATTATTAAATTAAATTTATTAAAAAAAAAAAAAAAAAAAACCCTGTCGTCTTCCCCACCCCAACCCCCTCCCTGTCTTCTAAATATTAAAATTTAAAAAAAAAAAAACTAGAAAAACCCCATATACTGAGCGCAAAACCTCTCCATCTCTTCCCATCTTTTGTCCCTGCACGCCTCATCCTTCATCTCCGCAAGGACGTCGTCCCAGTTCCTCCCAAACCCACCGTCTCTGCCACCCCATAAGCCATCCACGTCTTCTGATACGATTGCGTCCACGATCCGACGGCTCACCTTTCTCCTCGCTTCCCTCACCGCGAGGTCCGAGTCCAGCTTCAACAGCAGCCACATCAGGGACTCGTTCATCCTTAGCTTCTCGCGCTTGCTTGTCCTGACGGAATCAACAGTTTCTTGCCGTTGGATTAGGCGCTGGAACTCATCGGCCTCAGAGTGGACGGCTACGATTGTTTTGAAGTGGGTGCGGATGAGGTGGGCCCGGTAGGCCGATTGAATTTTGATGGCTGCGGTGGATTGCGGTAAGTGAAGGGTGATGGGAATTAGGGCATTCGAGGACTGGATGGGAATTTCGGTGGTGGCAGGAGGGGTCTGCAACTGCGAGAGGGTTTCATCATCTTTGGCTAAGCCCTGGTGAATTTGAGTGAGTGAAAAAGGGTGGGGGTGTGTAGAGAAGGAAATAGGGTGGGTGCGGAGGGAGGGAGGGAGGGTCGCGGGTGGGGGGGGGTGGGGGTGTTCTGGGTTTCTGGTTTTGTGGTGGGGGACGCGGGTGGGGTGGGGTGGGGTGGGGGAGGGGTTATCATTTCTGGGTTGCAGGGAAGAAGATGAAGATGGGGGATATGGGTTTGGGGGTTGCGGGGAGAATAGAGGATTTTGGGAGTTGCAGAAGGATGGGGGGGAAGGAGGGGAGACAAAGGAAAGGTTTTTCTAGTTTTTTTTAATTTTTTTAATTTTAATATTTAGAAGATTTAGGTTTTTTTTTTTAAAAAAAATAAAAAATTATTTTTTTGCTACGTGGTAGCCACATCAGCACAAATGTGGCAGCCACGTCAACATTTAACAGACTAATGGATGGAAAATCTAACGGAGGTGTTATTTTGAAATAAAATGGTACTGGAGGTATGAAAGTGAAATGTTTTAAAGTTGTTGTATGAGGTTGTAATAGACCACAAACCTGAGGGGCTACTATGTAATTTACCCATAATTTAATATTTTTAATGACACGTGGCGCCTAGTCATTGTCCACATGAGCGCCACGCCATCACTTAACGGGAGAATTAACAGTTTGACTAACGGATGTATGAAACTGTCCCAAAATTTACACTTTAGGTATGACTTTGGGACGAAAAAAAAATTGATGTACTAAATGTTGAAAACCATGAAACATGAGGGTAGTAAACAGTCTTTTGCCCTTAATTAAATTTATGGGATCCATGTATATGTCACATCATCACATAATATAATTTTTGATGGAATTATGACGAAATAATTACATTGATTTGCGACACTTAATTTTAGGGATCATTTTGACGGAGTGGCCCAGTGAGTTAATTTCAAGAACCATTTGTGCTAAAAATCCAAATAAATATGATAAACGAAGGGCAATGGCAGGTAACAGGTTACAACATTTTCCTATTGACTTTAGGTGTATTTTTGCCCACTATTCTCAAGTGGTGATAATTTTTAGCAACTTACTTACTAGTTACTACTATTAGATAAATTTAAATGTCGAGATATATGTAAATCAAATGTCCCCAGTTTCTCAAGAGAAAGCCTTGAAATTGGACTGTCCAACAGAAACCCAAGATCTTAAAGTTGTAAATTATAAAACCCCACATGAAAATTAATTAAACCAACATTTAATTTGCTAAACCGATTGTCGTGGCAGCATATGAGCTTAAGGCCTGGGGATTCTCATTGATTCAAATATATGCAATTACAAGTTTGACTTTTTTACAATTAGAAGAGATTAGTGGGATTTGAGACCATCACATTTTGATAGCAGATGACTTGGTCATGGTGGAAGTAGATGAGGGAGTTGGGAGATGGAGGGCTACATCGATGAAGAATACAGAGGAGAGGGTTACGAGTGGTGGGACCTGGATAAACAAAAGTGGAGTGGTGGGACCCTTTTTAATTGGTTACCTTCTCAAAAAGATCGACTCTGGATCTTTGTGTCGAGACTCTGCGGACCGAGATATTTTCACCGTTCAAAAGATAGAGAGATACAGACAGTTCAAGTTTTTTTAGTTTTTATGAATTGAGCCAGTGAGATGAGCTAATACGAACTGTATGATTAAAGTTGAGTGGTCTAAATCTCTTGATCGGTGAGGTTGAGACAAAGAAATCTGGAGTGGGTTTTAATTCGGTTACCTCCTACCATTTTTTAACTTCCAATTTTAATTTAAAAAAAATAAACAGTAGTATCTAATCTACATAACACTAACTAGTTTTTAGGGTAGTATGTCTGCCTCTTTTCACTGAAGTTCAATTGCTCGACAAATTTAAAATATTGTCTTGCAAAATAAAAAAACTTTAGTTTTATGCATTGATATGTCTATATCTCTAATTACTCTCTTATAATCAAATAGTTTAGCGTTTAATATCCTCGACTGTGAATCAAGTATTTCATATAATTAGAGAAAGATTTTACACATGACAAATGCATAAGGGTAATTTTATTTGAACTCATATAACCTCTCTTTACACGCAATTTATTATATACACCCATCTTATTTTTAATCAAACTATTAATATCTCTTTAAACCCTAATTTACTATCTAGACTACCCTCACAAATCTAATTCAATATGTAAATTTAGTTTTCTCTTCTCACATTCTCTCCTCCAACAAGCCCGTCGTCTTCCCTTTTAATTCTTCATGATTTAATAGAAATCGAAATTAATAAGAATTGGTGAGAATTAATTTATCGTTTAGGTTTACAGGAGAATGACATAAAGCCACCCTTTATGCTATTACCATGTTGGAAAAGCTTGATCTTCTGAGGCTAAGTAAAGGAGTGCGTGATTACCATGTTGGAAAAGCTTGATAACACCATTTTTGGTCACTTTCTGATGCTTTTATGAGCAATTTGGTTATGGAACGGGAAGATTGAGCAGTCCAACTTGACTTATGAGTCATTATAGCTATTAGACTAGTTAGTTTCTCGTAGGTTTTAACTCCTACTGCCGTAGGACCAACGATTATCTGTAGAAGTCGTGGAAATGCAACCGAAGTTAGCTGTTTAAATCTGGTGCTGCTGCGATAAGGCTACGAGATTGATTCATCCATAATGAAGCCATCCACTTCACATTTTTTGCCAACCACAACCAGCTCTTAGTTGAAATGAGTTCATTCGTTTATATATAGAACGAACTAGGGCATGTTAAAACTACTTATTTGCCCCACTAGGCTTCAAAGGTGGAAGAGGGTTCATTCGTTTATATAAATCAATTCATACCTTAGTTGGAGGATTCAAAACTCCAGGTCACCATCCATTCGCAGAAAAGAACTTGCTCTTTTCTTACAATTTTAGCCAAATAGAACGTTAGAAAAGAATTGCATGATGGTAAATGTTTAATTATTGAGTGTGTGTTTATTGATCAATTTTAGTTTTATTATTAGTTTTCATTTTGTACATTATGCTAATTATACAATAGAGTAAAAAAGACAATTCACATTTAAAATTTAAATAGGATGTAGAAAGAGGTTACACGAGTTTAATCAAATTGGATCACACATCCTTCTTTCTAGGGGCTTTTTGATATAAGTGCCTGAATTTTCAACTCTATAGACTAAACGTTTTTTGGTTTTAGAGATTTAATTAAACATTTTTCCTACAAATTTGGAGTCTCATCTATCATAAATATCCTTTATTTGTACCAAAATTACAGATCTTACCACTGCCTAAATTCTTCACGTCAGGGAAAAAAATTGCAGAGATATTGAAACAAATTCCTACACTCTAGCTCCTTTGATTCCCTCTAAAGATAATTATAGAGAAAAAAATGATTATATACAATTTATTAAGGAATAAAATACCCTGCCGTTTGATTTATTTATTTATTTTCCTTTCAATGAAGAAATAAAATATCATTTAAGATATTTGTAGTAATCCATATATAATTTTTTGTAGTACTTCATATAAGAAAATAACATCGAGAATAATCCAAACGTACCAATAAAAAATAAATGCATGAAAACAAACCTACTAAAACCGGAAATAAATGTACTAGTAAACAACGTTGAACAACAAAAGTAAATGTACCAATCAACGATATGTATAATGTTAATCGTACTCATATGATACTAAATGGTACAATCCATAATGTATACAAAAACAATCGTAACAAAATCGTGAAAAAAAACCTATCAATCAACGAGAACAAAACTAAATGTAGTGGAAGCTAAAACTAAACGTACCAAAAGCTAAAACTAAACGTACCAATCAACGATATGTACACCCAAAAATTAAAAATAAACGTACCAATCAATACAAAACGAATATATGATAACCAACAATAAATATACCATTATCACTAATCAACAATATGTACAAATTCAAACGTATACAAAATAATTATCTAACAAAAAGTATACTAAATAATAAACAAACAAAAAAATCTAAGCGTCCATCATTTCAATTTTAGGATAAAAAAATGTTTTGAACGAAAACAAAAATTAAAAGAGATAATTGGATAAATATGTTGAGGAAAAAAACCAGAATTATCTCCTAAAAAAGAGTCCACAACTCCTAAAATACATGAATAAAAAAATGGCCGGATAAAACAAAATAGAAATACTGATGTGGCCTGCCAAAGCATGTTGATCAAAATTCTAAAAGGTATGGATGTTTAATAAAAGAAATTTAAATTTTAAGCGTTTAAATCTAATTAACCCTTCTTTTTTATGGAGCACAAGGGCCGAAGGCCCATCTAAAAAGCACAGAAACTTCGACCCAAAAACAAAAAAAATTGCAGAGAGAACGCCACCCGAATGCTGAAAAATAAGAGGGAGGGAAGACAAATGAGTGAGTTGAGTTCCCCTCCACAAAACCCAAAAAAGGCAGGAGATTATGAATTATCCAATCCCTCCTCCATCACAAAACCAAACCTCACCTTTTTAACAGCCCCTATCAGAAAACCACCGAAAAAAAGAACCATGATCGTTAACCTCTCAGCTTCTCTACCCTCCTCTTCTTCGTTCTCTCTCATCAAGTTGTCCAATTCCAAATCCTCCATCTCAGGTTTTCCATCAAAACCCAAAACCCACCTTCCAAAACCTCCGTCTTCTTCCATTTGCTACTCTTTCTCTTCTCCAGACGTCGGTTTTCAGTGCAAGGATCGATTTTTCATCGAAAATGGCAGGTACCCACGTGGGAAAAGGTTCAAGTTTAGGACTTGTGCGATTCCTGGGTTCGACCATGGCAACTTTGAGAGTGCTCAGTCGGTTTTGGAGGCGGCTTCTGTGCTAACGGCCATAATTGTTGTTCACGAGAGTGGTCACTTCCTTGCTGCTTATCTCCAAGGCATCCATGTAAGTAAATTTGCAGTTGGTTTTGGTCCAATTTTAGCTAAATTCAATGCAAACAATGTGGAGTATTCTCTTAGAGCTTTTCCCTTAGGTGGTTTTGTGGGGTTTCCAGATAATGATCCAGATAGTGACATTCCAGTTGATGATAAGAATCTGCTTAAAAACAGGCCAATATTGGATAGAATAATTGTGGTTTCAGCTGGTGTGGTTGCCAATATTATTTTTGCCTATCTTATAATCTTTACTCAAGTGTTGTCTGTTGGTTTGCCTGTACAAGAGGCCTATCCTGGGGTGCTTGTGCCCGAGGTTCGCCCCTTCTCCGCTGCTTCCCGAGATGGGTTGCTTGCCGGCGATGTGATCCTTAAGGTTAACGGAAATGAATTGCCAAGAGGAGGTCCTAATGGTGTGTCAGAGATTGTTGATGTGATTAAGCAGAATCCCAAAAGAAATGTGGTTCTTAAGGTTGCGAGGGGACAGCAGGATTTTGAAATTGGGATCACCCCGGATGAGAATTATGATGGAACAGGCAAAATCGGAGTGCAACTATCGCCAAATGTGAAGTTTACGAAAGTTAAACCCAAAAGTGTTTCAGAAGCTTTTAATTATACTGGGAGAGAATTTTGGGGCTTGTCATTTAATGTTTTAGATAGTTTAAAGCAGACTGTTCTTAACTTCTCGCAGACAGCTAGCAAGGTTTCAGGTCCAGTTGCAATCATAGCTGTAGGGGCAGAAGTTGCAAGGTCGAATATTGATGGACTCTATCAGTTCGCAGCCTTGCTTAATCTCAACCTTGCAGTAATCAACCTTCTTCCGTTACCTGCTTTAGACGGTGGTACCTTGGCTTTCATCCTCATAGAGGCTGCCAGGGGTGGGAGAAAGCTCCCTCTAGAAGTAGAGCAGGGGATTATGTCATCAGGGATAACTCTTGTTATTTTCCTAGGATTGTTCCTTATTGTTAAGGACACGCTTAACCTCGATTTTATCAAGGACATGTTGTAATTGCTTACAAAATCTTAGAAGTTTGAATGAAACTTGGGTTTCGGGAAAGCCCTGTGGCACTGGCATTAAATCATCTGATGTGTGAAGAAGGAAACAAACCAAGAACTTTGGGGATGCTTGACATATATGGTTACTTTGATTCCACAATGTGTAGGAGGTACTTCTGGCATCTTCTCTTTTCAAGTTGTTTCACAAAATGTGGTTCTTTATGGTCCTGTAAATAATAGTTTTTTTTTTTAATAAATCCCGTTGGCAACATTGTCTAACATTTTTGTTTTGACTCATGATAGTCCATGAATATAACTGTTAATACTCAAGTTCTGTGGCAAATATTTGGTAATTGAGGTTGTGCTTATCCGAAAATGTGTGTGTAATACAGAGGAGTCATCACTGGTGTTTGATTGCTGCAATACATAAAAAAAAAAAGGTCATGAATCTTACGAACACGCTCTTTGTGTACGAAATGAAACACCCTGAAGTAATGAGTCCGGCTTTGTTAGATTTGACGGATTCAAGACCTCTATTGGGACTTAGCTTTGTCAAAAGCAAGTAGAGTCATAGCATTTTTACCAGGTGTGGTTTGCACTTCTGTTGTATTGTGTTGGAATTTAATCACAAGTGGCAGCAACTTGAATTCACGATGCAGAAGGAGGTTTCTCGTATTCCGGAGAATCAGTGTAGTAAGGTTTTCTGTTTCCAGCACAATGAGTCGAAAGAATTGCGGAATTGTCTTGGAATAGAGATTTAGTACAGACCAATAGATACTTTCAGACTTCATGTTGGAGTTAGCTATGCTGAGTTGGTCTTTGAAAGTCAATTTTCCTTATTTGAATGCAAAAGGCACCAATTAATTTCAGGATCATATGGTGTACTCTGGTACCACTTTGGTCTTCAGATCACTCCTTGAGTCGTATCTAAGTTGAAAAACTTCCATCTCGTGGGTTGTATCATGCCACCCTGCTCTATCTAATAAGAGAGAGAGAGAGAGGGGGTGGCATACATCCGTTTCATAGAATTTACATTTCGTATCTGGGTCATAGTTTTAAAGGCTTCTAGATACCTTTTCACAGAGCTTTCTGGCGCATTTTGATGTGGGACTATAAAGTATTGTTGAGATTAGGCTAAAGTTGTTAGGAATCCAATACAAATATTAGAAGGAGGGATTTAGAACATTCTAGAGCATTGCATTTGAGAGAATTTTCAAATGACTCCATGATATGTCTCATTTTGTTTGGGGCTTTTATAGTGCATGTGTAGCTAGCTTGTAGTGCTTGGGTGGTTTCATTGATAATGTTATAGGGATTTGGATCTCATCTAGATCTAAATTGCGGGGATCATAGGGATCCTCACATTCTAACCGTTTATCGTAAATTGTGCAGTCAGAAATTATTTTAAATTTTTTTATTTAAAATTAAACACAAATAGTATCTAGCGAAAATTAGCCGCACGATGTACGATGAATAGCTAAGATGTGAGGATCCCTAGGATCCCCACAAAGAGAATCCAAAGAGGATCCTCATCCATGTTATAGTAGTGGTTTTCAACTATTATATTTAAAGTTCCTTGGTACTATTAAAAGATATAGTTCATATTCGACTTTGTTCTTGATAAGCCTGAAAGTCATTTTTGGGCCACAATCTTTTTTACTCCATTGTTGTCTCGTGATTGGAATGTTCAAATTCAACCTAGTATACAATTTTTTTTTTCGAAATCCAATGTATATTTTGTTATATTCAAATAAAAAAAAATCTACATAAGTCATAAGGTTTGAAGTTAGATTGGGTCCTTGTAGTTGTAGGCTTGTTTAATTTAAATTTGATTTCACATCCTTTCTTGTATGTTTAATTTAATTTTGTACAAAGTAATAAGTAAAAAAAGAATTGGATTTGCAACTTATGCAATGTCTACAAGAAAAGAATACTGGTATTTCATGAAATTTTATACAAAGTATTTTATGGGACTCATTGCATGTTAAATTTGTAACTTATGCATTGCATGTTGCCTATAGCATTCAACAATACTCATTGCATGTTGTTCACTAAAATGCTTGTTAATAATTATTGTGGACGTTGTCTTCACTTGATTGGAAAATATGTATCAACAAGTTTGTAAAGTATAGTAAAATTCAAACTTAAATATTATATAAGAGTCATTAAAAATATCATATAAACTAGACGAATCTTCGACATCTAACATGCATTAAAAATATTAGTTGTATAAATATGACATTGATACGATGTTTGACGTAACTAGTGATAATTACATATATAAATTTGATTGAGTAACAATTATAAATGTAACTAAGTAACAATTACAAGTGAAATTAAGCAATAATTACAATAGCCTAAATCATGGATCTACAAATTTTGAACTTCAAAACTAAGATAAATAATTTCATTGTTTACTAGTGTGATCAAATTTCACCTAATACTTACAAATTTTAGGGAAAAGAAATTTCTTATAAATTGGACTCACAACTCATTTACAAATTTCTAGAACAATCAGCATTCCATTTAGATTCTTCCATCACAACTTCAAACAAAACAATTCATTTTAGTAATCAGCATTTCATTTAAATAATAAATTCATTTTGGTCAATTTTGATATCATTTACTAAAATGAATATAGTTTTAATCAATTAATTTTAATTCATTTTAAATAAACAAAACAATTCATTTTAGTAGTAATAAATTAATATGGTCATAGATGAATTGATTCATAAAAAAACATCATATTTTATTCTTGGTTGATATAGTTTCATACTGCCACTTAAAACTACAGTTTAATGATACTCTTTTTTACTTGTAAGTGAGGTTTTAGGTTCGATTCTCGCCAATGATGAATTTGAACCATATTATTGTTAGCCTAATGTGAGATTTAGCCCACCCCTCCTAATATAAATAATATCATTTGTTTAAATTTTTTTTTTTCATACCAAACAAAGCCCATAGCTAAATATAACAAAATACGATTATACTTCTATAACTTTGAGGATGAAATTCAAGGGACAAATAATTGTGATTGACTCAGTTGAGTTTCTCTCAACATTGTTTACTTATATTCCAAATAAGTACTGAACTTTGCAGAAACAATATTTCCTAAAAACGCTAAGTTCAAGTATAATTAATACAGTCAAAATGCAAATAAGTTTTCAAGGAAAGGCATTAAATTTTTATTGAAAAAAAATTCAGATCCTTGATGGAAATAAAGGGAGTGAATATAAAGTAATAAAAAAGATATAAAATAAAAAAGGCTAAATAGTCAAAATGGTTCCTGAGATTTGTATGAAATCCCGTTCCTGGATTTCACTGTTATAATTTACGTATTTGTATTATTGAGATTTTATATTATTTCTCGAGAATTTATTTTAAATTGTTTGGATTTAGATTTTAATTAAACTAGTTATGAATAGTGAAGTTTGAAAAATAATTATTTAAAATTCGTTGACCTTTTGAGATCACAAGTAACGTTTTCGAATAGGTCTTGAAGTCACAAGCGCATAGGCGAAAGCCGTTTGTGAGTCCGAGTTATAACGGTATAGTTACGGACGTTTGAAGTTGTGAACTATAGATTGTGGGAATTATTTAATTCCCACATGTAGGTTAAAAGTTAAGTGAGTTTAAAAAGTGGAAGGTTTCTGAAAAAAAGGGGAAGAAGGAGGGGTCTGATTTTTTGACCCGTTTTGGGACGTTTTCGACCCATTAAAACCACAAACTTGACCCTATTGTATCTCCTTCATCCGATCTCCGTTTTGGGTGATCATGGTGTCCATGGAAAGCTCTTGATGAGCCATACAACTCTGTAATGTTAGATTTTCCATTTTCTTATCCATTTTTCCAGAGGCAGCAAAGTCCCGTGGGTTTTTCGAGAGTTTTGTCATTTTTTCCGTCGATTCCGGCAACCATTTCCCTCAAGTGAGGTATGAAACTTCATCTAGTCTTCATAATCTTCGAGTTGGTATGCTTGGTTTGTGCTTTCGTATTCGTTTTAGAGTTGGATGTTTAGAACCCTAGAAACCCGGTTTTCCCGAAGAATTTGGATGATTTCCGGTTATAATTTGTTGTTGGTCTAGTTGTGAATAATGTCTCCCTTGTTGAGCTCTAGTTACCACGTGAATTTGAGCCTCTTGGGTTAAGGTTGAAAAATTGGGTTTTCAAACCCTTCACCATGGCTACCATTGCATGTGGTGGTGCGTGGGACCGTCCACGAGTATTGTCTAAGTACCAAATACCTTCTAGTGACCCTGTGAACCTATGTCTAGCTTGGTTTCCCGAAATTCAATTGTTGGTGTGATGTGGAGAAATGTGAATGACTAATATGTGATATTGGTGATTACTTTGTTTTCATAACTACTATCCTGTGTGGATATGAGATGGTTTTATAATTATGTTTCCTATAAAATTGGTAATTTTTATAGTTAGCCATTGATGTAGTTTTATGGTGTGATTTGATGTGCATATTGGAAATATGGTTTGTATTGTATGATTGGATTGATGTGATGAAATGCGAGGGCTAGTAGTGGACCATTAACCCATTGTTATGGGGTTTGTTACTTCGAAACATGTTTCAACCCTCGTGTCATTATTTTATTCTTGTTTCATTGAGTCTTTGTACCTTGGGTAACTTGATCCATGTCTTGTTTCATTGATTGGTATTACACATTTTACTCCGCGATTCCGTTGAGTGATGGTCTGAAATCCCTTCTGCTCGGCGATTCCGTTGAGAGATGGTCTGGGATCGTGTTCACCTTGGGGTTACTGAATTTGGATTGAGATAGCGTTAGAGATGTAGACTTCGGCCGAACTGTGTTGCTCTAACCCTACTTTTCATTGTGTTGTATGAGATTATGATTGTGAGCTGTTGTGATTTGTTTCAGACGAACCATTGGATGTCTGGATGACTCATTCGGAGTTACAAAGGTTTGGTATTGATTCCTTATGAATGATTTATATTCAAGAGATGTAAACTGTGATTAATGGTTGGCTTTATCATTATTATCATATCCTTGTATTATTGTCACTCACTCGAGCTTTGCAGCTTATCTAAATTCTTGATGTCGATCCACCATTCCCATGGTGTAGGCACTGATTGTATAGATATCAGTTCTTAAAAGATTACAAGAGGTCACTTGGTATTTTGGTTGGATTCTGTTGAGTGGTCTGGAATCCCTACGCTTGCTCATTTCCATAAAGGTAGTCCGACCTTAGAGTCGAGTGAATATGAATTGTTCACAGTAGACATTGTGTATAAATTAGACTTATCATGTTAGTACTTGGAATCCAGATGGGGAATTATGTAGGGATCCTTTATTAAAATTTGTGAATTGATATGGGACCTTATTGATTGAATAACATAGTAATTATAGATATCATGCATCTTTGATTTTTAGGATTGATTAAGTAGAATGATTGCGGAATGATGTGGGATATGATTGTTATTATTATGATTAGTCTCGTTGCTCAAAGTGGCTTGAGAATAATATTGTGCTTTGTTGGTTCTTGGATACGTTACATGTGATATGGATATTAACTTATTTTTCTTTTACTAATATCGTATGTGAATATGTCTTGGTCTTATAAATGGGATTTGTATTGAAATGTTATTTTATATATTAGACATAGACTATGTTGTTAAACATGACTTGGCTTGTGTACTGATGACGGTTGGGATATATTTGAGTTTAATTATCTTTTAGTACTGTGATTGATGTGTATGATTATTTTTATGATAAGGTTATCCTAGAATCCTATTAGAAGTATGTTGTAGCACCTATATGCTTGTGTGACGTATTAGTGATGGCCTTGAGAAGTTGATGGTGTAGATGACTATGTTGGAACTCATAGGGGTTGAGATGTGGATAAGTTGTGTGTTGAAGTTATTGCACCATGTAGCAAAGGTATATGGATGGTCTTGCTTGGTATATCCACGATGGGGGACCTTACGTATTCAGGGGTGATCATGCCTGGTATATCCGCGTTGGGTGATCACCGCCTGCACGATTATGTTGAAACATAATGATGTATATGATGGATGAAATAGAAAGCTTGATTATCATGTGGATTATTATGTAGCTTGAATTGAATAATTCATGCTTGTCAAGTCCAAATGTTTGATTGAGGAATGTTATGCCTTTTTGGCTTGAATGAATCGTGTTATATGTCGAGTTATAGAGAAGTTGAACTACGAATGACTTGATCCCTGTTGAGGGTACGTAGGCAGTCTAACGAAGATGTTAGATGCAGCCATAAAGTATACGAAAAATTATTGTGCATCTGGATCTTGAATTATACTTTGTATATTTTCAGGAGGCGGGGTATGTTAGATATACGGGCATTTGGTGACGTCACGTGTCGATCCTGGATGTATGTCGAGATTGGGGCGTGACAATTTGCATAACTCATCATTTTGGTTCCTAACATTTCAAATCGATAAAAGTGGTCCTTGAGATTGTCCACCATCCATCATTTTGGTCATTCCGTTAAAAACTCCGTTAAGTGTCCCAGAGCTATTGGCCGGAAGTTTGGACAATTTTCAAAGCTTTGTAACTCAACCGTTTCTTAACCAAATGCGACCCATAATATATCAAAATGAAGATAGAAAAGTGTAGAATAAGATTATACCTATTTGGAAGCCCAATGACTGCCGGAGATAGCCGGTAAATAGCCTCAAAGTTGACTTGTCCGAAGGAAAACTGGAAAACTCGCCGGAAACTGGGTAAACTTTAAACGTTCATAACTTCTTCAATACTCAACGAAATCAAGTGATTCAAAAACTAAAATCATACTTCTCGATGAGACTAAGAGAATAGTATATTTTTAAATGGATAAATCGCCATGAGTTGGCCAGAAAACGGCTTAAAATTGGCTAACTCGAGACCAAGATAGCAACTTTCAAGCCGTTTTCCGGCAAAAACATGGCGAGTTAGCCATAAAAAAGGTACCATTCTCTTTATCTCATTGAGAAGTATGATTTTTGTTTTTGAATCACTTGATTTCGTTGAGTATTGAAGAAGTTATGAGTATTTAAAGTTTACCCAATTTACGGCGAGTTTTCCAGTTTCCCTCGGACCAGTCAACTTTGAGGCTATTTTCCGGCCATCTCCGGCATACATTGGGATTCTAAATAGGTATAATCTTATTCTACACTTTCTATCTTCATTTTTATATATTATGGGTCGAATTTGGTTAATAAACGATTGAGTTACGAAGCTTTGAAAATTGCCCAAACTTCCGGCCAAGAGCTCCAGGACACTTAACAGAGTTTTTAACGGAAGGACCAAAATGATGGATGGTGGATAATCTCAGGGACCACTTTTATCGATTTGAAATGTTAAGGACCAAAGTGATGAGTTATGCAAATCTCAGGGACCATTTTGGCTATTTAGCCAATAAAAAAGAGAATGCAACGTTCATTTTGATAGAAATACACAATTTCCCCTGGGGTGCCCAAGTAGCAAGAAAGGAGGGTGAAAATGACTAGATTTAGTTTCAGTGTGTAACTGCCACTTAGTACTACAGTTTAGTGATGTTCTTATTCATTTGTAAGTAAGAGGTCTTAGGTTCGATTATTGCCAAGACGAATTTGAACCACATTATTGCTAGTCCATTGTGAGGCTTAGTCTACTCCCCCGTCTGTTAGTGTAGATAATATCGTTTGTTAAAAAAAAAGTTTCAATGCATAAATAAAATTTCGCTTTTAAGCATATTTGTTCGCAAACATATGATGATAGACTCTTAAGATATGATGCGAGTCAAGTAAGTACTACCTAATTAACTTTGATTGATAAAGAAAACTATTTGTATCATATTGTAAAAAGTCATAGACTCACTTAGCAAATAAAGCTTAAGCAAGCACTATAAGCTAATTGGTGGTGAATTTTCATATTTTCTCTCTATGTAATTTATGTAACTGAGTCAGAAAAAGAGAATTGGTGATAACTTTGTTTTTGTTCTCGTTCTTTTTCTTTCAAATAAAAATGCTGAAATATATTTAAATATAGAAAGAGAAATTCTCAAGGAATAAATTTAAAACATCGAGGCAAATCCTTTTCTTGGTAAGTTTGATGAGATTTTTTTATTTATATAATAACATACTACAAGAACTAATAATACACTAGTCTACAGCGAACGTAACCCTAATAATAACTTTTAGTACTGATTGGATAAGAATGCTCAGAAAAGTCGTCCCTCTTTTAATTCCATGTGTCGCTTTAATCTTAGAAGGGTGAGAGATTCTTTTGTAATTAACTCTCAATGGGCCCCACATAAACTCTAAACTTTTGAGAGGTCCGACGAGCAATGCGATTTGTAAATGTGGTCAAATTAGTTTAGTATATATGGTATACTTCAAATGTATTTCTTAAAATGTATCTTTGAAGTTTGACCGCGGAAGAAAAACAGGTGAAATGAACATGAATTGAATTTACAATGCTTGGGTTATTTTGATATATAGAAAGAAAAAAAAAAAAAAAAAAAAAAGGAGAAGGGCAAATGTCCAAAATGGTGTTCTAGAGTGAAAGAGGGGAAGAGTGTGTTGTAATAGCAACGAAGGGTGGACATAAAAAACGCGTCCATGGACGTACCACTTAGCATGCAACCCGGACCGAAATGGAAGCTCATACCTCTAAATAAATCCCCCCTCTTTCACACACACTCACCATCCCCACCAAAGCCCCAAACTTCAGAGACCCTCCTTTCTCCTATCATCCTCTCCCTTTCTCTCTCTCTCAATCTCTCTCTAGCTCTCTCGCCTTTTTCTCTCTAATCTGAAATCCATGTCTGAAACGAAAACATAGCTAGAATAGAGACAAGATCTTAGCTCTAGCTTCTTGTATCTGTCTTTCTCTCTTTAAATTCCGATTCTCTCCCCTATTCTTTCTTGCATTTCTGGGAGAGGAGAGAGAAGATCAACCCTTCCAAACCTTCATATCCCTCTCTCTCTTTCTCTCTATCCCAATTTAAAGTAACATTTTCAAGCATCCCATAAATAAAGAAATCACATTGAACAAAACCAAACTCAAAGAATTAAGAAAGAAACATAGGTGGCCGATAACTTCACATATAACTAATAGAGAGCTAGGTAGGTGTAGGCGTAAAAGCCTTCATGATAATCAACAACAGCGGAGTTATGGACAGAGTTTATGAGACGGCGGTAGGAGCTCAGAGAGGCGGCTCCCACCACCACCACCACCATCACCAGCGGGGCCTCAAGAAGGGGCCCTGGACGGGAGCAGAGGACGCGATTTTGGTAGAGTACGTGAAGAAGCACGGAGAGGGAAACTGGAACGCGGTGCAGAAGAATTCAGGGCTTGCTAGATGCGGTAAGAGCTGCAGGCTCAGATGGGCAAACCATCTGAGGCCTAATCTCAAGAAAGGTTCGCTCTCGCCTGAGGAGGAGAGACTCATCATCGAGCTTCACGCTAAGTTCGGCAACAAATGGGCTCGCATGGCTTCTCAGGTTAATTTTGTTGTTCATTCATTTGTTTTTGGTTTTCTTGGTTTTTTATTTTTTATTTTTTATTTTTATATTTTATATTTTATTTGCTCTCCATGGAATAAATTTTTTTCTTTCTTTTTTCTTGTCCCTTGGACTATACCTTTTTGTGTGATTTTTTTTTTTCATTTTTGATCCGGATTGTGCCCCGAGTTGCTTTCATTCCCTCTTTTTTGGTCTTCTTCGACTATCTGTCTAAAATATACAGAAACCTAGTGGAGGATTCGCTTCCTTATTCTAATTGTTATCAAGTTATAAAATTCTAAATTTCTGAGTAAGTCAGAGACGATCAGAGTTTGCAACTCATTTTTGTAACAATATTTTGTGTTGTACAAATCTTAGTTTCTGAGTTTTTCTAGCTCAAATCTTTTTTTTTTTATTAATAATGAATCCGTTGTTCTTGTTTATGACAAAAATTTAATGTGTTCTTATTATATATATGGTGCTGATCTCATTTTTTGACAAGATTCCCCATTTCTCTTAATTTTCTTTTGGACCCACCTATTTGATAATCTTCTTTTTTTAATTTTCAATTTGTTTGACTTTCTCTTTCTCAGAAACTCATGTTCGTCTGTTACTTTTTTTTTTGCATATGATCTATCATCAGTTACCCGGCAGGACTGACAATGAAATAAAGAATTACTGGAATACTAGAATGAAGCGTCGCCAGAGAGCCGGTTTACCAGTTTACCCTCATGACCTTCAACAAGAAGCAGCGGCTGCAGCCTTCCACCACCAACACCAACTTAGACATTCTTCTTCGTCTCCTGCTTCTTCATTCTCATCACTCTTCTCTTCCTCTCACCCTCGGAAACCTAACAGTTTCTGTCCCTCGCAGCTTTCTCTTTACGACCACATCACAAGTACTTTCTCCTCCACATCAGACCACCAAAACCCTAATAACAATTACTTTCTTCAAAACCACCACCACAATTCTTCTTCTCTTTACTCCAATCCCATGACTCAATTCCATGGAAATGGTGGCTTTGCTATGCCTTTGTCCCCCGTTTCTCCATTCGGGTCTTCAGCTCTCTTCAACCAGAGCAACATTCCAAACCAAACCCTAATAGGTCAGTACAATTCTCATGGAGGGTTTGGTGGTTACAATAATCTTAGTCTGAGCTCCATGATCATGGGGCCTCCTACTTATGACCCAACCCCTTTGGTTCAAGGGTCCAATCCAGAGCTCCCTTCCAACCAAACACCGCTGAGTATTAATGGCGGCAGCGAGGGTCAGATGGGGGGCTCAGGCTATACCGCTAATGAAGATCACTATGAAATTGCACCAGTGCCGTCCCAAGGGAATAGTGGCCTTTTGGATGATGTTTTGGTGGAGGCTCAGAATATATCGAATAAGAAAGCAAAGAGTGGCGACAGCTGTTCGTCAGGGTGGTCCGGTCAAGAGAAAGGTCTTATGGTGGAAGAGGAGGAGGAGGAAGAGTCTGCTGAGGAGGAAGCCGAAGACACCGTGCAGGTCGAATCAACTTTGAAGAATAGCGGCGAGAATAGTGCTGAAAATCAGAGGGGTGGCAGCTCCTCTCTGTCATCAATTGGTAAATACTAAAACTTTTGCATGTCTTTTGTGTTTTAGTGTAATTAATAATTTAGAAAACTTCATTTTAATCCCTAAAAAAGATGAGTTTTAGATTATAACCATATGTAAGATTAAAATCCAATTTTAGTCCCTAGCACATTTAATCATATAATTTATTAGTTGTATTTTGATGTTTTATTTTATCTTTTTATTTTTAGTTTAATGTATTAATTACATTTAAATTTAATTTTTATTTCATTCATCATAATATATTTTAATGTCTACATTTAGGTAACTAATTTTTTTATAATATATATTCCGATAACAATTTTGTATGGTCTTCATTTAGGTACATTAATACATTTGAATATTTTGGTATATCTATCGGTACAAACATGTAGTTACATTGATTCAATATAAGGCATTTCGTTACGTACACTTTGATACACACATTTGAGTATTGACTTTTAGGTACATTAATTCAATTATTCTTTCGGTAACTATATTTAGATACATACATTTTGGTATTGATATTTAGGTACATACATTTTCGGTATTGACATTTAGGTTCGTACATTTTGGTACATACATTTTGGTATTGACATTTAGGTACATTATAATATATTTTGGTACAATCATGTAGGTACAAATATTTTGGTACAAAAAAGTCAATTTTATATATTTTGGCACAATCATTTCTGTACACTTATGTATCTATATATTTTTGTATCACAATTTTTTTTTAATATTTTCTCATTTACGTTCATTTCTAATTAAAAAATTAAATATGTGCATATTAATAAAATTAAAATTTAATATGAGAGATTAAATAAAAATACACATTAAATAAGAAAAATTGAATATAAATTTTGATAAAAGTACACTCAAGGGATTAAATTGAATATTTAATCTAGCATCAGGTTTTTTTTAAATTTTAATCTTTTGCAAGGACTAATGTTCAAAAACCCCTTAATAATTTAACAGTGTTATCAAAATTGTTCACCAAATTGAATAGAATAGTACGCATGTTATGGTAATTTAACACTGTTATCAAATTTGTTCACCAAATTGAATAGAATACTATGCATGTTATGGTAATTTTATCTTGTTAGTCTAATGTAATGCTTATGTTGCAAACATTGAATTTGTACAATCCATTTATAAACCGACTTAATCAATACTTTAAATCAATATACGATATGACAATATAAGCATTTTATGTTGTTAGACAATCTAGTGGGTTCAAATTTTAACTGAAATACTAACTGTTTGGAGAACAAAATTTAGTAAACAAATTTGACGAATGTACGTAGCAAGTCAATATTTTTTGTATCATTTGATACCAATATATAATATACTATCTAAACTTGTGGTTTGTTGCACAGGCATGATACAAAATGAGGATCCATTAGAGGAGATGGATGATGACTTGTTGAGCCTGCTAAACTTTCCCTCCACAATGCCTGCAGTGTCTGAGTCATGGTACGCGCAGGGATGCATGTCTAACCGGGCATCGATGTCAGGCGTGAGTACTAGTGACAATGTGAGTCTAGAGATAGCAAAATGAACCGTTGACGCCATCGGTCAAGACCAGCACTGCGGCAGCATCTGAAGTTAAGCGCTCCCTAGGATCTTTATCCTGGAACGACATGGACGACATATGCTAGAATTGAAAGCTCCATGTTGAGAACATCTGCTTCAACAGACTAGAGATAGTGAGAATGTCCATACGAGTACTGATGAGGACTAGAGCTTAGTGTGCATATGGTTAATATGCTAGAGAGTTTTACCAGCTAGTGAATCCGTCTCGCAGGGATTTATCTTTTTAGCTCGCTAGAGTTTTCATAATTAGGGCTAGTTATTCTAGCAGTAAGGAAGACGAAAATTGTCTTAGGGTTAATGAACCTTCTCTTCTATTTTAGTTCAGCGTTTATGTTGAAGTCTAGTAATTAAACTCAAAAACATAAAAAAAATGTTGCTTATGTTATGCGTGTGTTGTATATATCATCAGTGTTTAACTTAATTGGAATTTTAGTTAGCTTTAATGGCACCAGCTCTTCATGAGATAGAACCATTTTATGGATTCTTGTTAATTTTATTTTGTTTTATGTTTTTCTTTCATAATTATCGGGTGTTTTTCAATGAATTTCTTAATTTCCATAATATGAGAAAATGCTAGCTGTTTGGATTAAACGAACCCAGTGGAGAAGTTGTATACATCAAAATAGGAACTCAACCAACCCAACTTGTACTCTAAAAAGAAGCTTTTGAGTTTTAAGTTTCTGCGGCCCTCACATTTTTCTGACGCTTTTTCATCTATTTGGGGCGTTTTCTTATCTACACATAAATCTAACTTTTATCCTAGTTTTCGGACACACGCAATGCCAAAATTGAAGGCTTGTAATGTAGTAAATCCAAACTCCAAGTGACAAGTAGACAACTTTATCACGAACATCACAGAAAATTTGCCAAATTATAAACATAGAGGTGTGCTTTGTAGCCATTGGGCGCCAAGTCATCTTTTGATCTCAAGTTGGGAAAAGGATTCTCTTGAGCATATGCTCAGGATCCTGCTGAGCAGGACACGAGGACCGTTGGATGAAAATCCAACGGTTACAATTATTATAACTTTAAAGGGATCTACCTTTTTATAGCCGTTGGATTTTCATCCAATGGTCCTTGTATCCTGCTCAGCAGGATCCTGAGCGTATGCTCAGGAGAGAATCCTTTTCCCTCAAGTTGGACAAGATAGGCGTATTTTAGCAAAAAGAAAAAAAAAACGAAAAAAGAAGGGTTCACGCATACCCTCTTTTCCCTATTCATCGCCTACTTCCCTCACTGATGTTGTAATAAAAAAAGTATAGAAAATGTGAGAGCAAACTCAGGAGATGCTGCTTTTGAATTGGAGTGACAATATATGCACGCAATCATTTTTCACGTTCTATCCCAATTGCTTTTCCACTTCATAAATTGGTAATGATCATTAGCACAAAATAAACATAAAAAAAAAAAAAAAACTTGAACAAGCTTCAAGACAACAAAAAAGGCAATATTAAACTTCAACTTGTTTTACTAATTGGCCATTTGACCACAGTAGGACCAGTGAGTGAGTAAAGGGAAGAAAAATTGGTCAATGGGGGAAACAATATATGTGTCTCTGACTCTCTTGTATCGGTTACTAGTTTTGCTTGACCATTTTCAGTTTTTGGTTCAAATGTACGTACCAGATCAATTGTTGAGTTCGATAAAAGAACAAAATATACGTACTTATCAGTGTTCCAAGTACCAAGTGGTGTGCGTTTCGTAGTTGACTTAAATATATTATTTCATGTATCTTATATATTAACTATAGGAGGTATTTTGTAAGTGACGAATTGTCATGATGGATAAAGTCTTTTTTCATGAGCGCACTGTGTTTAGGATTCAAACAATTTCCTCTCATAGTATTTCTAACACATGAGTTTAATTTTTATAAATTACAATAGGCCGGAAAAATTGTGTTCCAATTCTTGAGTGTAATGTGTCTTGCTAGTTTTGATTCCTTTACTACAAGGTAATCAAACTCACACCCCACTACAGAAATAATGTTATAACAATTAAACTCAAACGACTTAATTCTCTTGTAAATGGGAATCAAACTCACGTATACCACTCTGGAAGTACGTCTTTTGTAGTGGTTCACATTTAGGTTGGTTCCTATAAACATAAGGAAAATGATAAACATACACAATTTTCAGCTTCTTACACAACCATGGTTAATCATGATCATTGATTCTATTTGATTTATTCAATCTAATGGTTATAAATAAAGAAGGGCGTGAGAAGCCAAAAAGGGTGTGTGAAAATCACTTCTCTAAACAAAAATTAAATACCTTGAGGTTAATTCTTATTATAACATTATTGCTACACTAATGTGAGTTTGATAGAGTAGAGTTTTATGTATTCATTGAAAGGCCAATTTTTTTTTTCCTATACTATGATTGATTATTCCCCTACTGTGGAAGGCCTCTAGAGTATAATGATTGATTATTCCCCAACTGTGGAAGGCCTCCAGACTATAATGTAGTAGTTTATGTTAATCCAAAGTTAACCAACTCATACAATTTCTTGCAACATCCTTTATAAGATGGTGAGGACCGGTGGCTAGCTTGCCGGGATTGTGGGGGCATAATAGTGGCCTAAGGGAATGGGGGTAAGGCATGAATGTTCACTACCACTAGTTAAAAAAACACTTTGCGTGACGTAGGTCCTTCGTCGCGCAAAGTCATAAAAACGTCACGCAAGTTTTTGCACGACGAACCTTCGTCACGCACCACACGTCGCGCCAAGCCTGTGAAAGCAGGGTTTGCGTGACGAAGAAGTTGCATGCGTCGCGCAAAGCCACTTTGCGTGACGCACTTACCTACGTCGCGCAAAGTAGCTTTGCGTAACGTACATCTACGTCACGCAAAGCTACTTTGCGTGACGACGAAGAAGTTGCCTGCGTCGCTCAAAGCTACTTTGCGCGACGTATATGCGTCACGCAAAGATATTTGCGCGACGTAGGAAACTTCTTCGTCGTCACGCAAACTTTTTTTTGGACAAAAAAATTGCATGACGTAGGATTTTGCGTCACGCAAAGGCACTTTGCGTGACCTATGCAACTTCTTCGTCACGCAAACTTTTTTTTTTTGGGGACAAAAAAAGCTTTGATATAATTTTTAATAAATACTGTAATTCAATTCTAAAAAATAAATAATAAACCAATAAAAAGTATTTAATTATAAACTACATAAAAATATACATACAACATGTCCGAACAAAAAAAGAAAAAACTACAATAAGTAGTCTTCTAGGTTTGATACATCAAACTACTAGGTATCAGTTGGATGAAATGGCTGGGAAGTCGAAGGTGGAACAAGATCAGGTGATGGCATCTGGATTTGAAGACCGGATATCGCTAAGGCCTGTAGAATCATATTCATCTTGTCGTCATGGGTCCTAACCTGAGCCTTCATCTGCTCGTTCTCGGCCCTCAACTGCTCGTTCTGAACCTTCATCTGCTCATTCTGGGCTACAAGCTGACCTTTTAAGGTTGTCACTTCCTCCTTCAGAGCATTGACCTCTCCTGTGGTCGATCTGGAAGAGGAGGCACCCGTTTCACGAACACGCGCCTTCCCCATGCCCCGAACAACTTTGCCATGACGACGACCGAACTTCTGATTCAGGACCTCAGTCATGATCTCAAAACCTGCATCATCGGATACAGTGACGTCCTCAATCGGGGTATCCGGGGGAAGTTGCGATGTTGCTTCTTGGAGAACAACATCACGCTTTTCCACCATAGAAGCCTGTAATAATAAAGAAAAAACATATAATGTTTAATAACAAAATATAAATATTATTTGAACGATTCATAAATATAAGAATAATAACAATTACATATACTTACATAAAGCTGCTCACTGGTCTCATCGCCAGGTTGAACGTAAACGTCATTGAACACGTCGATCTCTGGGAACTTAGAACCCTCCTGAAGAAAAAAAAAACATTAAGAAAATTTTATTAATCAATAATAAAAAATAAATTGTATAAAATTTCAAAAGTAATATACTTTTACCTCACGTCGTGCCTCAAGCCTATACGAAAAGGGTTTCGAACCGGAATGGTGGAGAAGTGTCTTTGACTCCCGAGCAATCTTGCCAGCAATAGATTTCTTCTGTGAAACACATAATATAGATGTTAGTGTGACGATTTAAAAGCAATTATTTTAAAATGCTTAAAAAAATAACTAAAACATTAATGAATTATTATTAAAATATTATGTACATACCACAAATTTTGGGTCCGTAAAATGGTTGCAAAGCCACTCCCAATCCTCTCGCCGGTCCGCCAACTCGGATGGGCAACCCTGTAGGCGAGCAGTCTCCACATCACCCCATATCTTAAAATGCGCATGAAGATCGCTCTTCCAATTTTTGTACCGGTTTGCAAAGGTCTCATCTAAGTAGGTGATGACCTCGGGGGATATGTCCTTAAAATCAAAATTGACCTACAAATATGAAAAACAACAAAATAATAGTAAGAAATTTAATAATATTAAGATAGTACACTTTGGCTTATAATATTTGTAAACATAATTGAAAAAAAAAATGACAAAAGGCTAAAAATTAATATACTAACCGACAACTTGTCTCGCACCAGTATCTTCGTCTCCTCGGGAATTTCTGCCCAAGATTTCCATTGCATAGGACAACAATTTTTAATAACATAACCACAGCTAGTAACGACGATACTATGTTGCTGTGAGGTAGCCGCTCCACGATGTCGCGAGTCATATGCAATCTTGATCAAGGAGGCGGACAGACGTACCATTTGTGCCGCCTTCAGCATTCGATTAGGCCCCCTGGTGTTTTTTTTAGCTGCCCAAAAAAACTATGGTGAAAACCCTAAGCTTAAATTTCTACAAAAAATTCTGCAAAACCTCCCCTAACAATATATCATTTCCCAAAACCTTAAAAAAGTAAAATAACAGTAATTCACAACCCGTAACAGATTTTCACAATCCAGCAGATTTTCACAATCATAAAAATAATAATTTTAAAATGAAAAAAAAATACAACATAATGAGAATTAGAAAAAAAAAACTACCTGGAGGGGAGCCCCCATCCTCGACTCTGGATGACGAGGAACTGTGAATAGAAGACTCTGAATCACGGCGGCGCCGGTGAGGCCGCCGTGCATTGAGAAACTGAACGGACACTGATGACGTCGATGATAATGGCACCTGGGATGTCGTAGCAGTAGCCTCAATGAAAGGTGTAGGCTCCCCAATCAATGGAGCACTCACGGCCGGAGCAGTAGATGGTGATAATGCGGGAGGCGCATTGGTCACACTCCTACGACGAGTGATCAACCGCGACATCTACACTTTTTGAACCATAAAAATATAACATTAGAAACTAATCCTTTCTTGCATTTGAAACTAGAAGAAAAAGGCAAGAAAACTGAACAAATAAACCATGTGTGAAAAAATTGCAAGACTGCTCACTACATGTGCTCTAGTCATCCCGGAGATGACAGCAGGAGACACAATGATTTTAACAAACATATAACGCAACCTTCCACCTGATTCCAGGCAGAAGAATAACAAAATTATGTTAACAACCAACTAGGCAGTAATCACCGAAAACATATCCAAATACACTAGTACTCTCTATTCATTCTTCCATTTAACAGCATGCCATTTCAGCAGTTTAAACAAAACTTGACATATGCCCGATCAGCAATTTAGCACTTGTCAAGCAACTTTCGTAATAAACTTAGCTGAGTTACGCTTATATACAAAATAACAAGCTAGTGAATATGCAAACAACAATGTAACACCTGTAATCCCACCCCACCCACCCCTGACCAAACCTCACTTAATTTAGAAGACCAAGAGACACATACAATTTAATTGCAATTTAGTAATTGTGGTAAGTTTAATCCCAACTAGTTTTCCTTGTAACTTCGCCGCAAAAATGAATTACGTTTTTATATAAGTGAAAAATAAAAACAAACCTGAAAGGTTTCCCTGATTAATGAATACTCCAAGCCATGCTCTCTTTCAACAGCGCATGATATTCTTCTTCTTAAGCCATCTACGCGGATGAGGTACAAATCTAGGTACTAAAGAAAAGAAGCTCAATGAACAAAGATATTAAAAAATATTGTCACATGTTTAGATACAAAGACAGAAAGACAAATCAATTATAAGAACATATGTACCTCATCAAGGGTTAAAGTGCATAGCAGAGACTTCTCAAAGACCTGAGGACGAGCAACAATTTAAAAGGTACTCTACACATTTTTCAAGAAATCATAATGGAATTGTATTTCTATTGGTTCATTTTACGTTTATTCATTTTTGGTTTGGTAAAGGCATCCACTGGAGTTGTATTGAAAATTGAGTCTTCACTGGAGAATATTCTGGCTGAGACTGGAGACCAAGTCTAATGAGAAGCAAAGCCCAATAGTAAGTTACCTATTGGCTCTACAGTTTGATGTACTAGTTCCTTAACACACGAAACATATCAAGAGTTAAATTTTTGGCATTTCTGTAAATTCAAAGCTGAATAGTGCCCATTCATCCCTCACTGTAAACCAAAACCCTCGCCCTCCTTTTCTTACATATATCATATTAAGGGAAATTTTGAAAAGAAAAGGCAATTACATAACAGCAACGTCAGGAATACCATATTAAAACCATTCAAAGAAGGAAACCCCACAAGTAGGTGAGGCTGCTGAGAAACTGCTGTTTACAATTAGGTGAGGGACAGTGATAGGCTCACCCTCAAGCTAATTTATACGGAGCAGCAAAGAACGTCAAGCCGGAACCGTCTGCAGGAACCGTCAAGCCTTGGAGATTTTGACAAGCAGGAACCGTCTGCACACAGAGGGAGAAAAACACCACACAAGAACGTCAAGCCTTCGAATGTTGGAGACTCAATTGCTATTTCAACCAAACCAACATTTGCATAAATTAATCAGTAAAACCCATCTCATAAAATCAGAGATATTGAGAGTTATTGGAGACTAAACAAAACCCATCTCATAATCATAAATTAATCAGTCAAGCCTTCGAATGTTGAAGCCTTCGAGATTTGCATCAGCTAAATTCAGTAACCAGACCAACATTTGCATCAGAAACCCTTACCTTGAATTTGAGACTTGATTCACGTCGGCTTCGAGATTCGTGTGGCTGCGGTACTGGGTTCAAGATTTGGGGATCAAGGCGAAAATGAGAGATAGAGGAGATGAGGACTACGGGAAGAGTAGATGAGGATTATGGAAAGGGGAGATAGAGTGACGGGGAAGATAGAGCGAGAGGGCGAGAGGGAAAGATAGAGCGAGAGGGAGATACGGGAAAGGGGAAAGGGGAAAGATGAAGCATTTGCGGATCCACAATTAAGAAATTTTCTTTTGCTGCAACTAATTGGGATGAAGGATTATGCGGGGAAAGATGAAGATAATGCGAAAGGGGAAGAGTAGATGAGGGAAAGATATAGCGAGAGGGAGATACGGGAAAGGGGAAAGATGAAGGATTATGCGAAAGGGTAGGGGAGATACGGGAAAGAAAGAGCGAAAGGGAAGAAATAGGTCAACGGGTTCAGCGCCAAAAATTTTCATTATTCACCTATTTTTCATTATTCACCGCCAAAATTATCAAGTTTGCGTGACGTAGGTATACAATTTGACGTCGCGCAAAGTTGTTTTGCGCGACGATTACATTAAAGCGTCACGCAAGTTATTTTTATTTTTAAAAAATTATTAAAAATTTTACTGAAAATGTGATTTTACTCCATTCAAGTTCAATTCTTTTTTTTACTTAAACCCCACAATAATATATTTTTCTAACAAAAATCCATAATAATTTTTTAACATATATATCATTCAATCTCTTAAGTGTTATAACTACAAAATAAATAAATTAAAATCTACATAGTAAATATATATACCACTGAACTTGAAAGGAAACGCACTGTACGAAAATATTTTGAACGATCCAACCGTCAAACTTGTTTGAATATGATTCGAGATCGCGTATGCCAAAAATGGCAACAAACGAACATGCAAATATCAAGTAACGGGGACAAAATATTTCGACGGTTATAAACGAAAAATCACGATTTAACGGTACATTTAACTCCGATTTTGATGATTTTTTACAGATACATTCCTTGACCCTTTATGAATACAATGAACATATTCGATCGTCAATTTAAAGTATTTACACAAGTGGATACCACAAAATATTAAGTTATACTTAATGAAAATATAATTAAACTTTAAGTGTTAGTAAACCAATTGTTTTGATAGGAAACGCATTGTACGAAATTAATTTCAACGATCCAACCGTCAAACATGTTTTTATATGCTTCAAGATCTCATACGCCAAGAATGGCAAAAAACGAACATGCAGAGATCAAGCAACAAGACAAAATATTTCGACGGTTATAAACGAAAAATCACGATTTAGCGGTACATTTAACTCCGATTTTGATGAATTTTTACAGATACACTCCTTGACCCTTTATGAATACAATGAACATATTCGATCGTCAATTTAAAGTATTTACACAAGCGGATACCACAAAATATGAAGTTATACTTAATGAAAATATAATTAAACTCTAAGTGTAGTAAATCAATTGTTTTGATGGGAAACGCATTGTACGAAATTAATTTCAACGATCCAACCGTCAAACATGTTTTTATATGCTTCAAGATCTCATACGCCAAGAATGGCAAAAAACGAACATGCAGAGATCAAGTAACATGACAAAATATTTCGACGGTTATAAACGAAAAATCACGATTTAGCGGTACATTTAACTCCGATTTTGATGAATTTTTACAGATACACTCCTTGACCCTTTATGAATACAATGAACATATTCGATCGTCAATTTAAAGTATTTACACAAGCGGATACCACAAAATATGAAGTTATACTTAATGAAAATATAATTAAACTCTATGTGTTAGTAAATCAATTGTTTTGATGGGAAACGCATTGTACGAAATTAATTTCAACGATCAAACTGTCAAACATGTTTTTATATGCTTCAAGATCTCATACGCCAAGAATGGAGAATGTTTTGAAGAGAGATGGGGGAGGGAGGTAACTGATTAAATGAAGTAAGAAAAGGTCGTTGACTTTGCGCGACGCCACCTACGTCACGCAAAACAGCTTTGCGTGACGTAGGTCAACCTCCGTCACGCTAAGCTGGTTTGCTTGACGTAGGTGGCCTTGCGTCGCGCAAAGTCAATGAAAAAAACGGTAAAGCAATCTGTATTTGGCGCCAAAATCTTGCGGGACGCACAAAACGTCGCACAAACGGCCTTTGCGTGACGGCAAGTTGCGCGACGTCGGTCTTGGTCGCGCAAAACAAGTTTGCGCGACGTAGGTTCAGTTAAGTCGCGCAAAACACCTTTGTGTGACGTCGGTCTTCGTCGCGCAAACTTCCGTCGCGCAAAGTCCGTTTGCGCGACGCTTTGTGTTTGACGTCACGCAAACATACTTTGCGCGACGAATTTGGCTGCGTCGCGCAAGTTTTCGTCGCGCAAAGTGTTTTTTCTACTAGTGTACGTTGGCACATTGTGATGCCTGGGGGTTTTTGGGGGCATAGAGATTGCATGAGCAAAAGATTGGTGGCATTGATATACTTGTCCGGGTAACTCATGCACAACGTAAAGCAGTTTCCACACCACCCCGTTTCTAGCCATTGAAAACTTATAATTTGTAGACACCTTTGAATCCTCCTCCTTTTTGATTAATTTGGCGTTAATTAATGGATGGTGGTTTATATCATTTTAAAGAACAATTAAAATATTTTTTTTTCTTTTTTAGACATTAAATATATGATGAATTATATGTAAGTCTACTTTGGTCAGTTTAGTAATGTTAAAAATACCTCAACAAATTGAGTGATGCTATTTGGACATATTTGTTGGTTAATTCTCTCCAATGCTGGTGGGATCCAAATATATATAGGAAAATGTTCACCCGCCCAACTCTCATACACTCTTGTTAATTTTTGGACATTGATCTTCAATAATTCATTCAATTCGATGGCCGGAAATTAAAAGAGATGTGTGAGAAGGAAATGATTGTGGTGTTGGAGTGACACATTAGCAATACCATATACACATCAGCCAAGCCATGTCAGCAGAGTTTGTTAGAGTTGTTAGAGGTTGTTAAAAGTTAGTTAACATTGTAGCTTGTGGCTTACGACTCATCTGAGCTATAAAAAGCTGATTGTATCTCATTTGTAACTACTGAGAAAATAATCGAAGATTGAGATTCTATATCCTTCATTGAGTGAACATCTTTCTCTCTCTCTACATTTCTTTAGCTTTAGTAATTCATTTCAGTTTTCTGGTTTGGTTATCATGGTATCAATCGCCCAGACAATCCTTGGTGCCATTTTCTTCCGTTGAAGATTAAAGACTGGAGATTTCTTTGGGGAGCCCATATCCGAGTTTCTTCATTTGGGTTTCGATTCAAGATTGTCGCTTTCTCAGGTTATGTTCTTGGAATTTTATGCATTGCAAGTGTTTGATAAATTGCCACAGTGAAAAGTTTTCTAAGTTTTTTTTGTGTGATTGTTTGAGGCCAAAGTCATTCTTGCTCAGTTGTTGAAGGATTTTGAGATCAATGTCAGTCTTTCTTAGGATTGTGTTGAAGTTTGATGAAGTTTGTATTGATTAAGGCCGATGCCGAGAGTAATAAGATTTTCAGGAAGAAAGAATTATCAGAAGTATGTTGTTTAGAGGCCAATGCCAAAAGAAGTGAGAATTTTCTTGAAGAATAAAATTGTAAGTGAATCAACAGTTTTCTTAAAGATTGTTTATTGTGAAGATTGTGAATTGAAGACTGGTTATTGTAAAGATTGTTGTTGTGAAGTTTGTTTACTGTAAGTTTGCTTTTCTGAAGATTGTTTATTGTGAAAATTGATTAGTTGCAGTCCTTGATTCGATATAGGGTCTAATAATGTCAAGATTGAAAGATTGCTAGGAATGATAACTATGAAACTTCAAGATGACAATTTTGTCAAGTGGAGTTATCAATTCCAATAGGCTATCAGAGGTTATGATTTGTTTGAGTTCTTTAATGGAGAATCTCAATGTCCACCAAAGTTTTGCATCACTCTTGAATGTGGTGTCACTAAGGAACTTACTACTGCCTACAAAGAATGGGTAAAAAATGATTTAGCTCTATTAAGCTTACTGATTGCAACACTTTTTTTTTTATGAGGCCATGGATTATGTCATTGGTTGTAAGACATCACAAGAAGAATATGAGTGTCTTCAAGAGAGGTTTGCATATGTTTTGATGGTGTGAGTGAATCAATTGAACACATAATTTCATACTGCACAGAAAGGGGCTGATTATGTGGATAAGTTTTTACTCAGATTGAAAGGGATAAGAAATCAGTTAGTGTCGATGGTAAAAAGATAACAGATAATGATTTTATGACTGTTGTTTTGTTCGATTTACCAACAAATTTTGAAGTCATTAAAACATTATTGCTGGCAAGAGATACATCAATTTCTCTTCTCTGAAAGATTTTAGAGCACAACTTCTTGGCGTTGAAGCAAATATTGATTCCAAGATTACAAGTATGCCAAATACAATGTCAGCTATGTGTGTTCAAGGTGAGCTTTCTAATTACAGAGATATCAAGGAAGCTATCAATGGTATAAACAAGGAGAAAGTTTTAATACTCAAAGATCTCAAGGAGAAGTAAATTTTGATGGAGGAACTGATTATGCTGGAAATGGTGGAAGTGTGTTCATCCACAATAGAGAAACAATTACAACAACATGAGGTATTCTGGAAGTAACAACATCAATTTCAGGTCATATTCTAACTTTGGAGATAAGACAGGGAATTCTAATTATGAAAGTGGTACTGGTTCAAATAGTAAAGGTTCTCAGAATAGTTTTGGTTGGAATGGTTCAAATGGTTTATTTTTTGGAAATGGTTCAAGAAAATAAATTGGTTGGCAGGGCAATACAAACTATAGGTCATCAGTTTCACCAGATTGTCAAATATGCTCTAGAAAATGGCACACTACCCCTAACTGCTATTACAGAAGTACTCATCATCAGAATCAATTATTTAGGAATGGTAATGTGTGTCAAATTTGTGGAAAAAGAGGCCACATAGCATTTGAATGTTATCATAGAAACAACTACTCATATCAAGGCAACCCTCCACCACCTCTATCATTTGCTGGTATGATTGCTCAAGGATCAAATGGTATTGGTTCCAATCCAAATGTGCATGAATTCTCTGCAATTGATACATGGGTAGTGAACACAGGGGCCACTCACCACATGACAGCTAATCTTGATATCATCAATCAAGATGTTTTTTACAATGGTGATGCTAAGATCACTGTTGGTAATGATGAAGGTTTGCAAGTTCAACATATTGGATCTTCAATTATAAGAACACCATCTAATGCACTAATTCTGCATAATGTTTTGCATGTTCTGAAAATAACTATGAACATGTTGTAAGTTAAAAAGTTATGCAGAGATAATGATTGTTGGTTTGTGTATGATGATTTGATCTACTTTACACAAGGCAAGGCAACAAGAATGATTTTGTACCAAGGAACGAGTGATGATAGTGAGCTGTTCAAGATACCAATCAGTGTATTTTCTCATTCATTTGATGCAGAGTTAGGAAAGTGTGCTGCATTCATAGGGAAGTAAGTAAAGACTTTAGTATGGCATAGAAGATTGGGACACCCTTTAAAAGAAGTATTGAGTTCAATGATGCAGAGTGCATAATTACCAGTTAGTATAAATTCATCTCTTTCTATATATTCTGCTTGTATTCAAGGCAAGATGAGTAAACTTCCATTTCATGTAAAACAAGAGAGATCAAAATTTATGTTTTAGAAGATACATTCAGATGTCTGGGTCCTTCATCTCAGAAATCCGTAGAAAGTTATAGGTATTACATCAGGTTTATAGATGATTTCTCTAGGTTTGTATGAATTTACCATATGATGAATAAATCAGACACATTTTACATATTTATCAAATTTCAAAGTTTTGTGTTTAATTAGTTCAATGCCACTATTAAATGTCTCCAATCTGATGGTGGAGGGGAATACATGAGTAATATATTTAAGAGCTTTTTGGCAGATAAAGGAATTACTCATCAAGTGTCTTTTCCTCATACCCTTCAACAAAATGGAATTGCTGAGAAGAAACATAGACACTTAGTTGAGACAACTTTGACTTTCATACAGAAGCACAAATTCCTACATCCTTTTGGTATCACTCTTGTTCACAAGCAACTTTCTTAATTAACATAATGCCTTGTAGAATTTTAGATATGAAGTCTCCTTATCAGGTTCTTTTTGGACTAAATCCTAAGATTTATAATCTCAAGATCTTTGGAACTGCTATTTATACATTACTCAGGCTCTTTAATGCTAATAGACTGCAACCCATAGCCATTCAATGTGTGTTTATGGGTTTTGCTTTGGGGTATAATGGGGTCATTAGTTATGATATTAAATCCAGAAAGTTTATTGTGTCCATGCATATACTACATAATGAAGATACGTATCATTTTCAGCATCTGTGTAAGTCAGTTTTAAGAAGTATAGAAGACCATAAGACAACAACACAGTTTCATGTTATAATCACTTAGCTGACACACTTGGAAATTCAACAAGCAATAGATATAGAATTCACAGGAAATTTATGCAATGGCTAATGTTGATTCAAAAAATACATCAATGACAAATGATTATACTTCTAATTCAAATGGTAATGAAGGGTTATCAGTTCACAACAGTGTGATTTAAGTGGTAATGCATAATCTCCAAAGTTACAATGACATCCCCATTCATCCCATCATCACTTTGGTATATCATCAATGTTGCATATCCATTCATCCACACAACTTGAGGTAATACTTCATGTCTCTACACAAACTGATTTACCTGCAGACAATGAGTCAATCACACATTCTATGACCACTAGATTGAAGAGTGGCACATTACCTAGAAAGAATTATGCAACTTTACTTGTCTCATGTCCTGAATTGCATTCTCTACAATTAACTGAGGATGAACCATTTGTTAGGGGTTTTTCATTCTTATCTGAGATTGTTGATGCTTCAAAGCCTTCATCATTCAGAAAAGTTATGACATGCCCCGATCCCGATATTCCCCGAATACAAGGATAGGCACATGCTGGTCGACACCCGAGGGTGACCACAGCCATTTATTGATTTCAAAAGCTGAAAATAAAGGATAGATAAGACTTATAAATATAAAATATAATGAATATGCATTTAAGGAACGTGTTCAGAGCATACAACTAACTAGAACACTAAAAGAAATAATATAAAATTGAATGAAACAAAGGATGGATTATACACCGAGATGACTCGAAGATGCAGATGCGGAAGTGCCTGGATGTCGGGATTATATGCCTTGATTCTAAGTTCTGAAGGGGGCGCAAAACAAACATGACTGGACCAAGTTGATATATATATATATATATAATAAAACAATTATCAACATACTAACCCCCAGGTTTTATGAAAACACATATATATCATGATAAACATAGGTTTTCCGAAACCTAGCATGCCGTGCAGGGTTTCAAATAATAACTTGTATATATAATAATCACTAGTAAATGTTCGATAACTTTCCAGGCCCCATGCCGGCTCCCCGTCTCTGAGCAAACAATCAAAGGAAAATTACCCCCAAGCCCCATGCCGGCTCCCCGTTCCTGTGCTAATAGCCAAAGGAAAAACACTTTAGGCCATATGCCAACACCATAACCATCACCCGGAACGGACCGAAATCTATCCCTTCATATCGTCATCCATCAAATATTCTATAAGAACACGTGTTATAGGAAAAATAGTAATATTTCAATCTAGCCTTAGTAAGCATATTATCTCATTAAACGGTTCATAAAACATAATCATTAATTCATGCTTTTCATTTATGCGTTTCTACTATTAAAACATGTATTTTAGAAGGGGTCCACTCACAGATACTTCGCCGCTGAAGAGCCACGCAAACTAGCGAAGACGAAAACGCCATAATAATTGCTCCTAAGCACATAAAGGGTCCAATTAATAAAACTCTATTATAACAATTGAATTTGGGAAAACAGACGTCAAAAACGGATTCAGGATGTTGAATTACCCAAAGAGAGTCCCGGGTAACTTTCGTAAAAGTCAACAGAATATTCCCTAACAGAGTATTCTCTATAAAGGGTTTGGGCCGGTTAGGGTTTAGGGTTTGAAAGGTTAAAGGGTTTAGGTTAAACTTTTAAAAGGGTTGGTCTCTAAAGGGTTTGGGCCACAATGGGTTTTGGGGTTACTGGGGTTAAAGCCCTGCCCACAGAAAGGATTGGGTTGCACCTAGGCCCGGGTTTTAAAGGAATGGCCCAAAGGGCCTTTAGTTTGAAAAAGAATAAATTAATTAATTAAAAAAAACTAAAAAGGGTTGGGTTGGTGCTTAAAGGGCCTAAGGCCCATGGTGTTTTGAGAAAAGGCCCAAGGGCCTGGCTTATTAGCATTGAGGTCGCCGGACCTAATCGAAGGAGAAGGCCGGAATTCGGCCGGAAATTAGACAAACTTTGAACACTCATAACTTTGTCAATACTCAACGAAATCGAGCGATTCAAAAATGAAAATTATAGTTCTCGAATAGATGAAGAGAATGATATCTTGCATGACATCAAACTTGTCGTGGTTTTGCAGGAAAATGCCTCGAAAGCCGCAGAGGTCGACGGAAACTGGGTAAGATTCAAATGAGTATAACTTCTTCAATACTCAATGAAATTGGGTGAAACAAAAAGGAAAGTTATAATACTCAGCAAGACGAAGAGATTGATACCTTGCACGTCGACCAAATCATGGTGGTCACGAGTATTTGCTGGAATCTGGGTTTAGTTCTCCAAGGTGGTTTTCCTGTGTCATAACGTCCCCAAGACAATACCTATTTTTATTAAAACTACCAGAACGTTGAAAAGGAAGAATGAGTGATGGTATTTCGAGCCTCATTTATTCAAGAATAGTAAAACTCGCCCGTGTGGGTGTGCTAAGCATGTTTGGGTGGTCTTTGTGTTTCACAGAGGAAGAGGGAGAGAAGAAAGGCCCAACGATGGTGGTGCTGCCGTCGTGTTTTTGTATGCTTGTGTGTGTGCACGATCGACGGTGAGAAGGGAAGAATGAGGTCGAGAGAGAAGTGCAGAGAGTTTCGGGGAGAGAAAGAGAGAGAGCTATAGAATGAGTTATAAAAATCAGAAAAACAAAGAAAAGGGGAAAGGAACCGGGGGACAAATCAGGGGGTGGGCCCCCTTAGGCTCACTAATTAAGACAAAAAATCCATTTTTAAATAAAAACCCAAAACTACCTTTAAAATCGGGGGTGGGGTGTAACAAGCTACAACATTGCCACCACGGCATACATCAATGCAAGATGAATATGACTCACATAGAGCACAGGGAACTTAGACTTTGGTACCATCTCTAGAAAATAGGGCAATTGTTGGGAGTAAATGGGTGTACAAGGTTAAAAAGAATCCAGATGGGAGTATTTCAAGATATAAAGCAAGACTAGTAGCTCAAGGATTCTCACATGAGCATGGTATTGATTATTAGACACTTTCAGTCTTGTGGTAAGGCATACAACTGTTAGAATGATTCTAGCCTTAGCTGCAATAAATTATTGGGTATCTTAGACAACTTGACATCAAGAATGAATTTATGCATGTTGATTTGCAAGAAGAGGTGTTTATGAAACAACCTCAGGGTTTTGTTGATGCATCGCATCCTACATATGAGTGCAAGTTAATCAAATCCTTGTATGGTCTGAAGCAAGCCCCACGGGCATGGAATTCCAAGTTCACTAGTTATTTGGTAGCTTTACAGTTTGTTGCTTCACCTTCTGATACAAGTTTATTTGTCAAAGCAGATGATACAAATATGATAATCCTATTGCTTTATTGATATGACATCATACTTACAGGATCAAACTTTTCAAAACTTCAACAAGTTATTCAAGAATTGTCTTATGTGTTTGAGCGAAACTTATCTATTTCTTAGGATTGTAGGTTCACTACATATCTAATGGAAATATTCTTATGAATCAGTCTAAATACATTAAAGATTTGATTCACAAAGTAGGTATGGATTCCTGCAAACCCACAACAATTCCATGTAAACCACATTGACAATTACTTGATGTAGAAGGCACTATTTTGATAGATCCAACATTGTATAGGAGTCTAGTTAGTTCATTGCAGTATTTGACTTTAACAAGGCCATATATTGCGTATGCAGTTAACTCAGTATGTTAGTTTATGTCTACACCAACAGAATCACACTTTGCATCTGTCAAGAGAATACTGAGATATCTTCACGACACAATTCAAATGTGTCAACAAGTATGTTAATTTCGTGTGTGCAAACAATTTTATTAAAACTAATTAGCACAAACGCCTTTAAATTCTTAAAAAGTTCACAATTAATTCTGGAGACTTCAATTTCCCAAACAAAAAATCTTTTTCATGAAGCATTAATAATGCCCTTAACATAGATTTACTTCAACTCAATAAAATCACTTGGCTTGGATTACTACTTTCCCAACATTAGAGCTGGTGAAAAGGGATCCTAGGCTCTCCAATAATATTTCAATTCCATGGAAGATTTTGAGCTTAGAATAACCAATCTTGCCTTGCTTTACGTGGCTCTCCATCTCGGTTGCAAAATCTCCATAACGATGCAGGTATGAACCCACCAAGAACCCTTGCATATTCACCTCCTTTCCGATTAAATTCAGCAGATTCCTCACCCCCTCTCTCTCAGTCCAAACCTGAACAAATTAAATAGATGAGCTTTGCAGTTGAGAAACGGACGAACATGTGTGTGTGTGTATATATATATATTTCCAATAACATGTCTTTTTATGTATATGACAGTTATACGTATGAAGAAGACAAAGGTTAGTAATTGTAATGGTATTAAATTACCTTATTGTAGCCAGATATCATGCCACAAAGAGGGATCTTTGCATGCTTGTTGACATGGTTAAGAGCAGCCTCAAGCATTTCACCGCCAACATTGTCAAGGTAGACATCAATTCCATTAGGGAAATACCTGCAAATTATAAGGAAACCTTTCACATGAGTCTTCATGTACGCTTCATCAAAATCATCACATAAAGGCTAATTTATCTAAATATTAGTATTGATTACTTGCTTAAAGCAGCATCAAAATCCGTCTCTGTGTGGTAGTTAAAAGCATCATCATATCCAAATTCCTCCTTGATTAGCCTCACCTAAAAATCACAAATTATCAACAATATTGGAAATAGCAAATTAATCTATCAGAGAGATAGAAGTCTGTGGTGTAAAATTTCAGAGGTTTACATCAGTGTATTTGAATGCATCATCATATCAAATATCTTATAAGATATTTCATGAGATTATTATTTAATTGATCAGCATTCTAATAAATAAAAAGAATCCATGTTCTACTAAGAATTTGCTGTACCAATTATGATCGAATGTATAAATTCCTAATAATATGGGGACAAACAGAAATTCCAAAGAGTGAACCCTAATAAAAATATTTTCAATGAAAAAATGAACAATGATAACGATTTCGTTTCAATCTTAACTGCTAATAATTTGTCTTTCGCTTAATTTGTCACGTCGCTCTTTAGTGGATTATGCAAGCAATTTTTATTTATTTTCTAGTTCTTACATCGTCAACTCAAATTCCATACTTTATGTCATCTTTACATCGTCAACTCAAATTCCATACTTTATGTCATCTTCATATATATTTGTTTGTCATGTCGCGCTTCATTGGGTCATTGTAAATATCAATGCAACTTATAGTTTAGTTTTTTTATTGATATATTATTTCTTTATATATTACTGCAATATTACTGCCTTAAGCTATATTAAGGAGAGGGTAGGAGAGTTTAAATTCGAAATGCATTAGGTTGAAAAAGAGTAGGTGCCCTATTCATCAAGACAATCTCTCATTTACAATTCTTTTTATTAAGCCAGAGGGTAGTTTGAATACTTCATACTTGACCTCATTCCTAGACGACTTAAAACTTTGGAGATGAATATACGATCTTGAGATAAAATCGAAATAGCGAAACTATTCGAAATAGCCCTTTTAACTTTTGATGGTAAAATAAAATCAAGCAGATCAATTTGATTTTATTATTATTATTTTTTAACAAACGATATTGTCTACATAAAGAGAAGGGGGTGGCTTAGCTTCACAATGAGCTAATAATAATTTGGTTCAAATTCGTCTTTGGCGAAAATCGAATCTAAGACCTCTCACTTATAAGTGAAGAGAAATACCACTAGATCATAGTACTAAGTGGCAAGCAGATCAAATTTTATTTACCAAACATTATACTATAATGTCTTAGTTGTTCAACTTAACTAAATGGTCTATATTTTAAATTATCATTCATAGATCATTCTTGTAAAAGATTAAAATTTGACAAATTTAAAATCATTTAGACATCCAATTACATTGAAGAAAATAACAAATACAGTTCTCCAAAGAAACATTAAATGACTACTATTAAATTGGACAGTCATATGGGTTTGGAGTTGGATATTTTTGGTATAGATTATCTTAGAGGAAAGACCTTAATGATAGACAATTTAGATCCTTGAAATACGAGATTTGCCCTACAAGAGATGCCTCAAATAAGCTCAACGAAAAATTAATATATGAATATATATATATATAACAAAACAAAAAAGGGAAAAAGTAGCCGGCAGCGTACGAGTTTTCTGTAAAGAGTTGAGCAGTAGGAGACAGATATGAGTATATTTTACCAACTTCTTAAGAAGGTTTAGTTAGATGCCATTTTCAGTCAGGACGATACATGGGACGAGAAACCACCATAGCATTGATTGAGGATGAATAAACTTGTGTTGGAATGAAAACTATATATCGATTGTATCTGGGATGTTTTGAAAAATACTCTAATTTACCACTATTATTGTTCGAACTGAATGAAACGCCACTTAAGCAATTAACTAGTTATTCACTTCTAAACAATGCAACAGTGGTATTTCATTCACTTTGAACTAGTTACAGATTAGAGCATTTTCTAAAATTTAATCTACTTACCTTCTCATCTGATCCGGTGCTTCCGATGACCCTGCATCCTCTTAGCTTGGCCAACTGTCCAGCATACATTCCAACAGCCCCAGCAGCAGCTGAAATGAACACATTGGATCCTGGTTTTGGGTCTGCCAGCAACTCAATTCCCACCCATGCTGCAAACCCCGGCACCCCTATATTTTATCATCCACAGTGGATTAGCCATGACACAAGTAATTTTCGTTTGAATTATTTTGAAGTAAAAGAAAGTACGATCACGGAACTCTAATTTGAGCTTCTTGATCATCCAGTGAGCACTGAAAAATTATAGAACGTCCAGTTTATAGTGCAGGAGGCTAAAATAGGAGTGTCGTTGCCTCTACCATAGCTAGGGAAAATGCAAAAGGAGAGAGATTGGGAAAGAAAATTGTTACCTAACAAGCTGATATATTCAGGCAAGGGAATCCCACTATTTGTATGGATCTTCCTTGCTATCAACTGGGATGGTACCGCACAATATTCAGCAACAGATGTGAATGCACTGACGACTATGTCACTTCAGCATAGTTACCATCTTTTGACCGAATTACCCTTCCAACCCCAAATGCTGTAATTACCTGCATGCATAAATTATAATCTTAAACTGTAATTTTGATATCAATGTTTAAGCATGCTTGCATGCCCATGTTACATGCATGTGCGATTGAATATATTATGGTATGCTTGCACGAACCTGGTCAAGGTTGAACTGAGGGATGCATAGCCCATCTTCCCGGCCAGTGATGCTGCTCCGTAAATATGGCTCGATGGAGATGAAGAGGGTCTCAAGAATGACATGTTGTTCGGGAATGGAATCAGGGGATAGTGAGAGTGTGACCGTACGGAGTTTGAGATGATCAGAAGTTGGAACGCCTTCAGCTGCATAAGCAGCCAAGTACCATTCTCTGCTTTCCACTTCTGCCATCTCTCTCTCTCTCTCTCTCTCTCTCTCTCTCTCTCTCTCTCTCTCTCTCTCTCTCTCTCTCTCTCTCTCTCTCTCTAGCCTAGCTTATTCACCTTGTATACTGATTTTGTTTCTTCTTAGTGCCGGCCTCTTCCTTTTTAATTTGTATAGCATGATATGTGTTGATGCAGAAAATCAGAGGGGTTTTGGAACAATGTAAATCCGACCGTGAATCTGCAAGAAAGTAAATAACACAAGATGTATCGTGGTTCACCCCAATGTTTGGGCTACGTCCACACTGATATTGTATTTCTCTAAGATGTTGAAGAGGGAGAGAGAGAGCTTCTGAGGGTGAGAGAGCTCTTCTCCATCTGAGAGGTTTGAGGGGATAAGGAGGCTTAAGGATTGGCCTCTCCCATTATGAGGGTGAGGAGTCCCTTTTATAGAATAAGGGCTCCTCACTTATTACATATTTGCCCATTCCTTTATTACATAATTACATTTTGAGTCCCCCGAGTATTTATACGAGATCTAAATACGGAGGCCCTAATTATGGTACAAACAGTAGTCCCTCAAATCTTCAGTCAAGAGAGTCTTTTGGCTGGAGACTTGAAATTCAGTCCATGTGTGGGCCGAAGTAACTAGATGTCGTCTAGAACTGATTCTCGATATGAGGCGGTGCCCAATCTGAAATGATGCTCAACGAGAAGTAGCACATGTTGCGAGGCTGCTCTGCTTGTGGCTTATGTTGCCTTGGTTGGCTCGGCTTGTGGTGTTGAAGGTGAGGGAGTCCCTTTTATAGAATAAAGGCTTGCTCCTCAATACATAAATGATGAGCTAGAGTTGATGCTAGCGGTGAGGCGGTTGCTCAGTAGGCGGCGATGCTCTCTAATGATGGTGAGGGAGTCTCTTTTATAGAGTAAGGGCTCGCTCTTCAATACATAAGTGATGGGCTAGAGTTGAAGCTTGCGGCGAGGCGGTTGCTCAGCAGGCGGCGATGCTCTCTAATGATGGTGAGGGAGTCCCTTTTATAGAATAAGGGCTCGCTCCTCAATACATAAGTGATGGGCTAGAGTTAAGGCTCGCGGCGAGGCGGTTGCCCAGCAGGCAGCGATGCTCTCTAATGATGATGAGGGAGTCTCTTTTATAAAATAAGGGATTGCTCATCAGTACATGAAGAATGGATGCTCTCTAATGAAAGTGAGGGAGTCTCTTTTATAGAATAAGGGTTCGCTCTTCAATACATAAATAATGGGCTAAGTCCCCCAAGTATTTTTCATAAGGCCCAGTTGAGGCCCAATATATGGTACATAATGTAGTCCCCCAAGTCTTTGATCAATAGATTCTGTTGGTTGGAGACTTCAAATTAAATCCATGTATGGGCCGAAGTGGCGGTTGTTCAGATGCGGTATTTGTATACCTTGCACTGAAGCTTTATAGGTGAAGCTTTGCAAGTGAAGCTTTGAAGCTAGAGCTCTGTAAATGAAGCTTTTGAAGCTAGAGCTTTTGTAAATGAAGCTTTTGAAGCTAGAGCTCTGTAAATAAAGCTTTCGAAGCTAGATCTTTTGTAAATGAATCTTGTTGATGCACAAAACCGGAGGTCTTGGAACAACGTAAATCCGACCGTGAATCTGCAAGAAACGGAAATAACACAAGATGTATCATGGTTCACCCCAAGGTTTAGGCTACGTCCACATTGATTATGTATTTATTTGAGAGGTGAGGGGAGTGAGGGAACTCTGTAATGTGAGAGGTTTGGGAGGATGAAGGAGCCTTAAGAAATGGCCTCCCCTAATTGTGAGGGTGAGGGGTCCTTTTATAGAATAAGGACTCCTCACTTATTACATATTTGCCCCTTCCTTTATTATATAATTACATTTAAGTCCCTCGAGTATTTGTACGAGATCTAAATACGGAGGCCCTAAATATGGTATAAACAGTAGTCCCCAAGTCTTCAGTCAAGAGAGTCTTTTGGCTGGAGACTTAAAATTCAGTCCATGTGTGGGCCGAAGTAACTAGATGTTGTCTTGAACTAATGTTCGATATGAGGCAATGCTCAATCTGAAATGATGCTCCACTAGAAGTAGCACACGTTGCGAGGCTACTCGGATCGTGGCTTATGTTGCCTTGGTTGGCTCGGCTTGTGGCGTTTGAAGGTGAGGGAGTCCCTTGCTCCTCAATACATGAATGATGGGCTAGAGTTGATGCTCGCGGTGAGGCGGTTGCTCAGTAAGCGGCGATGCTCTCTAATGATGGTGATGGAGTCCCTTTTATAGAATAAGGGCTCGCTCCTCAATACATGAATAATATACTAGAGTTGATGCTCTCTAATGATGGTGAGGGAGTCCATTTTATAGAACAAGGGCTCACTCCTCAATACATAAATATGGGCTAGAGTTGATGCTCTCTAATGGTGGTGAGGGAGTCCCTTTTATAGAATAAGGGCTCGCTCCTCAATACATGAATGATGGGTTAGAGTCCCTCAAGTATTTTTCATGAGGCCCAGTTGAGGCTCAATATATGGTGTATAGTGTAGTCCCCCAAGTCTTCGGTCAATAGAGTCTGTTGGCTAGAGACTTCAAATTGAATCTATGTATGGGCCGAAGCGGCGGTTGTTTCGAGGCAGTACTTGTATACCCTGTACTGAAGCTTTGTAGGTGAAGCTTTGCAAGTGAAGCTTTGAAGCTAGAGCTATGTAAATGAAGCTTTCGAAGCTGGAGCTTTTGTAAATGAAGTTTTTGAAGCTAGAGCTCTGTAAATGAAGCTTTTGAAGCTGATTGACATGAGTGATGCTCACGAATGTTTATGTTGTTTGACATGAGTGATGCTCATGGATGTTGTCATGAGTGATGCTCATGAATGTTAACATAAGTGATGTTCATGAATGTTGACATGAATGATGGTCATGAATGTTTATGTATGATTGTCATGAGTGATGCTCATGAATGTTTATGTATGAATGACATGAGTAATGCTAATGTATAATTTGGAGTACTGGGCGTACTTTTGATCACCTGGTTGGTGGCATGAATGAGAGTACGGGTTGTACATTTCATCACCTGGTTGGTGACATAAATGGCTAGTTGCCAAATGATTTTAAAGTACGGGTTGTACATTTCATCACCTGGTTGGTGGCATGAATGACTAGTTGCCAAATGATATTGGAGTACAGGTTGTACATTTTATCACCTGGTTGGTGGTAATAGCGACAGGTTGCCGAATAATTTTGGAGTACTGGGCGTACTTTTGGTCACTTGGTTGGTGATAATAAAGGTAGGTTGCCGAATAATTATGGAGTATTGAGCGTACTTTTGGTCACCTGGTTGGTGCTATTTTGGGCTTATGGGCCTTTGCCATCCACAACATGCCAGCCCATTTATTTTGGGCTTTGTAGTTTTTTTTTTTTTTTTTTACCTTCTGATGGGGTTTATACAGATGTCTCTGAAAGATTAAAAAAAAATTACATCATTCAAAAATACTGCTGTAGAAGGTGGGTATGGCAGATGGTTGGATAATGGGATAGTATCTGCATAATTGAAGGTTGGGTAGTGGTATGGCAGATGGTTGCAGAAGCTTTTGCTTTTACTTTTTCTTTTCCTTTTCTCCCCGCTCCTTCTCTGTCTACCCATGTTGCTTTTGCCTTGCTTGAAACGACGAATATGAATCATTGATGACAGCTTGTACCTCTATATTTTGCTTTTTTCGTTCTTTTTTCCATCTTTATGTTTCATCATATCAAAAAGCATTAACTACCTTTATTTCTTTCTCTCTCTGCGTACAGTGAGTATCTTTCTCTACAATATCTCTTGATCTGATCCCATCATGTCCTGTTTAGCCATTTCTCTTCAACCCGCCAATGGATCTAACATCCTGCTCCAAACCCGAGAATGGTTCCCGTCTGCCCGGGCCCTCGTCGTCGTCTTGGCATGAATGTGAACATACCAATATCAGCCTCCCGCATGAACGCCTCTGCCGCTTCTATTCTTTTGTTTCTTTATGAGGATCTTCACAATCACCAGCGGCATCTGCTGCGTTTTCTGCTGGTTTTCAAGCTGAACTGAGTTGGCTGGTCATGTTCTTCCGTACTAAATAACATGATGAGCCTCTGCTGTACTACCACTAGCACAGGGTCGCAATTAACAGAACTAATGAGTTGCAGTGAAACTTTGAGGTCGTTGAGCTCTAAAAAATTCTTCTTCATCAACACCAACGTCCCTCTGATCTTCTTGTCGTCATCTTTTGGGTGATGATCAACGGTAATGTTCTGGGATGGCTTGGCAATTGATGAAACCACAGTTGAAGGTTGAGATTATGCCACATCAGTCATGCACAAGAAACCAGCAGGGAGTTGTTTTATTGGAGCAGTTGTTTGAAGCAACCCAGGTCTGCCATTGACAGACGTGGCACGGTCTGGATTGGTGGTTTTTGCTGCTGCTGCAACAACTGAGTTCAAGGGACTGAGATGCTTAAGATGAACATGAAGCATCTTTGCTTTTTGTACCGTTCCCTACTACATCAACAGCAAGCAAACTGCATCATTTTCCCTCCGTGACTTCACCGTCCGCAGTGACCTCGACAAGATCGTTCGGATCAACAATCCTGATAATGTGGTAAGATGAAGGCGATGGACAGAGTGGGGTTGGCGGGGTCATAGGTCTAGTGGAGGAAGGCGCGGGTGTGATAAGTAAAAGAAGGATGAACGGTAGAAATGTGGCGGGGGAGATGACGGCCTGCGCTACCTCCTTACGGGGGCGGAACTGCCACGTGGCTCTGTTGACCCACCTGCGTGTTCATAGACAACGACGACGGGGGTCCGTACATCGGATGGCTAGACGGTGCTGATGACGTGGTGATAAGGTAATTCGGCGTTTGACCGGAACAGGAGCTGTAGTCATAGTCCATTTATCTCACTGGAATATTTCTCTCGCAGATTTAAGGAAGAAGAAAATTGAGAAATGAGGCTCTATTGTTGTCGCGGTGAGAGGTGAGGAAGCAAATGACATACCACAGAGCAGTTGCGGGACTTGTTGGAGAGGATTGGACCGTCGATAAGATCCAAAGGGGGAGATCGATCGTCATCCTCGGACATTTGAGATGAGGATGATTAAAGGATTGATGGGTTCTCCCTCATAAAGCCTTTCCTTCTCATTCCCCTCTCCTTTCTCTCTTAACAGACTCTGAAACTAGGATGGTGATCTGAGTTTTTGAAGCTGATTCACGGAGGAGGTTGTGGTGAGGTTTCACGATGGTGAGATGAAAAATTGAAAGAGAACCAACATAGCTTTTCGTGTTGATTCCCACAGACGGCGCCAAATGTTGATGCATAAAACCGGAGGTCTTGGAACAACGTAAATCCAACCGTGAATTTGCAAGAAATGTAAATAACACAAGATGTATCGTGGTTCACCCCAAGGTTTGGGCTATGTCCACATTGATTATGTATTTATCTGAGAGGTGAGGGGAGTGAGGGAGCTCTGTAATGTGAGAGCTTTGGGAGGATGAAGGAGCCTTAAGAAATGGCCTCCCTAATTGTGAGGGTGAGGGGTCCTTTTATAGAATAAGGACTCATCACTTATTACATATTTGCCCATTCCTTTATTCCATAATTACATTTAAGTCCCGCGAGTATTTGTACGAGATCTAAATACGGAGGCCCTAAATATGGTATAAACAAAGCTTTTGAAGCTAGAGCTCTATAAATAAAGTTTTCGAAGCTAGAACTTTTGTAAATGAAGCTTTTGAAGCTAGAGCTCTGTAAATGAAGCTTTCGAAGCTAGATGGACATGAGTGATGCTCATGAATGTTTATGTTGATTGACATGAGTGATGCTTATGGATGTTGACATGAGTGATGCTTATTGATGTTGACATGAGTGATGCTCATGAGTGATGCTCATGAATGTTTATGTATGATTGACATGAGTGGTGCTCATGTATAATTTTGGAGTACTGGACATACTTTTGATCACCTGGTTGGTGATAATAGCGGCAGGGTGCCGAATAATTTTGGAAGTACTGGGCGTACTTTTGATCACCTGGATGGTGATAATAGCGGCATGGTGCCGAATAAATTTGGAGCCAGAGGGCCTGGCTCTTTTGGTCATACGGGCCTTCACCCTCCATATGACATTGCAGCCCATTATTTTGGGCTTGCCTTTTTTTTCTTTTTTTTTTTGTTTTGTTTTGTTTTTTGATTACCTTCTAATGGGGTTTATACAAATGTCTCCGAAAGATAAGGAAAATAAATTACATCATTCAAAAATAAATCTGATCCTCTGCTTAATGGGTCACGCCCATAATTCCCTTTTCTGCATGCCATCACCACCGCAATTATGTCTGCTTTTTTTATTTTCTTTTGCTTTCTGCTTTTCTTGATCTCCCTGCTCCTTCTATGTCCACCCATGTTGCTTTGTAAGGTATCTTTTGCTTGCAAACCCACTTGTTTTTCTTTGATAGCCTGGTCGTGTCCATCCATTCTCACTCCCCCTTTTTCTTTTCTGTAAAGGAAAAGAGACTTTGGGGAATCTGTGAAAGAAAAGAGAGAGCTTTTTTGGTGCTTTGAAGACATTCTTTTCTGTAAAGGAAAAAAGAGACATTCTTTTCTGTTACTTTTGGCGCTGCAGCTAATGGCGTGAATGAAGATGACGGGCCATGAACAAGAAGAGGGTGCCCCCGTGCAGGCGGTGTCCTAGAGGTCGGCAGTGAGACGGGGGAGTTCACATGAGTTTTTTTTTTAGTGCGAAAACGGTGGCGTTGGGGTCGACGGCGACGGCGAGGTGGGTGCCGAGGCTGGTGTCGACGAACACCGTGGCCTCCACCGCCTTGGAGACCAAACTCCCAGAACCAAAAAGCTGAGAGATCTATCGGTTTTCACTACGCGTGGGAATCGTTGTAGCTCCGCTGGATTAGCACCCATTGTAGGGTTAGGAGACGGGCCAGGAGCATGAGACGGAACGGGAGTATAATGTTGGGCAGATACTGGAGCTCAACACGCTTCGACATGGCCTCTGCTCTAAGGGTCATTCTGTTGTTGCAATAGGAAATTCATGTACTTGTTGTACGAAGAAGGCGACGCTCCAACCATGAGCTGAGAGGCAGCAGCCAATCTCTGTTGCTGGGCTTTCAACCGCAACATCTCCTCATGCTGTTCGAAACCATCGAGATTACTGGGAAACCCCACAATAGCACCAGGAGCGTCTAGGGAATCAGCAAAATCGCAATGCACAAACTTGTAATTGCTTCCATTCTTGCAAAACCCTCTAGCAAAGTAAAGACACTGCTTGAACCCAACTCCCAAAGCAGGGTCCTCCGACCCAATACAAGCATCGCTGGCCGAATAGCTCCTTTTGTGGAAATGGGTGTCGCCATTGTTAACCGAATAAACCCAATCAGGAACCCTAGGACCTAATTCGAGCATGGGATCAATGGAATCGCCCGGCCTCGAAGAGGTGAAGGACACCGCATAAGCATGGACCGCCGACCACGTGGAGAGCCACCACTGCACCTATGCATGATTTATGTTTCTTTCTATTTCTCTTCCTTATTCTTCAAGGGATTTGAGTAAATTTTTTGAACTTTCAAATGGGTTTTCTGAAATCTGAAATGGGTTCTGCTTAAAATTGAAGAGAAATGATTGGAGTGGGAGTGAGAGATGTGGTGGCTTCGTGGGTTTTCTGGGAAAGCTTTGGGTTGTTGGGTTTTTGCAGATTCATGGTGAAGGTGAAAAAATGAAAGATAACTGACACAACTTTTAGTATCGTTTCCCACAAACGGCGCCAAATGTTGATGCACAAAACCGGAGGGGTCTTGGAACAACGTAAATCCGACCGTGAATCTGCAAGAAAGTAAATAACACAAGATGTATCGTGGTTCACCCTAATGTTTGGGCTACGTCCACACTAATATTGTATTTCTCTGAGATGTTAAAGAGGGAGAGAGAGCTCTTCTCCATCTGAGAGGTTTGAGGGGATGAGAAGGCTTAAGGATTGGCCTCTCCCATTATGAGGGTGAGGAGTCCTTTTTATAGAATAAGGGCTCCTCACTTATTACATATTTGCCCCTTACTTTATTACATAATTACATTTGAGTCCTCCGAGTATTTATATGAGATCTAAATACGAAGGCCCTAAGTATGGTACAAACAATATGTATAATGCAAGTACCTAACTTCTAATATATTTAATAATATCTTTAATTAGACAAAAAAATGATTAGGCAATATATTTATTATATTCAACAAAACGAAGTTGATAATTGAACCTTTTAAGGAGAAAAACTTGTGTGGGACTTGACTTGCAACTAGTCAATGCTGAGTGGCTCTACTATCCTTCTCAGCTTGTCCCACTCATTTTCTTGCATTTCCTCAGAAATATATGCACCAATAGGAAGAAAACAAAAAGAATTCACTTTAGAACCAAAGAAACCATCAATCGTGTTGTGAATTAGAAAATCAATCACCCTAAAAAAATCATCGCCTACATACATTTTGAATGAACCAATAGAATCATGTAAGCATCCTTCTCTTCTTATGGAGTTTGAAATTTCTGTACAACAAATTATGAGGAAATTTTCATTTGAAAATGGTTGATTCAATTTGTATCATCTTTGCTGGACATTAGATATTCGTGTATTAATCAAGTCAAGTTCATATGATAAAACCAGCTACTAAATTGAAAAAAAAAAACAGGCAAAATTAGTTGATTTCTAGTTTCCATGATATGAAAAGTTTGAGAAACTGCGCTCTTATTTTTTTCCAGATTTTTCAAAGAAAAGCAAGGGGAAGAGGAGACAATACGTGACTGGGAAGAAAATCTGACAAGAAAGAGGAGAGGAGGAATTGAGAAAAAACAAAGGGAGGTGTAATGATTCAGTAGAAAATTCTATTATGAAAAAGTTACATATAAAATTATAATAAATATTATAGATAATGCTTACTACTGTTTTGAGTGGATGGTAGTGCTACTAAACATTGTCTAGTGACAAGCCAAATTCCACGCAAGTTTTTCTTCTTAAGACGAGTTTTTAAGGAAAATTTGAATATTTTGATTGCAGGTGTCAATTGAAAATATTTAGTTTTAATTTTTGGTGGAGATTTAGGGAAGAAGAAGAATCAGACGAAATTGGAAAAATTAGAGAAGGGGGTTTACTGATTGTGAGGAGCAGGATTGACACGGTGGTTGTATGGGATGGGTGGTGGTGATGGAGAAAGGAGGAGATGGAGATGGAGGCCCTTTGCTGAGTTACGTGGGATAAGAGAGGGTGGGCCATTTTGCCATTGTATTCATTTACATTTTTATTTAAATTGTTTTTTATATATATTTAAATATTTTTATATGCCACATCATCAAAATATGTGAGCTATACATATGTCACGTCATCACTTAATGGTCAAATTGACAATTTGACTAATGGATGTATAAAATTACAAGTAAATATAAGTTTGTGTATGAAATTGAAATATTTTAAAAATATTGTATGAGGTTGTAGATGCACCTAAACCTAAGATAGTAAAATATAATTTACCCTTAAATATATATAAGTCTGCTTTGGTCAGTTTAGTAATGTTAAGGATACCTCAATAAAATGGGTAATGCTATTTGGACATATTTGTTTGTTCTCATTAATACGGTGGGATCCAAATACATGCAGGATAGTGTTATTTGTTTTTATTGACAAGGGGATTAGTTGGTGGTTTCGTAATGGCAATCCATCATTCTAAAGGTCAGAAAGACTTTCGAAGACATTTCATCATTCCCTTGACCACTATCATGCGATTCACTAACACCAGGAATCAAACATAGCACGTACTGTGTGGAATACAGGTCTGGAATTCGTACTCAACCACTAGGCTACCCGTGGTGGTTATATAGGATAATGTTATTCACACATCCATTTTTGTCTCTGACACACTCTTATTAATTTTTGACCCGTTAATCTTCTTTAATTTATTCGATTCGATGGTAAAAAATTAAGAGGAGTGTGTAAGAAATAAAAATAGGCATGTGGATAGCAATAACCTATACATAATGGTAGAGTCCACCTATATTAGAAAATGTGTCAATAAATATGTTAATTTTGTGTGCAAATAATTTTATTGAAACAAATTAGTACAAACGCTTTTAAATTCTTAAGAAGTTGCCAATTCTGGAGACTTCAATTTCCCAAACCAAAAACCATGTCCTATTTAGATCGTTTTCATGAAGCATTAATGCCTTAACATAGATTTACTTCAACCCAATAAAATCACTTGACTTGGATTACAACTTTTCCAACATTAGAGCTGGTGAAGAGGGACCCCAAACTTTCCAAGAATGTCTCAATTCCATGGAAGATTTTGAGCTTAGAATAACCAATCTTGCCTTGCTTTAGGTGGCTCTCCATCTCGGTTGCAAAATCTCCAAGACGATGCAGGTATGAACCCACCATGAACCCTTGCATATTCACCTCCTTTCCGATTAAATTCAACAGATTCCTCACCCCCTCTCTCTCAGTCCAAACCTGCACAAAATAGAGATGAGCTTTGCAGTTGAGAAACGGACGAACATGTGTACGTATCTAGATCCATAAATTTCCAATAACGTCTTTTTATGCATGTGCAATTGGGTCATCCTCACACACAATTAAAGTATATGTATCTTAATGGAGATAAAGAGATTCTCTTTTTTTTTCCCCTTTTTTTATTATAAAAATGGGGATTAGCTGTGAGACTCACACCACATCGAACTTTAACAATCCAAACTTTCTATTTTTCAAGTTGCACCTCATAGATCATCCTTACAAAATATTAGCCAAATCAGAAATATTTGAGACATCTAATTGAGTTCAAAGAAATTGACTAACACTTTGTTATAAGAAAAACATTAAAATTTTATCATAATAATTAAATAGATAAAGGGTAGTAATGGTATTAATTACCTTATTGTAGCCAGATATCATGCCACAAAGAGGGACCTTGGCATGCTTGTTGACATGGTTGAGAGCAGCCTCAAGCATTTCACCGCCAACATTGTCAAGGTAGACATCGATTCCATTAGGGAAATACCTGCAAATTATAAGGAAACCCTTCACATGAGTCTTCATGTACACTTCGTCAAAATCATCATAATCCTAATTTTACTAAATGATAGTATTAATTTAATTACTTGCTTAAAGCAGCATCAAAATCTGTGTCTGTGTGGTAGTTAAAAGCATCATCATATCCAAATTCCTCCTTGATTAGCCTCACCTAAGAACCACAAAATATCAGCAATATTGGAAATAGCAAATTAATCTATCAAGAGTTATAGAAGTCTATGTGCTAAATTTCAGAGATTTATTTACATCATTGTGTTTGAAGGCATCATCATATCAAATACTATATAAGATAGTTCATGAGATTATTATTTAATTCGTCAGCATTCTATAAATAAAAAGAATCCATGTTCTACAATTCTACTAAGAATTTTCTGTACTTATTAAGATCAATTGTATAAATCCTAATAATATGGCGACAAGCAGAAATTTCAAAGAGTGAACCCTAATAGAAATATTTTCAATGAAAAAATGAATGATAATCATGAATACGTCACAATCTTAACTGTTAATTTTTCGTTCGCTTAATTTATCATGTCTCGCTTTAGTGGATTATGAACGCAATTTATTTATTTATTTTCTAGTTGATACATCGTCGACTCCAATTCCATACTTTACATCATCTTCATAATTCATATATATTTGTTTGTCATGTCGCGCTTTATTGGATCATTTAAATATCAATGCAACTTATAGTGGTGCACGGAAATGTAGTACTCCTGCCACGACTGTTAATGGTGCAGAATGCAGACTAACGCTAGACTACACAATATTATAGCCTAATGGGGCCTGAAACAAGTATAATGTTCATTTTATATAATTGAACTGTCTATATTTTAATTCATCATTTATCAATTGATTTTGCAAAATATTAGACAAATATAAAAGCATTAAAACATCCAATTACAATGAATAAAATACACGAATATGGTTCTCCTAAAAAACACTAAAATGACTATTAAATTAAATGGTCATATGATTTCAGATTTGAGTAATTTGTGGTAGATATTCTTTTGAAAGAAAACCTTAATCATAGACAATTAAATCTTTAAAATACATTAGAGTTTGGACTCTACCAGAAATCTCTCAAATAAGCTCAACGAAAAATGAATATATATATATATATATATATATATATATAAAATAAAAAGGGGAAACACAGCCAGCCACACACACGAGCGTACGAGTTTCTGTAAATAGTTGAGCAGTAGGCGACAGGCATGAGTATATTTCATCAACTTCTTAAGATCGTTAGTTAGATGCGTTGATGTGTAATAGTTAGGTGACCAAAATTAAATAATTGACCATAAAATAACAACAAACCAATTTTCTTTCCTTTATTTACATGGAGTGTTGTTTGTTCACTATCATAAACTAACGTATAAAGTTAACTCATTTTCGGTCAGGGACAATACATGGGACGAGAAACCACCACAGCATTGAGAATGATATTGGTGCAGATAAATAAACTTCTAAGACTTTTTTTATTAGCACCCCACATAATGTTGAATACATTCCATATTAAAATTTAATATTAAGTGGCTTATGTAACCTACTATGCAATGACAATTTCGACCTTATGAGGTTTAAAGAAAATAAAAAAAAATTAAATACACCCCAAGTTACTTTTAACATATTATTTATCTTCTTCAACTATCAAAACCCCTCTCACCCTCCACTCCATTGTTGAATAAAATTTTAACTATTGAAACTATAAACACGATGATTGAGAAAAAAAATTAATGAATGGAACACGATATCAATATTTCAGAATTTTCACATGAGGTAAAATTTCATATTTGTCATTGTTTTAAGTATTCAATGACATCGGTAATTATTTAAGCCTGTTTTTGCTTTCCATACTACCCAACAACTCCTTTTCCGTTCTTATTCATCTTCTGGGGCTTACTTTTGATCTGTTAGGTTCTTCTCAATTGCCATTTTTTAGCAGAAATCCTTTTTTTGTTAGCAAAAGGCTTAAAGAGACAGAGAAAAGGAGATTGGATGCCATGACCCAATGAAATTCAAGCTCAACAAACCGGATTGTAGACTTCTCTTTTTAGAGAATGTTAGGGTTTTAATCCTACGTCAATTTAATTTATAAAATTGAAAATGAGTATTATAAGATTTGAAGAATATGGGATGTATAGAAAATGTGGGGTGTATATGGAAAATATTAGGTGTATGAGAATGTGGGGTGTAAGGGTATTATGAGAAAGTATGTTGAGTGTATTAAGATAATTTTTAATTAAAAACGTAAATGTGAGGTGTATTAAGTATGAGAAGTTTAATCAACAATACGTGGGGTGTTAATAAAATAAGCCAACTTCTAATGGAATGAAACCTAAATAGAATCTATTGTTTCTAGAATATTTTGTAAAATACTCTAATTTACCACTATTTGTATCATACTTGACCAATCTCGAAACTACTGAGCACCGATCAACGTTATACCGTCAATGACGCATAAGAGTTTCCCTCCAACCAGGAGGCCAATCACAGCGCGACACGTGTCGACATCAGAAGTCAATCATAGCGCGACACGTGTCAACATCAGAAGCCAATCACAACACGACACGTGTCAATGTCAGAATGAAACTAGAAACTCTCTTCTATAAATAGAAATCATTCTCTCACAATATTTCCGAATGTCATTTGTACTAAATCATTCACTTGTACTCACTAAAGGAGAGCTTGAACCTATGTACTTGTGTAAACCCTTCACAATTAATGAGAATTCCTCTACTCCGTGGACGTAGCCAATCTGGGTGAACCATGTACATCTTGTGTTTGCTTCCCTGTCTTTATCCATTTACATACTTATCCACACTAGTGACCGGAGCAATCTAGCGAAGGTCACAAACTTAACATTTTCTGTTGTACCAAAGTCCTCACTGATTTTGTGCATCAACAACCACTATTATTGTTCAAACTGAATGAAATGCCACTTAAGCAACTAACTAATTATTCACTTCTAAACAATGCAACTATGATATACCATCTCATCCCATAATTTATTTATTTATTTAAAATTTTGAGAAAAACGATTTCAAGGGTATTTTAGTCATTTTAACTTTTGCTTTGGCATTTGGAGGTGGATTTAGAATAGATGGATAGAGTTCGATCCCATGAGCATTTAGAGAAAAACCGTTCACAAGTCAGACTTGAAACAAAGAAGTTTTAAGCAGTGTTTAAAATTTCTTGGATACGGTCTATCTTTCCATGGAAATATCCAAAATATTAGAGAATGATATGGAAATTGGAGGTGAAGTCTAAACTTCACCTCATATTGGAGAAACTTTTAAGTTTAGACCAAAATCGACAGATATCGTCGATATTTTTTACACATCTGTTAAATATTGGAGAAACTCTTATATTTCTTCCAAACCAATGTTTGACAATCCCCAAAGTTTCATTTTAAATTTTCATCATTTCCATTGAAAGCAACCGATATCAATATCGATATTTGATATATTCGTCAATATTTCCACAAATTTGCATATCGATATTTCCACAGGTAACGGTGTTTTAAACACTAGCTTTAAGTGTAGGGCAATTTGGTAATTTAGGCTTATTATAATAATAAGTTTTTATAAGAGGATCTACCAAAATTAAACGGCTTCCGTTTTTAGAAACCTGACCCAGCAGCACTAGAACCCCAATCACGACCTAATCGATAGCACCGACCCGTTTCTTAAGTCGTTTCAAATGCGAATTCTGGCCAACTCATGAAAAATTAGACTATGCCACCACCACTATCTTGAAGCTCATAATTCACTCTACAAAATTCATCCAAGAACCATCTGTTTAACCACCATACGTGGCGGTGTGAGGCCACAAAAATCGATGAAAACCTACTGGTTTCGACGACCTTTACCCATATTTCAACGAATCTGTAAAACGGTGACTGACGCTATCACCTGGGCTTTGTAGCCCTTCATCCCAAGAGGAAAACCCGACCAACCCCGACATTGTTAGACCACCATAGGCGATGAATCGATGTTGTGAAGTTTTATGCACCCTCCGCCTTTACTTGTGAAATCGATCGTCTTACGTCCATTTTTAGACTTTGCCATAAGTATAAAAGTTCCTCTTATTAAGCTTTATATTCCTGTAAAATTGGTGTTATTTGGAGGTGGTCAGAAAACTGGGTTTCTGTTTGCCAAAAACCACCGCGTGCGGTGGCGCATGTGGAAAAATATGAAAACATGAATTTTGGACATTGAGACATTCTCGATGTCCTGAGCTCATAACCAAGGTCTGTTTGTTGAAATTTGATAGGATAATTCGATTATTTGATTTTTGGGATAATTATACCGCCGTATGATTTTCGTAATTGATGGCAATCCGACGGTTAGATCGTCTTGAAACTAGAATCAAAAGTTGTTGAGGCTCAATTGAGCTTAGTTGGCTCATCATGATGACGTGTTAGTGTATCTCAATTTACATGCAAGTAGCACTGTTCCTCGTTGTGCGTGTCAGTTTCATAAGTTTGCCTAGTGGAGAGTTATGTACGTATTAGGTTCTATAGGAGCATTGTTGGCCCATCAAGGACACATAACGTTCAATGACGTGCACATGGTTTTGCGTGACGATTCAATTGTATTGATTCTTGAAGTGCGTTAAGCTCCAAATGAGTTGACTTTATTATTATGTGAGGAGTATTTTGCATATGAAATTCCCTCGTTATATACTCTGGGCGTATAACATGGACTTACAAATGTTATTACCCAATCATCGATCTGCTTTGTGAAATGATAGATACCTAGTGTACTTTCTTTCTCATTTCATGTGTGGATATTAAATCCCTAGTTTGTTACCTTTCTTTCTAATTCCATGAATGGTTCTGGAATCCTGCTTGATTGTCACTAGTTTCCATGAGTGATTCTAGAACACTACTTCTGTTTGGTTTCATGAAGGGTTCTAGAACCTTATATCATGTCAGATTCCATGAACGGTTCTGGAATTTTACTCCGGTATCTTGAGAGGTTCAGGAACCCTATGCATAGTTTCTATATGGTTCCATGAGATGTTTTGGAACCTTACTTTGTGTGTCCTTGTTATCCAGTTCCTTGAGAGGTTTTGGAACGCCAAACTTTGTGATCTTTATGGCTCTAGCCCTATGATTTTATTGTATATGTGAAATTGTTTATTGAGTGTCTCTGTGAATTAATCATGAAAAGGGTGGTTGGATGCCTATGTGGATTCAATCGAGAAATTATGAGTGATGCCACCTATCAAAATCAGAACAGACCAATTAACATATCTGCTTATCATCACTGGCATAACCATAAAAAAGATCGTTAAAAAAGCATGAGTCGTTATTAAAACATTATAAAGTTGATGATTACCACTAAGAATTTGATCGCTAGGTCGTGCTAATTTCATACAAATCAGTATTGAGAAGTATGTACCTATCACTCCAGCAATAACACTGAAGTGGAAATATAGTCCATGTATCCTTGTGTTTAGTGGAGAACAACCATCGTGTCATAAAATTGAGATTTTTTCATTTCTTTCCTTGTTAGAGATGGGCCTTTAGGGAGTGGAAAATTTCGTCCCCGGATTTCACTATTTAAAACTACGTATTTTGTATTCTTAGTTTCAACATGTTTATAATTACGGCGTATAGTTTTTTTTCAATAAGTAAAAGGATGAAAACGCCTTTAATGAACTAAACGGACTTTTCAATGACGTATTTAATTCCTATATCTTTTGTCACTTTTATTTACATATTTGGATAGAGCTCAATCTCACAAGTGTGTCTCTAAACAAAGCTATAATGAATGAGATATAAACGAGCAAAGACATAGGCGAAATGGCCATTTGACCATTATCTGGAAGGCTCCAGATTGGCTAGAGCACTGATTTGGTACCACGTGTGTGGCTAGGATGGAGAGATGAGGAGATAAATGAGGAAAATGAGGGAGAGACGAGCCAATCAGGAGGGAAGGAAAATATGGGAAATAAGGGAAAGAGAGAGGAGGGAATCGGTCGACCCGGTTCCTTCCCTTCAACCTGCGACGCGACCCGACGGAATCCATGATTCCCGACACCTTTCATGGCAATTTTCCGGTGAATTGAAGCTGTCACGCCCCGATCCCGATGTCCTCGGGACATCGAGATGGCCACGTGTTAGCCGACACCCGAAGGTGACGCAAGCCATTTATAAATGCAAATGCTGAGAACATGTGAAATATGCACGTAGAATTGTAACAAGATAAAAGGATGTGACTATTCATGCAGTAGTACAGTACTATCGAAATAACAATATTCAACTACCAACAATGAATTGTTATGATAATGCATGACATGTTCGGAGCTACACTAATACAGAGTACAAGCACAAGGTAAGATAGGGAAGTGTTATTACAATAGATGCCAAGGCATAGAGAAATAGCACTATGTCATTGGTAGGGGAATGCCTTGTAGCTTGGGTCATATTCCTGGTACCTAGGTCCTGAGGGGGCACAAAACAAACATGAATAGACCAAGTTGATATATATAATACTGAAACAATTATCAACATACTAACCCCCAAAGTTTTATGAAAACATAGATAGCATAGTATGTAATAGGTTTTCCGAAAACCCTAGCATGCCATAAAACTTGTCATAAATCATATTTCGTATAAAGTGTGCTAACTAGTTGTATCGGTGTTGTCCGAATGCATATAGAACTCTTTCTTCATAAACTTCCCTCATAAGTATCAATCGCTCGCAGACTCTTACATCACCCACTCAAAGGCATATATATAGTATCAATCGCTCGAAGGCTCCTACAGCACCCACTCGAAGGCATATATAGGTCCACTGGCTACGCGTAAAACCATTGAATATAGTCTTTCCAAACACACACACACATATATATATATATATATATATATATTTCAAAAGCATATTCATAGTATAAAGTCATCCATCATCTATACTATAAAGAAGTGTGTGAAAACATGTTCTAAATAGTATATCGCCATACATCAGATATCCTACAAAGAACATGGGTTCGATAGAAAATATGGTATTCCAAAATAAGCTCAGTATAGCATGATAATCAATTTCTCATAAAACGTTCACAAAACGTATTCAGTAAGTCATGCTTTTCATGTATGCATTTCTACTATTAAAACATGCATTTTAGAAAGGGTCCACTCACAGTACTCCGCCGTCAAAAAGCTGCACAAACTAGCGAAGGTTGAACGCCACAATATATGCACCTAAGCACATAAAGGGTACAATTTGATAAACTCTACTCAAACGATTTAATTTGGAAAAAAACGGAGGTTAGAAACGGGTCCAGGACGTCGAAATTAGCCTAGAAGGGTTCCGGATGAAACCCAAAAAGTCAACAATCAGCGTTGATCAGGTCCGGGTCGGTCAAAGTCAACGGGTCCACCCAAATCAAACCGGGTCAAACCAATTTAGGGTTGGACTGGGTCAAGGGTTTGGGCTTGGGTCTAAAACCGGGTTGGGCCTTAGGGTTTTAGGCTTTAAGGTTTAACGGACATAGGCTTGAAAGCTCGGCCTAAGGTTAGGGTTTTGGGTATTGGGGTTTAAAGGGTTGGGCTTAGGGGGTTTAGAGTCAACGAGCCTAAGGCCCAACTTCTAATTTGCCCAAGAGCCTAAGTCAAAAGGGGTTTTGGGGTGAGCTGGCTCAACAGCCTGGGCTCAAATGTAATTGCCCGAAGGCTTGATTTCACCTGAGAGATCGCCAGAGCTTCCCCAGCTCTGGTCGACGGCAAAACGCTGATCTACCATCCAATCTACTATGCAAATGAAGGTATAAGAGAGGGGAAGAGACTGGTTACCGTAGTTTCACCGAGAAAAAACCAGAAATGGCAGGGATCTGGGTTGGGTGCCCTCGGGGTCGCCGGGGTTCCTATGCACATCGTCGTGCTTCCCAGAGATGGTGGAAAGTGAGGGAGAGTTTAGGAGGGTGGTGGAGATACTACGTCGTCGTTGGGTGAACGGATTTAGGTGTGCTTGGGTGTGGGTGCGATCGGCGAGGGAAATATGAAAGTGAGAGAGTGAAAGTCAAGCTGAGAGAGTGAGAGATCCAAGAGAGAGATAGTGGTGAGTTAGGGGTTGCCACGTGGCAGCATGAGGGAGAATGAAATCCAGATAAAATGTCCGGATTAGATTAGGATAATGGACCAAATTGAAAAATTACATAACTTTTAGGGAAAATGTGAAAATACATATAAAAATGGGGGTAGGATTTCACAGAAGCTACTTACCCCCTGGAATCAACCTAGCATCCTTTCCCCTTCCATTTCCACTCAAAAACCAACAAATTTGGCCTTGATTTTGCGAAAAATGGATATGAGGGTTCTTGGCAGGGATTCACCAAACCGGAAGCTAACTCCATCAACCACCATCACCAATAGACTCCCTTTAACCTCAGGCACAAAACCCAAGCAGTGGTTGAGGCGTTGGAGTTTGTCTTGGGGTCGAATCGAGAACATCCATTCTTAGGGTTTCTAACGGATCGAGGGCATTTTCAGGTGCTTCCCAGTCGAATTAGACTTCGGCCCAAGTATGAAAGTTCTTCCCCTTGTTGTGTTCAACAATTCTATAAAATTTGATAATTGTTTGGGGTTAAGTGAATTTTCCGGCAAGTTGGGGTGGCCGGCCTTTGCATGGCCCGAGGGCCCACTTAACCCTTCTTGGCTAAATTTAATACCCCGATTCCATATGTGACATCCGATTAACGAAATCCCATCGTTCGAACATAGTTTTGTTAGGGTCCGCCACTTGATCATTATAACCATCGATGATCCAATTGTTGGATCGTCACCAAATTTTAATGCGTTATAGTACGTAATATTTGAGGACCTTAGGAAATTACAGATCGAAAATCCGACATATGGATCTTCCCGAATTGAACTTCTAAGTTTGTAAAACCAAACGTTGACTGCCTCTTAATTTTAGCAATTGACGGAGATCCAATCGTTGGGCTATTATGATATTGTTCTAGAAGATTAATGAGACTCTTGGGAAGTTATGAATCAGAAATTCGTGGGCGGATGTTTCATATTGAATTATATAGGGTTGTGGACCCCACGATTGACTGAGAGTTGACTTTTGGTCCACCTGTTTCAAACTGTCTTAAATACTAATATTAGCAATACTAAAGACTAAGTGAAGTATAGTGGGTCAACATTGGTTAGTGAGTAACTTTAATATATGTGATATGGTTATTATCCTAGTTTCGTATTTAATATCCTTTGTGGATATGAATTGGTTTTATAAATGTGTTTTCTATTAAAATGTGATTTTTAATATTATGAAATGTGATTTGACTTGTGCATTGGGAATATTTGTGAAATGTGATTTGAAATGCATGTTGGATTGTTTGTTAAATGTGAGAGCTAGTAGTGGACTATTAACCCATTGTCATGGGGATTTGTTTGCTTCGATATTGTTTCATTTCTTGCTTCGTTGACCCGTTCTAAATTTAGTACTTGTACTTTGTTTCATTTCGCTAAGCCTTTGTAAATTGAGCACATGATTCATGTTTTATTTCTTTGAGCCATTGTTATGTTTCTTGGACTTCCGCTCAGTTCCGTTGAGTGATCCAAAACAGGGTTCTGCTGGGGTTCCGTTGAGTGGTTTGGTTCCCTGCTCCGTCTGGATTTCGTTGAGTGGTCCTTCATCATATACTAATTTGGATTTCATTGAGTGGTCCGAAATCGTATCTATTTGGATTCCGTTGAGAGGTCCAAAATCCCTTCTACTCCGCGATTTCATTGAGTGGTCCGGAATCCCACTTTGTATTTTGGTTTCATTGAGCGGTCTGGAACCCGATGTTATTGGATTTCGTTGAGTGGTCCGAAATCACATTCTTCAAAGATGTAGGCTTCGGTCGAACTGTGTCGCTCTAGCCTTGCATTTTGGTGTATTGTATGAGTTATTAATTGATGTGATTGTGGAATGGTGTTGGAAAGCATATGTGTGTGTGAATGGCAAGATGACAACTCTTGTTTGGCTTATGGTTGATGTGTAGTGTGGTACTCTATGTTTTATGCTAGAAAGTGTTTTACAAAAAGTTCAGAGTTTAACAAATGGTGAACTTCGAATGGTTTGATCCCGTCAGAGAGTACATAGGCAGTCTAACAAAGAGGTTAGATGCAGCCATAGAGTAAACGAAAAATCACTATGCAATTCAAAGCTTGAGTTGTGCTTTGTCCGTATCTCGGAAGTGGGGTATGTTAAATATACGGGTACTTAGTGACGTCGTGTGTCGATCTTGGATGTACATCAGGTTCGGGGCGTAACAGGGAGCGAGGCCTTTTTATTATTGTCCTACCACCAAAGGCAGTTGGTATTAAATTGCCACTATAAAGGATAGCACAATGTTGTTTTTAAAACACCTATGTTGTATTATTGTCACTCACACAAGGTTCGCAACTCATCCGTCCTTTTGCTTTGCCCGATGTGCCACTCCCACGACGTAGAGTTGTTTTGTAGGGTAATAGGTAGCGGCTATAGAAGAGGTTTTCGAAGGGTGTAGCTATTCAATGCACTCGATAATGGTGTTTGTTTCCTTTTGTTGTAATTTCGTTTTCGCTGATTACCTGATGTATATTATGTATAAGTCTCAGTTGACTCCATTTATTATTATACTGCTACTTTATGTTGCCACATATCGATCTTAAGCATATCTTGGGATCAGAGCATGATTTTCTTTTCTTAAATCTTGGGATCATAGCGTGATAGAAATAGGGGTATTTCTTTTCTTTTTATAATCAGAGAATCAGTGATATTTCATTCACTTTGAATTAGTGACAGATTTGAGCATTTTCTAAAATTTAAACTACTTACCTTCTCATCTGATCCGGTGCTTCCGATGACCGTGCATCCTCTGAGCTTGGCCAACTGTCCAGCATACATTGCAACAGCCCCAGCAGCAGCTGAAATGAACACATTGGATCCTGGTTTTGGGTCTGCCAGCAACTCAATTCCCACCCATGCTGCAAACCCCGGCAACCCTATATTTCATCATCAACCTAATTAGCCGTGATAGAATTAATTTTCATTTGTGAATTATTTTGAAGTAAAAGAAATAATACGAAACCGCACTCTGATTTGAGCTTCTTGATAATCCAGTAACCGCTGAAAAATTATAGAATGTCCGGTTTATAGTGCAGAGGCTAAAATAGGAGTGTTGTTGCATCTACCATAGCTAGGGAAAATGCAAAAGGAAAGAAATTGGGAAAGAAAATTGTTACCTAACGAACTGATATATTCAGGCAAGGGGATCCCATTATTTGGATCGATCCTTCTTGCTACGAACTGGGATGGTACCACACAATATTCAGCAAAATGTGTGAATGGACTGACGACTATGTCACCTTCAACATGGTTACTATCTTTTGACCGAATTACCCTTCCAACCCCAAATCCTGCAATTACCTGCATAAATAAATTTTAATCTTAAACTGTAAATTTGTTATCAATGTTTAAGCAAGCTTGCATGTTCAGCTTTTATGCTCAAACAGAAGTAAATTCTAATAAAGTATTAAATATCAATACGTAAGCAAAATCGGATAAACAAGAATCTCAAAATAAGAACAAGGGACATTAATGTGATTCGGCGTAAAGCCTACATCCACAGGTGAATCCTAATCCTAATGAGAATCCTAATCCTAGTTAAAAGTAAATCTAAATTCTAATCAAATAAGTAATTAACAAAATTTCAACATCAAACAAGAAATCCAACCAAGAAGTCAGATCCAAACTTAAATAAGACACTCAAACGAAATAGGTAACACAAACCTAATTCATGCATCATTTTAATTTTGAGTTGTAAATCACAACATTGCAGCACATGTTACAAGTGTGATTGAATGTACTCTGGTATATATGCACGAACCTCGTCAAGGTTGAACTGGGGGTTGTATAGCCCATCTTCCCGGCCAGTAATTCTGCTGCGTAAATATGGCTCGACGGAAATGAAGAGGGTCTCAAGAATGACATGTTGTTCGGGAATGGAATCAGGGGATAGTGAGAGTGTGACCGTACGGAGTTTGAGATGATCAGAAGTTGGAACACCTTCAGCTGCATAAGCAGCCAAGTACCATTCTCTGCTTTCAACTTCTTCTATCTCTCTCTCTCTCTCTCTCTCTCTCTCTCTCTCTCTCTCTCTCTCTCTCTCTCTCTCTCTCTCTCGCCTAGCTTCCTCACCTCGTACTGGAGTTTGTTTCTTCTTACAAATACCGGTCTCTTCCTTTTTTGTGATCGTGTCTGTTCATTGTATATCGTGCGATCAGTTTTCATTAGGTATTATTTATATTTAATTTTAAATTTTAAATAATTTCTAATCGCATGATGTACAATAAACGAACACAACTACAGAATTTTTTGGATCCCAAAAAAAAAATCCAGCGATAATTTAGGAGAAAAAGTACTCAAAGACAATAAAAAAAGTTGATGGAGACAAAAGTTTGAAAAGGAAAGGAGTGGAAACTGTGGGTTTGAAATCTTGTATTGGTTGGTTTGTTGATTTGTTGGAAAAGAAGTGGAAGACAATTTTTTTTATTTTTTTTTTAGGGAAAGGAAACTTTTATAAAAATGCACAAAAGTCAGCGCAAATACATCAGACCAAAGGGCAAGCGAAGCTTAATAGGAAAACCTCTGGAAAACCATACCTGGAAATAGACCTGGCATTTTTCACCTGATCCGTTAACCCGATTCGATCCGATCTGTTAAAATTAGTATTCGGGTGAGTGATAAACGGGTCGGGTGGTTAACGGGTCAACACGTTAAATAACGGGTCATTTTAGGTGAACCCGCGAAACCCGTTAAGACCCATTACTGAGGACTTTTGTGTAATTTCAATAGTCCTAATAGAAAACCTCAGGTTCCTCACGTCTCTCTCTCTCTCACCGTCGCATGCTCTCTGAGACATAACCTATTTGCTATCTTTCTTAGTTATTCCAGAAGTTTCAGCAGCTTTTATTTATTCGATTAATTGTTTGTTCAATTCAATTTATTTTCCTGTTCATAACATGTTTGTTGTTTTGTGCAAAGTCTGAATCTTGCTATCTGTTTCTGGGAATTTTCTCAATTGCCCAATTGGGTCAAGTTCTTCATAACCCAAATTCTATTTTTCACTTCACTTTCAATTCTCCATAGAATTAGTTCCAAAATCTCAAATCCCAGTTGGCTTTCTTTAAAATTTGAAAAGTCTGACTTGGGACTGTTGAAAAGTTGAAACTTTATGGATACCCTTCTTGAAAGATATGATGTTTCCATGGAATTTGATTAAAATTTGGCTACTGACTTTGTCAAACTTGTGAATTCAAACCTTCCTAGAAGTTTCATTAAAATATGCAGTATGAAGATGTCTCTACAGTTTTTTTTTTTTTTTTTTGGATGAAATGTAAAAAAATAATAATGATAAGGTTAACGGGTTGGATTCGGATGATCCGTTAGCCTAACTGGTCGAGTTTAACCCGATCCAAACTCAATAAACCTGACCCGTTTACAGGTCTACCTGGAAAGACCCATGAGGAAATTCCAAGGAGGGAGTGAGAGGCTGAGCAAGCCAAAAGTGGCCACCATAAAAATCATTAGGCAACTAGAGACTCTAAATTCAAGATTTCAGTAAGCCACGAGGACCCACATCAGTCCAGAAATCGAATCCTTGTTCGTGGAGACTATGGGCTGGTTTGGTATTGCTGTGCTTTGAAAAAAAGCTGCTGTGAAAATAAGCGGCTGTGCTGTGAGAATAAGCGGCTGTGAAATAAATCAGCAGAGCGTTTGGTAAACCTTTTTGTAAAAGTGCTTTTAGAAAAAAAAAAAAGCAGTCTGATAGTGGGTCTTTTCATTAAAGGAGCACTGTAGCCCCGTGTGCTTTGAAAAAAAGCCAGTTTTCCAAAGCTGCAAATAGTAGCTTCAGCTTTTTCCTTTGATTTCAGCTTATTCTCACAGCAGCTTCCAAAATAAGCCCTTTTTTTTCAGTTTACCAAACACCTAAAACCCTAACAGCTTTTTTTCATAGGTGCTTTTTTTTTAAGCACCTCACTCCCAAACTAGGTCTATATCTTGCAGCTCGATATGCAGCTCCATTCGCCTCCCTGGGAATTGCAATTAGGACCAGATGATGATTCACGGTTAGATCTCTAACCTCCTCCACGAAATTTCCTTCTGGTGCGAAGCAGGTATCATCTTAGGTAATTAGGCGAATGGCATTCTGTGAATCGGATTCAACAATAAGAGGAAGCCATCTCGCATCAATGGCGAATTCAATACCCACTTTTAAGGCTTAGATTTCCGTAGCCAAGATAGATACTAGGCAAGGGCTGGGCATTGCAATAACGCATTGAAAGACACCATTCCAATCGCGGATCACAGCTCTCACACCCTTTTTACCTCCTCTTGTATCTACCGCACCATCCACATTTAGCTTGAACCATCCTTCTAGCAGGGGACGCCAAACATTACTCTGAGCTTGTAAAGGAGCGCTCCTATGTCGAGAGAGATTGATCTCACAGTATTCCTTGACATAGTCCTTTACACGCTGAATTAGCACCTCAAATTCCAACCTTTGGGACCCAAAAACAAGTTGGTTCCTACCGTTCCACAGCCACCAAATCCCAGCAACAAACAGAGGAATTAGTTGCGTTGGGATCATGATCACTCATATATTTCATGCATTTATACTATCAATTTCTAAAGTCTTTGTGATGTTTTTGTGTTAAAATGGTTGCATTTTACCTTATCTTGTATTAGTGTGCCGTTAAATTTGCTTTAGGATCAATTTCAAGCAAAATGGAGAAAAGGAAATAATAAAAACAAACAAAGAAATGGAAGTGGAGCTTGTCTCCACGGGTGGTGTTTTGAAAAATCATTGCCTTATTGTTTAAGGCAACAGACAGCAAGAAAGAAAGATAAAGGAGATGGCACACGGAAGTGGAACAAAAAATGGGAAAGAAAGAGAAGAAAAAAATAAAAATAAAAAAAGAATAAAAGCAAGAGGGGGACACGGCAAGTGGAGAAAAAAGAAAGAGACATGGCACTTTGTGCTTTGCCTTGCCAATCCCACTACCGAAGTGGAAATTTGACTTGTCTTCCATTGGGCTTTTGTGAAGTGGAACAAAAAATGGGAAAGAAAGAGAAGAAAAAAATAAAAATAAAAAAAGAATAAAAGCAAGAGGGGGACACGGCAAGTGGAGAAAAAAGAAAGAGACATGGCACTTTGTGCTTTGCCTTGCCAATCCCACTACCGAAGTGGAAATTTGACTTGTCTTCCATTGGGCTTTTGTGGCTGTGGAAAAAAAAAAGCATATAGCTGATTTTGGTTGAAAGGACAGAAGACAGAGAGAAGAGAGGGGAGAGCCCGGCAGAAAGAAAGAAAAGAATAACACAGCAGAGAAGAAGAAAGGAGCATGGCAGAGAGGAAGTCAGGAGCAGAGGAGAGCAAAGGAATGGAGAGCTAGTCTTGTAAAAAAGGGTTGTCTCTTTCTTTGATTCTTCATGGATAATTTCTTATGTATTCAAATAATTATATGTAACTAATTTCTTTTCGCTAGAGTGAGGCCATGAGCCGCAACATGAATACGTAGATTTATCTTTCAATTGCTTAAGTGTTGTTACATGCTTGCTTTGATATTTTCAATCACTGAATTAAACTATCTATGTACCTTGATGCTTGATCACCATTAGGATGCTTAGAAAAGTTATCGGATGCAATTTTGAACGAATGTCACGTTAAAATTGGTTGTGCTTCTTGTGATTGAGGATTGTACTCTCCTAAGGTAAATATCATGCTCTTAGGGATTACATGGTTTAACAAAATGATTTTCACCAAGATTAATGAATCACTCATGTTTATATTTAATCCAAATGTCATGGATAAGTTGCATGTTTTGATATGCGTTTTAGCTTGAATGTCATAAGTAAAACATACACAAGGAAAATCCAACCTTCAAAGTATGTGTGTTTTCAATTATTTAAGCAATTGGAATAGCTATGTAGGAGTGTTGTTGGTAAAGGTTGAACTCTAGCATATTGTCAATCTATTTTTCTTCAATCATTTATTTTATCTTGAATTTCCTCATTTACTTGTTTTGTTTAGTTGAATCACTATTCCTATAAGCCAATTCCCATTTTAGATATTTGTTTAAGTCACATCCAGTAGTATTTAGTTTCGTCAAATTAGTGTAGTTCTAAAGTTAAATAAGTTAAATACACAAAAACTCGTAAATTGTTTATATCAGTCCCTAAGGAGATCGACCTTGCTTGAGTCATTCTATACTACAAACATTTGTTCTCTTGCAAGAATTTTCTATGGTTTAACCCTTTTACAAGTGGTAAAATCGCTATCAGATCATGCTCCAAGCATTCCGTAACCACCCCGCTACATCAGTACTCTAGAAGTTCCATGCCGATTTGGAGATCCCTAGCTTAGTCCAAAACCGATTACAGAAGTTACAATCTCTGAAAACATAGAGCACATATTCAATTGCATCATGGTAGCGAGGGTATACCGCACCATCCACGATTCGGCAACGAAGTAAGTTTTGACGTGAAGGAATGCAATCATTCACAACACGCCAAAGGAGGTGTGACACTTCGGATGGGCTTTCATTTTCCAGATTTGTTTCCATAGGGGATCGGGTGTAGATCGAGTACTACCACTCGAGGAAACTCCATCAATCAGATCCCTATACTCTTGAGCTACCCAATATCCACTTTTCACCGAATAGCGTCCATTTGAATTAAAATGTCAAATCCGTTGGTTGTTTCTATCTCCAAGTAAGGGATGGATAAAATTGCTTCAGCCTCCTCCCATTCAAAATGGTTGTAGACTTTTTCCACATCCCAATACCCACCTTCCAATATCAAAGAGTTCACAAATGAATTAAGTGGTAGAGTAGGTTGTGAATGCACCCTAAATAACCTCTCATTTGGAACCCACGCATCATCATAGACACGAACTGACCGGCCGTTACCAATGCACCAACGAGATTCGTGGTGCAACAACTCTCTACCCCATAACAAAGATCGCCATGTGTAGGAGGGGTACGATCCCATTTGTGCTTCCATGAAGTTGGACTCTTTAAAATACCTAGCTTTGAGCATCTTTGCAATGAAGGAATTAGGAAATTCCAGTAGCCGCCAACCTTGCTTACCCAATAGGGCCTGATTAAAATATGAGATTTCCTGAAATCCAAGACCCCCAACACTTTTAATTTTGCACAAATGCTTCCAAGTTTTCCAGTGAATTCCACGACCATTATTGTTGGCCTACCAATATTGAGCAAAAATGCTTTCAATCTCATCGCAGCTGGATAAAGGAAGCTTGAAGACACTCATGGTATAGGATGGAATTGCTTGGCATACTACTTTAATCAATACCTTCTTACCGGCTTTGGATAGCAATTTCCCTTCCCACCCATTTATTTTCTTCCAAATTCGGTCCTACGAAGATCGGAACATTTTCTTTTTATCTCTTCCCGCAACCGTTGGTAACCCCAGGTACCTTTCGTGGCAAGGAACAATTGGGACTCCAAATGCTTGATGGAGCTGAGTTTTTGTTTAAAGACCCGTGGAAGAGCTAAAGCAAACAGCAGACTTTGCAAAAGTAATACTTTGTCCCGATGCATTTTCATAAATCAGGAAAATTCTCCTTAGTTCATTCACTTCCTTCAGTGAAGCATCGCAAAATATTAGGCTATCATTCGCAAAAAAGAGGTGATTAATCGATGGAGCCCCCGCCGCAATGGAAATACCATGGATCAGGCAATTCTCCTTTGCCCGTTGTAGAAGGGAAGAAAAACCCTATGAAACAATTAAGAACAGATACAGGGATATTGGGTCACCTTGCCTGATTCCCCGAGATGAGATTATGGTGCTGTGAGGTCTGCCATTCATAAGGATAGAATACGATACCGAAGTAACGCAATTCATAACTAGAGCTACAAAACGGGAGGGAAACTCCATTTTATACATCATTTTCTCCAAGTACGCCCACTCAACACGGTCGTAGGCCTTGGCCATATCAAGTTTCAGAGCTAGCTTCTTCCTTCCACATTTTCTCCTCCGTTTCAGGCAGTGGATAGTCTCAAATGCAGCAAGTACATTATCAAGAATCATTCTATTTGGAATGAAAGCACTTTGATATTCAGAGATGACATGAGGGAGAACCTTTTTCATTCGCATTGCTAGAGTCTTGGAGATGATTTTATAAATGACATTACATAGACTTATGGGGCGGAATTCTGAGACCCTCTTCGGGAGGTTAATCTTGGGGATCAATGCGATAAGGGTCTTATTCAAAGATCCCAACTCGCCATTTCCGTTCAGGACTGACAAGCAAACATTACAGACATCATCGCCAACTATATTCCAGTATTTTTTATAGAAGAGCACCGGCATTCCATCCGGCCCCGGGGATTTGACCGGCCCAATGTCTTTCACTGCCACCTCGATTTCGTTCCTTGTAAAGGGTAAAGTCAAACCTTGACGCAGACTAGGGGGAACTCTATGTCTTACGGCATCAAAGATTTCATCGTGCAGAAAAGTTGATGAAGACAATAAGAAAAGTTGATGGAGACAAAAGTTTGATAGGGAAAGTAGTGGAAACTGTCGATTGAATTTTGAGTTTTTGAACTTTAATCCTTGAACAAAATTAAAAGTTTAATAAATTTTAGTATTAGATTAATTATTTATTTTAGTCCGTTTATTTAATTTAAATTCATATTATAGTTTTGTTTTAATATTTAATGGATAGATTCATCAGCAAAGAAAAAAAACAAACAAATCAGTAAAGGAAATTAGATAAATAACATTAATTACTAAAGGAAAATAATAATTACTGATGGAGTTGTAAAATTCTAGTTCACAGCTGCTAGAAAGGTTTCGTCTTTCGCCAAGCTTCGAGTATCTCTACCCTGAAAGTTTGAAACAAAAGGATTAAAAAGAAATAAAAAAAGGAAAATAAAAAAATCTTTGACAGAAAAAAGGGAGAAGAAAATTAAGTCCTAAGTTGAAAAACATATAAAAATATTTGTTGTATTCAACCAAAGGAAGTTGACAATTGAAACCTTTTTTTTATGTTAATCTACTTCCCAAAGTAGAAAAACATATAAAAATATTTGTTGTATTCAACAAAAGGAAGTTGACTATTGAACCTTTTTATATGTTAATCTAGGGATAGGCTCGGTTCGGTTCGGTTCGGTCAAGTTCCACCCTCAAATTAGAGTTGGATTCGAAAATTTTCAATGGTTTGGTTTGGTGCAGAGCGGTTCTGCTTAAATTTATTATTGAAACCGTGTGGTTTGGTTCATGACAGTTTCAATTCGATTCATGCTGGTTTACAGTTCTAACCAAAATCATATATATATTTTTTTTCAAATTTTCTACTTCCAATACCAAACACATATTTCAACATAAATTCAATCAAATTTGAGTTCGCACTACTAGATTTACAAATTTGTGACCTGAAGATAGAAAGTGTAAATATAAATCAAAAGATAAAAAGCTTCAAATTAAGACCAAAATGTAAATCTTAAACTAAAACAAAAGTGTACATAATACATAATATACTGAAAAAGAATGAAGAAAATTAAAGTAAGGGGAGAGAAGTGATAAAACAACAAAGGAGGGGAGAGAAGTGAAGAAAAATGTCTTATAGATATAAAAAATTATTAATAAAACAATAATTTATATTGTCACTTAGTACTACGATCTAGTTGCATTTCTCTTCACTTGTAAGTGAGAGGTCTTAGGTTCGATTCTTGCCAAAAGCGAATTTAAACTACATAATTGCTAACTCATTGTGAAGTTCAGCTCATCCCCTCCCTTTTAGTGTAAATAATATCGTTTGTTCAAAATAAAATAAAATAATTTATATTAAAAGCAGCTCAATGTGGTTCCTCCGATTCTTAATATTTCCAAATCGAAACTGTAACTGCTTTGAGACGATTCAGTTTGATTTTATTTATCAAGGTTCAATTCGGCTTTTCCGTTCGGTGTCCACTTCTTTTTTCCGAATGAAAATTAAACAAGTAAAAATATATTAAAAACAAAAATAAAAATAAAATAAGCAAAAATATTTTAAATTCCAAATCGAAACTGTAACTGCTTTGAGACGATTCAGTTTGATTTTATTTATCAAGGTTCAATTCGGCTTTTCCGTTCGGTGTCCACTTCTTTTTTCCGAATGAAAATTAAACAAGTAAAAATATATTAAAAACAAAAATAAAAATAAAATAAGTAAAAATATTTTAAAAATAGGCGCTAGAAGGAGGGTTCGAACCTCCGACCTTGTGGTTAACAGCCACACGCTCTAACCAGCTGAGCTATTCCAGCTTGCTGAAACTTTAGGTGTTCAACTCTTAATAAACAAGTAAAACCAAAGCAAAACTTACTACAAGTAGTCTATGATGCTGATTAAGTACAATTGGCGTAATCCCAATCCAACCGTTTATTTGATTTACCATTAGTGTATCACTACAAAGATACGATGCATTGCATAAATTAAGTTATCATCCCTCTTTATTCTATTGCATTGATTAAAATCTTATTTCTTTTTAATTTTTTTTTTTATCAAAGTTTCTTGTTTTTAATGAACGTCATTATTTTTCAAGTATAAATTATTTACATATCAACATAATTAAATTTTATTTCTAAAATATAGTGTTAGAAACATTACATTTGGTATATTTATATTTATGATTAAACTTTGTATCATATATTTCTATTTTTTGCTTGTACCATTTTTAATTGGCATCCTTTTTTTAATTTGTACCAATTTTCTTTTTAGTTTTAATTTGTACCCATATATTAATTTCATTTTGTGCCTATATTTTTAAAATTTTTATTTATACTCATAATTTATTTATAATGTACCCATTTTTCTTTATAAATGTACCACTTGGTTATATGTAAAAAATACCAATTTTTTAATGTAAAATGTGTTAACTACATTGTAAAAGATAAAGAATTGGTATAGAGGAAGAGGAAGATGATAGAGAGAAACAAAAGAGATTCTAGAGAGAGAAATAGGATTCGTAAGTACTAACTAAAATGAAGATTACACACATTGTTTTTATAAGAGAAATCTTAACTACTTTAACCAAATACTAACAACCTTACTAACTATATTACTAACTATATTACTAACTGTATTACTGACTTGTACCCTTAATAAAATGTACCCCTTTTTTTAATGTAAAATATATTTATTTTTTATTTATAATGTATACATATTTATAATAAAGTTTTTTTAGCCAAAATGGTCCCTGATATTTGTATAACACATCACTTTGGTCCCTGAGATTGAAAATCAATAAAAATGGTCCCTAAGATTGTCCACCATCTATTATTTTGGTCCTTCCGTTAAGTATCCCGGAGCTCTTGGCCGGAAGTTTGGGCAATTTTCAAAGCTTCATAATTCAATTGTTTCTTAACCAAATGAAGATAGGAAAGTGCAAAACAAGATTATACCTATTTGGAAGCCCAATGGTTGCCTGAGATGGGCAGAAAATACCCTGAAAGGTAACTGGTTTGCGGGAAAACTGGAAAACTCACTGAAAATTGGGTAAACTTTAAATGTTCATAACTTCTTCAATACTCAACAAAATCAAGTGATTCAAAAATAAAAATCATACTTCTTAACAAGACGAAGAGAATGGTACCCTTTTTTTTTATGGCTAATTTGCCGTTGTTTGGTCGAAAAATGGCTCAAAAGTGGCTAACTCGAGACCAAAATAGCCACTTTCGATCCGTTTTTCGGCCAAACCATGGCGAGTTAGCCTTCGAGAAAGGTACCATTCTCTTCATCTCTTCAAGAAGTATGATTTTAGTTTTGAATCACTTGATTTTGTTGAGTATTGAAGAAGTTACGAATGTTTAAAGTTTACCCAGTTACCGGCGAGTTTTCCAGTTTTCCCATGGACCAGTCACCTTTTAGGCTATTTTCCGGCCATCTCTGACATCCATTGGGCTTCCAAATAAGTATGTTCTTAATCTACACTTTCCTATCTTCATTTTGATATATTGTGGGTCAAATTTGGTTAAGAAACAATTGAATTACGAAGTTTTGAAAATTGCCCAAACTTCCGGCCAAGAGCTCCAAGACACTTAACGGAGTTTTTAACGTAATGACCAAAATAATGGATGGTGGACAATCTCAGGGACCAAAGTGATGTGTTACGCAAATCTCAATTATCATTTTGGCTAAAAAGCCTTATAATAAAATGTACCTTTTTTCAAAATTTTTGAACACTATGGCCTCATTTGGCAGCTCAGACTGTATTGATTATTTCAGTCGAATAGAATAATCTGTCATCGGACTATACTGACTAAATTAGTCGATAGGATAATCTGTCATTGGACTGTACTAACTAAATTAGTCAAACGTTTGGTGCAGTATCGTACTAATAACCGTATTATTTATAATGTATTTGGTACCATACTGGATAAGAGATCGGATTATATTATTTTTACTAAAAAAAATTGAAAACTAATGAAAAAAAAAGGAAATTTTCTTTTGATAAAAATTCACAACAACCAAATGCATCAAATTAAAAAATAAAATAAAAATAATCTTGTTTGTCATTTTGAACTTTGATATTGTATTTTCTATTTGTCCTTTATTTAAACCAAATTATAAAATAAAAAATAAAATAAAAATAAAATAAAACAAATAAAAAATCCTTTCTTCCCCAGATCTTCTCCACCACACAGCCCCCAAACACCATCACTCCCTTCTCTTTACCAGTTCAAGCAAATCTTCCCCCTCTATACAGAAGAAGCAGATTGTCGGCGCTGGCATCGACGGATTTGTTAAGCTTACAGAAGAAAAGAGATGGAGGCAGAGGCCTATAGAACGTGAGAGCTCTTCGGAGTTGATGATATGAACTGGAGATTCCTAGTGACTCTATAATACCTTATTTCCCAAATTTAATGCACAGTTTTATTTTCAATCTATCGAGAGGTTACATTCGATTGCCGATATCATCGTAGGTGAATGCAGGCAATTCTGGTGCTCCAACGACGTGGGTTTCAATCAAATCTAGTTCAAATCCAGGATCGATGGCACGCGAACCTGTGCAGGTCCCGCGACAAGGAACTGAAGTGAATTTGCTGAACGATGCAAGAGAGCCAGACCGATAGAGCGAGGACACAGACCCGACTAATAATACATAGGTTTCTGGAAGGATAAATGAGCAGGCATACACCGTATAAAAGATGTGGGCCCAATTTAAGTAATATGGGTAATATTTAGTACATAGTTGCACCAAACATCTGGGTCCGTATTAATTATCATATCTGATTCCTTATACGGGCTGTCAAACGAAGCCTATGGGTGCATTCGTTTGACATTTATTATTTCAAAGTTATATTGTTACCTGTTTTTATCTATTTATTCAATCAAATTTTTTTAGTATTTTCTTTTTTATTGTAATCATTTTTAATTTATATGCCATATAATATGGGATTTTAAATCTCACAACATGTCAAGTAATTAATATCAAACATATGGAAATACATATTAACAGCAATAATGAGGTGTACAAAGTCAATGAACTTTGATCAAAAATTAAATACCATTAAGGTTTTAGTCAAAGAATGTTAGTGGCTAAGAATCAGATTCAAAATCTTCCTAATTTATAATAATACATATAAGAAGAAGAAATGGAAATTTGAATTAACCCGTTTTATATAATCACCCAAAATAAATTCTCCTCTCGTCTAAAACCCCCGTTCCCAGTCCCCACAAGTTCACACATCGATCTCCTGTTTGCCATCCACATACATCAAGGGCACTTCTCGCCCCCTATTTTCCTGTATGTGATTGAGTTTGTATTTTTGTTTGTGGGGATAATGTAGTTTTCTACTGCAAGAGCCAGTCTTTATTTTACTTGAGTGGTTGCAAATTTGTCATCTCATTTGTAGGTTTTACATAACTCTTACTCTAGAAAAATTCGCTTTACCACTGATTATATACAGTAATATGTTTTTTTTTTTTTTGGAAACTATACAGTAATATGTATAATCATGTGATCTGTCCATGTTCTGGGCTACATGGACAATAAAACCCTATGATCTTATTTTCATGACTTTAATTTCCATTTACCATAATGCTTTTTTGGTTTTTTTCATATTAAATTAATTCCACCTAGACTTTTACCATTATGTATCAAAGTGGCCATTTTTATTAGGGTAATGTTAAGGAGACTAAAATTTAGACAAAATTTTGCAAACTAACACTATGTTTGGATGAAGAAATTTAAGATTACTAAGAAATTTTAAAATAACAGAAATTGAATTGACAGGATTTTATTTTCTAGAATTTGTGAATTTTCTTGTTTGGTTAAACTAAAAGAACAATGAAATTGAATACAGAATTTGTTATATTTAAGCTCTCAATCATAGAAATTGGGAAATGACAGCTATTTACATGGAATTTAAACTTGGGAATTGGAGGTCCCAAATCCCAAGTTTTTTTTCCACACGGAAATTCTAAATTTCTATGTTTATGAATCCAAACAAGGGAATTAGTGCATGTCAATTTACAAATTCTGATTTTTATCAAAATTCCAAGTTTATTTCCCTCGTCCAAACATAATGTAAATGAAATTGGAGTTGATGATTGGATTGTGACTTAGCGCAAACGTGTTCAATCTTATTGGTGACACATCATTTAGTTTGCAATTTTTGTCTACAAATTTAGTTTCCCTAACATTACCCTTTTTATTATGTCCTGTAATATTTATCAAAATTCTTCCATACTTTCCTCTAAAAAAATAATAATTATGATAGTTGGTACTAAGTATACATGACATATTACAAAGGGTTGTTTCTTGAGTTATGAATGAAAAGTTGCGACAGGAGTATGGAGTTCGTTGGAAGTTGTAAGCTGGGTTGGAGATTTAAGCTCAGGAAGTCATGGCTGCGATGAACCCGCGCCTGAACCACAATACGAATACTATCAAGAACCAGAACAATATTATCAAGAACCAGCTGAACCGTACCAAGAACAAGAGCACGAACAAGAACAAGAACAAGAACAAGAACAAGAACAAGAACAAGAACAAGAGCAAGAAGAGAATGATGAGCAGCCTGCTGGAGAAGATCAGAAAGAGGAAGGTAGGAGCAGCAGCAACGACAAGAAGCATATATGAAAAACGCGGCCGCAGCAGCTGCATTAGGACTTGGGAAAGCCAAGGTGGGTGCTGAGAAGGCCAAGGAAAAGATCAAGGGTAAAATCAATTGGATCAACGATAAGTGTCACCGCAAAGACAAGGTCTCCAAGTGACCCAATTCGCTAGCTTGATGAAGTGAAATTAATTATTAGTTTTCCATTTTGTAAAAATGATAAGATCTAGGATTAAATTCATTTTCTTTGAAGTTTGAATCATTGTTAGATATGACATTGGTATTGTTTAGATTTGTTTAATATTCTGATTTGTTCTCGTCCATCTTTATTTTCCGATTTAACCACAAGTTATTTACTCGACTTTCTCAATATCTAAAAATGGCATGAATCTCTCACAAGTTAACACTCACGATTCACGTATATAATCATTAATAAACTTCCAATTTTGATTAGTAGAAATGTTGGCACAACAGTTGGTATCTTAAAAATTCTAATAAAGACATACTTTTAGAGCACCTTCCATCACTTTTTTTTTTTGGATAAAAACGATAGACTTTCATTTCATAGAGCATACAAAATAGGAGCAAATGCTTTTTTTAACGGTAAATAGGAGCAGATGCTCAATCCATTACAGAAAGGACATCCTCAAGGAGGACATCAGATAAAAAAACCCGGAGGGGAATCTAACCAAAGAAAAGGACTAGCATTTTTAAGTGCATAGCGGGTTAGGAGATGGATCACACCATTGGCTTGACGATGAACATAGGTATAAGAAGCCCTCAGTGATCGATCTCAACAAGATTTTAGAATATACGACATGTTAATGGAAGGATCCCGCAAAGCTAAGATAATCTGAAGCGATATAAACCTAATGTTATTTTCTATGTCTAACTCACAATGTAATTATACGAGAGGTTTTTTCAAGTACCTGATACACAAACTAGCCACTTCACGTGTCATTATATAAGAGTGAGCATTTATGTTTTTGTGTTCCTCCACTCGTATTTTGACACATAGAGTATCGGCTTGTGTACCGGATACTTAGAAACATCTCTCGTATTTATCTACTTTGTATGTTGATGGTTAAAACCGATTCAAATATATAATGTCATTTTATTCGGTCCTTCATAAATTAGTTTTACCAATTAATATGAAATTTAAGAACCCTAACTTTAATGGGAGATATAAAATGCTCTTCTTTTTTTTTTTTTTCTTGCCGAAAAACTCTCTAATTAATGGAAAAATGTAAATTATTCATCTTCGACCTAATATGTAAATAAAAACCTAAATTCACATTCTTTTTTACATCTTTAGGTGATAGGCACCGCTAATCTAAGAGAGAAAATTAAATGATATCTCGAATTTACATCTTTCTCATTAAGTAGAACTTTCATTCACATTTCCCGAAAATTTAAAATGGAATGTAAATGTGATTTTTACATCTCAAATTTGAATTTTCCCTTCTAAAAAGTTTGAGCCAAACTCACAAATCGGAAAATTTTGAGTCTAATATAAGTGAGCTTAATATATGAGTCTCATGAGTTTGGTTTATATAACTCTGATACAGAGGGGAGTGGCCGCTTCTCCTCGTCGTTCCGTTCAATCTGCAAATCCATCTAAGCAACCACACAAATAGATACGCAACAAAATTATAACCTAGTTTGAATCTACAAAATTCAAATTATAAATGAACCCTAATTTCCAATTACAAATTTGTACCGAAGAAGATAAATTGCAATCGAAATAAATTGCACCGAAGAAGATAAAGTGAAAGACAGAAGAAGAAGGTTTGAATCTCAACTCTATCAATTAGAGTGAGAGTTGATGATGTGTCTAATCTATGCATTGAGGCTTAAACCTGTAAGGGTTGCACTGGTGCCTTGAATTAGATTACATATTGCAAAGGAAAGGCTTACGCAGCAAATTTGGGATCTACATACGCACACATAAATATATTCATCCAGTCACAACCATCTTGCATCTTGAAATAAAAATTATCATCTACTTAATAGAATATAAAAGGTCATTAATCCAAAACCGGAAAACGTGTCTCAGTAAGCACCAAACTTCTCGACTGAAAGATAATTTACATCACTTGTAACTTCTTTTATTTTTTGAATCTTCAGAATGTCCCGAATGTGTTCTCACCGCTGTACCCCATGTAAAGAAAGCCATCTTCATCCTTATTTTCCTCATAAATTGCAGACATTATAGCCGCTGCAACAAAATCAAACAAGAAGTATTGATAAAGTTGATTATACAATAGTAACCTACCATACATATCTGCGAAGGGGGAAAATTGTACTAATCATATACTTTTACCTCAAGCAATCTCATAACAACCAAAACTGTATTCATAATAATCGGATGCATTTCCAGCAATATTTGCTTTGCTAATTACACTTACATAATTACATTACACCTAACAATTGCTATACTGAGACAACGATCTACGTCACATTGTTCTTGAACTCCAACTTCTCCATCGTCATAGATGATGATAATGTATGTTAAGACAGAAATATTACACATTGAGATAGGATCAGTTTCGTTTATATTTGTCAATCGTTTCTTGTCACAATTTGGATCTTATAATAATGACAATACACATCTCACCTGCATCTTATCAAAGTCCATATACTCATTTGGAACATTTCATAATCGGACTCATTCACACTCCAAATGACATAAACCCATTACGAGAAATATATAAGGAAAGAAAAATAAGTAAACAATTTAGTTTTTCTTTTCTTTTTTTTCAGAAACCTTGGCAATACAGAAAAAAAAGGGGATAAAAATACATGAAAAAGAAAGGAAGACATAATAAACCTTATTCCTCTAGAAACAAAACCAAAAAAGATACAAGGAAAAGAGTGGGGGGGGAGGAAATGAAACTTAACCCCTCTAAAAAGTTCAACAAAAAAAAAGGCCCTCTAAAAGGTCTAAACCTGCAAAACAAGTTGAACGACACCACTAGAAAAAAATAAGAAAGTTAGACAAACTTGTATGTCATAATGCATGTTAATTTGAAAACAAAAGCTAGGCAAAATAACATAATCGAAAAACAAAGCAGCACAAATTGGTTATCAAAATAAATTCTACCAAATTTCAAGACTTTATTGGGATTCTTTCGGAGTTTTAATCTTGACTTAATCTCAATTCCTCCTCTTACCATACAGGCCCTCAACTATCGTATCACAACAAATGGATGTGGAATATGATGTTTAACGGCATCAAGACATTGTCACTTAATCACAATATCTCAATCTTAAAATGACAGCACATGACATATTTCACATTTTTTAACGCTTCTCGTCGCATCTTATGAAAACTCACATATCAATTAAAGTACAATGTCATCCACACTCTAATCGACATAACCCCGTAACAAGAAACAAGCAAAACATATATAATACGTATTATATTTTTTTTCTTTTTCCGTGATGTTAGAGATAAAGAGATGATAAAAAGATAAGGAATATAGAACCAGTTATATACATAATCCCCATTCAAGTTTAGCAAGTGCAACAACGTATAACATTCTCATCAATCTTCTGGTGTTCAAGTCTCATTAGTCAATATTAATTTATTTCTTTTAATAAACCTGACAGGTCCAAATCAAAAGATTATTTGTGTGGTAGTATGACACATTAGACGCGTCAATTGTTATATTACGTGATTATATTTCGGTTTTGTACAATAACTTTTCGTCCAACTCGTCTCATCAATCTTTTGGCAAGTCTTTGCTTCCAAAATTACCCATAAAACTTATGTAAATTGTGGACAACTTCTTTCCATCTCTGACCTCTCACCTACACAATATAGCAAAACGAGGTCTGATGCTAACCGAGTACCTTATCATCAAGTACTGGGTTTCCATTTCCAAACGCCAAAGCCGAACAGTCCTTCACCAAAATGAGGGCACGAATTGACAATTAGAATTAGGGTTTCAAATTTCAACCTCCAATGCTGCAACCTAAACGTAAAACGTATGGCATCATTGGCATGTCACATGTATATAGGACAACTCTACTACCTAGCTAGTGCCTACAAAGTTAATCAATGGCCACATATTGTAGAGGGAGGTGGATTGTCTCCCCTCTCATTTCTATACTATTTTCATCCCCTCCTGTTTGTGTGGTCACTGTTAAGCTACGTTAATATTTTATATTGATTTTTTTATAAAAATAATAAAACAAAAAATAATAAGAATATAAAATGTTGACGTGGCTTAACCGTGACCATACAAAACAAGAAAGGATGAGAAGAATATGGAAATAGAATGGCAGACAATTCACCACCATTGTAGAGACCTCTAAAAACACTCAAAGAAAAATATGCGGTGGTAGCGGTGAAAGAGTTTTTGAATTGAATAAGAAAAAACCTACGAGGCAGAAATCAAACCAAACCAAACCAAATCAAACCAAACCATTTCAAAAGAAAACAAAGGTTCTATCTGTTCGATACAAAATAACATAAATGCGGATTGAACAGAACGAACATCTCTTCTTCCCCTACTCCATCATCCATAAATGCTCACATTAAAAGCCCCAGGTTTGTGTCCGTGAACCTGTTTTTATTTTTTATTTTTTGCTTTCTTTTTCTTCAAAGATTCTTGTACCTTGTTCAAAATTAATATTCCCAACTTCCTTTGTTGCAAGGTGGTTGGAAATTTTAATGCAACTTCTTCAATGCTACCACCACCAGTAACTAGTAGCCATCTCTCTTTGTTGGGCATTACCTTCTTAAAGAGACATACATTCATCTGTCTCTCTCTCTCTCTCTCTAACTCTTTCTGCTCAGATCTGCCTTATTAATATGTTTAAGTTGTTCTCTCCGCCCATTGCCCCATTTCCAAATTGCCTCCTTTCTTCTCCTTTCAAATATCTCTGTCAGTTCTTGTTCCAAGCTCGTATCAATTTCCACAACCCAAATTTTGTTCTTTATTTGTTTTATTTCAACAACTCCGCCGTGTAAGTTTATCTTACATTGTCGGTCCCAAGCCCGGATAAAGAAGGAGGGGGAGGGCGTCAGGTAGTCGACAGCCGGCACTCCATGATTACGTCGAATCCTTATGAAAATGAATTTGTTTTATTTCAACACAAATTTAACACTTTATTTTGTTGGTTTTGTAATGCATAATGTAAGTTCATATCGTTTTTGCTTCCAATCTTTTTCTTGGGGAAGTGATTTTTGCATTCGTTTCTTGTTCTATACTCAGCCCTTTTTTCAACGTAACTGAAACAAGGTGAAGAGTGCATAAGGAGAAAACAGAAGTGTGAAAATCATTACCCTTTCGTTTTCACTTTGTGTTTTGTTTTGTTTTGTTTTGTGTAAAGATGAAAAGGGTATGTTTGTATTGTAGCCTATTTTGTGAACAGATTCATGGAATGGAAGCCAAAGAAAGAGATGGATTGGATTTGTATCAGTTTGAACGGGATATTGGTCCGGTTCAATAAGAAAACAGTGCTCTAAAAGTGCTTGAGCTCTGCTTTTTGATTGAGCCGTGCCAATATCACGTGCCACTGTTCCTTTTTATCATATATTCCACCGTTTGCCCTAATCCCAATTTAAAGGTATACACTTTATCATTTCTATTTTGTTTGTTTTTTTTCAGTATTCATCTTGACATAAATTAGGGTTATTCTTGAACTTTGTTTAATAAAAGCTTCTCCAAGTTCTTAGCTTGTTAATACACTATAAGAGGCTGTACTTTCTTTGGAAATTCCCCAATGCAGGAGAACTGTTGAGATGGTCATGGAATGTTAGTGGTCGGTCGAATGGTTGTGTTGTGTCGATTGATCAGCTAGTCACATTCTCCAAGATTTATACTGCATTTGAAGAAGAGGGTTGTTATTTGCGTTCTAAAAATGTAATCCTACACTATTTTGTATGTTTTTACAAAATTAGACTACAGAATGATGTTTTTAAAGTGCTGACAACAGTTCCTTAAGAAAAAAAACAACACTTTCTTTCATTGCTAATATTTTTCTCACTGGCTTACTGGCCTGCAGCAACTCTTAGAAATTTGAATGCTGGTATTAGAACAATGACCACTTTATTGTATGTAGGCAAATTTTGGTGGGTTCCTCACGTACCTTTAACCAAAAGAATTCAATTACAAATAAAGGGCAACTCTAATCCAACAATGCTCTTAGTTTTGTGATGATCGAGGGAGATGGGAACGTTTATCGTGCACAGTCATTCAATTGTATTTTGATATAATGAATTTTGGATGAGTTGCCATTTTCTCCATAAGTCAATGTGCATGAGAAAACCTACACACACACACACACACACACACACATACCCCTTAAAACCAATGTCTTGGATTGGCTTTGTATGTTCATAGTTAGGTTAATTGAAATCTTGTGTGCTAGATGTTACATTTTACTAGTTTTGTATACATGATGCCATTTTTGTTATGCATATGGCATTTAATTCAACACATTATTCTGCATCCCATGTGCAAGAAAATGCATATTGCCATAGATGATTCCTGGTGTGGCAGTAAAATAAAGGCATATTTGCTGTTCTGTCTCGTTGTGGTAAAGTTCTCTATGTACTTTTACTCTTGTTGTAAAGTTTTCTTTGTTTTTTTGTATGTAGGCATAACTAGCTGTAATTTTGGACAACGTCCTAGTAGTTTCTAACTTTCTAATGAAGAAAAGAACTGTACTTTTTGCCTTCTGTTTTGTTAGTTTGGAACACAATTGGTTTTGGTTATAGAAAAACTCTTGTACTGTAAAAATAATTATATTATGCTCTGATGTATGATATGTACTAGAGGACTGATGGGCTTGATATCCAGCCAAAAACCCAACAACCAAGAATCTGACGATCGCGAATCCCGTTGCATGTGCATATTAGAAAAATCGATGTCCGGCCAAAAATCCAACAACCAAGAAAATTCCTATTGTAAAATCCTGGCAAGGGTGATTGCTAATTCTAGTAATGATGCAGATGAAGTCGTTTTCATTTTTCTATCTTTTTCTTAATTAGGCCATCTCCAATCGAAAGAGGGTTAGATAGCTCGTTTTAGCCATTTGGCCCTTCAAAAAATTAATATTTTAATGAACAGTGCATGGGTATATTTCTTACCATCTCCAACCCAAGGCCAAAGGGCTATAAGGCCAAACATAGCCCTGTGACAAAAAATTATTCCAACCAAGAGTCAAAGGGTCATAGAGCCAAACATAATTTATTATTTAAATTTAAAAACTACAACTAAAATTTAAAAACTATAACAACTTAAATTTAAAGTCCATAATCAACATCATCTTCATCATCTGCCATTGTAGGAGTATAGTCGGAGATAAACAACTACCGCCGGGCCATAATTTCCCTCTTTTTCCTATCAAAATAGGTCTTACTCATTAGAGTGTAATCCGAAGTGTTCCTTTGCATATTTCTATCATCCATCTCTTCTTGTATTTGTTTGGCCCGTTCTTCATGCCTACGGTTCCTTTCTTCCGCGGCAAAGGCATTTTGCTTCGCCATTAATCGCAATGAGGCTGCCACTTCCTGTTGAGCGGCGTAATCATCCTTTGCCTACCCTTTTCCTTCAACCTTCAGGCCTTGTTTTGTCCCATAGCCCTAGGCATGGAACCTTCACCCGAAGATGGATTTTCTACCTTTGTTTCTTGAATGATAGGAGATCCATCTTCATCCCCATCTACAACTGAGAATGCAGTTCTGAACACCAGCATAGGACCTACTCTATGTTGAGATGGATTTTCAAATAACACTCACCCTTTACAACATGAAATATAAAGGGTTTTAAGCTGCCCTCCATATACAATTTCTCCGCTTGGTATACCTAAAAAAATATAATTACAAAAATTAAAGGATATTAATTTATGAAATTAAATGTAATATAATTAAATATAATTACAAAAATTAAAGGAAATTAATTTATGAAATTAAATGTAATATAATTAAATATAATTACAAAAATTAAAGGAAATTAATTTATGAAATTGAATGTAATATAATTAAATATTTAAAATAAATTGAGAAAACACTTATTTCGTCGTAGTAATTGGCGCCGCTTTCATGTCTACTTGCAGCTACTAACACTGCTTGATGCCATTTATTCAAACGTGGATGAAGATGTTTCTTCCATCTTGAAGAACAACTCTTGTGATTTCAGGTATTCGGTGGAGTGGTGCTTTCGTAGAACTCATAGTATTTTTTGGACACACGAGTCCAAACACCTTCACTTGTTTGAGAAGTCCCCCTCACACTATCTTCCGAGACCCATCTATAAGCCCTGCAAAGAGCTTCATCTTCTTTTCGGGTCCAAGCCCTACCTTTCATTGTAGATGAGGCCATTTGAAAATTATTGAAAAAATTGAAGGAAATATTATTTGAAGAGATAAGAAAATATGAGAATTGAAATGGTGTAGGAATGGTGAAAATTATGTGTCAAATGGTGTAGGAATGGCTTACGTATTTATAGGAAAAAAAAGAATTTTTTAAAATTCGAAAAAAAAATTTGGCCGAAAAAAAAAATAAATTCAAATCCAACAGTAACTAACGTCAGCTAGCCGTTGTGTTTGAAATTATGGCCCGGCCCGGGGCTGGCTAGCTGGCTGGGTTAGGCCAGTCAGTTGGCCCTTTGGCCCTTTTTTGTCCCATGGGGTCCACGAGCCCTTTAACCTAACCCTTGGTTGGAAACGGTTTTCAAACTATTTTTGACCATCTAGCCCTCTAAACCCTTCAGTTGGAGATGGCCTTAGCATCCAAAGAAAGATTGATCTTTTTGACTTTATAGAAAAAGAAAATTAGAAGCATCAATTTGACCATAGAAGATAGGCATGAGAGCGACATTTCAAGGGTGTGGCAACTTGCAAAGAGACTGCCGGACTAATTAGTCCTTCGTGTGTCCTGTTCGATTTTGTTTTGGACGTCTGATTTTTTTATGTAAATACGAATTAGAGAAGGGGTTTAGTCCCGGCTTGATCATGTGATGAGAAAGATAGAGAGACATTACAACAATTGCAAGTAGCATTTTGCCCAGAACAAAGAGACACACTAGGGTGTCACAAGAGATGTATATTCCTACCGTGTGAGTGCTCTACCTCACACGGCGATATACATATTGCCGTAGGCGACATGCAAGAGACTTCCAAAAACAAGAGGCGGTGGAGCCACGGATGGTGTCAGATGAGTCACAAGATAACTGGGAAAGACATCAATGCAAAGTAATATGTATGTTAATATTCATATACCAAGGGGAAACAAGATTGTACAAGAAAGGCTGTAAAAGCTCCCACAAAGATTTGCATATTTATTGTTGCATTTGTTACTGTAGGCATAGAAGAAGAACTGTAACTTACAGTTTGGCTCTTCAAGCCTCTCAGAATTGTATGGGTTGGGGACCCCTCAATTTTCAATTTAGCAGCTGCTTTGTGGCCAATATCCTCTACTAAAATGGAGATGGTCCACACAGCAACCTCTCTCTCTCTCTCTCTCTCTCACACACACACACACACACACACACTCTCTCTCTAAACTCTATTTTTTGGTGTTGTAATTCTCTATACTCAATACAGGAGGAAAATGAACTAAGAAAAAACACCTGCCTTTATACTTAAGCTCGAAAATCTTCCCTAGGTTGGAAGATGTTCGAGCTGCCTATTCGAATCTAGCACTCCACAAGGCGTTTTCGCCTTCCCCGCACCGGCGGTGGACTTCCTTGATTCTCTCGGCTGACTTACAAATCCCACTGCAGCTCCAATCAAATGAAGCAACACAGATGTTGCCCGCCTGCGCCTTCCACTCACAATCTGCAGCAAACAAGTCTGCATTAGAATTAACGAACCCTAGAATGTAACAAATAGGCCACTCTTATTTTTCACAAATTAACCAAATAGTTGTTTACCCTCTAGAAAATGAGCAGATAATAGCATTAGCATGTATATTTTTTACTGCTTTTTCATATAAATCTGCACAAACTAAGCCATTTTGTTTTCAATCATTACTACCATGGTAATTTTGAACGAGGAAGACTTACCGGGTGGGGTGCCGCAACATAGTCTCCGATCATCAATATGCTGTACATCGAGTCCAATAAACCAAGATCCCAATGAGACATCCTCATTAGCGTACTTGTGTAGGACATGCCTGACAGATGCATACAAATGAGCACCACAAGTGCAAGAAGAGAAAAACAAACTTATATGTATTTCAAAATCCATCCTCACATAAAGTCGGAAACTTACTGGTTTATTGATACATACGTAGCCAAATCTTTTGATATCGCATACAGCTGTCCTGTAGCATGACGGAAGTACTTGTTTCCTGGCTCACCAAATTTCCAATACTCAGGTTCATGGTATCTCACTCCCCTGTATGATCAAATATTCAAGAACTCAAAATCAGTTTACTTTCTCAAAAACTATCTGAACACAAAAGGAAAAACAAGAAATAAAAGAAACAATTATAAGTACTGGCTTACTTTTGTGCTAGAACAGGACCAGATTTCATGCATCCAATGTACAGGCGCTTTTTCTTTCGGTGTCTGACTAGTGTTTCTCCTAGCGTCGCTGCAGAAAATTGAAAAGATGGGCTCAGTGAGACTAATAAATTTTGCTCTGCCAAATCGCAACATGCAAGTTGGCCATCCAGTAAGATCTTGTAAGCTTAAACGAACATAAGAGGCTTTCACAAACGGTGAAGAACCCAAGTAGTTTGAAATAGGCTACCGATTTTGTAAAGCTTGTATTGTATCCTTATGTTTCTCAAATGGAAAAGAAACCTAGTTCTTTCACTTTTATGTCATCGTGCACAACGGTATCGTATGAAAAATGTTGATCATTGTAAAGTAAATCTTAAATTACCAATATTTACGTGGACATCATCGTCAACTTTGACATAAAAATCTGCATCCCACGTAGCAACAGCAGTAGCAAAATAAATCTTTGTCTTGGCTGACAATTCGAGGTACCCTTCAACATGGTCCTGCGAAAGAGGCATAGAGATGAACATGTTATGCTCAAGACTCAAGTGAGCTGCAAGCATACACATGTGGAACGAAGAGGACAATAACAACACAAGAACGACTAAAAGACATTACCAGCCTCAGGATATCTCCATGCTTTCTGTCCTCTGCTTCAACAGCTCTATCTAGAATACCTCCTGACGCGGCACTAGACAAGGAACGGAAATAACTTGTAAATTATCCCATGACCTAGGAATTTTAAGTGCAAATTAAGTTGAACCTAGCAAGGCATCTAGATTATGGAGGCTTGAAAGTTCTTTTACCTGGAGAGAAAGAAATAGAGAATGTACCGTCACTCCGTACGTGTACAAGTACAACCCACAAACACTGATCTTAGACTCTTAAGAAATTTTTTTTTTTTTTCGTGATTACATGGATACCTTTCAATTACCTACACTAGCATTTCATGCTTTTTATGAAATAAGGGTTTTCAACGACACGGAGTTGTGATAAATTGTAAATGGGGGAAACATAGTCTTGGCTTCCATCAGCTATAACTGAATGGGAACCAATGCATGAACTGCAGCCTACCAGATCAATGACTTAAACTACATCTGTGACGAATTATATTCTAGCAGACCACAATAGATAAGCCTTCCTATTTAACGTTAACTAGCAAGAACAAAGTTTAAATACTCACCTATGACCAATGACAAAGCGAATGATGATGCCCTTCTCTTCCTCCAGCCTCTTTCGTTTCTCGCCTATAATTCATGTTTTGCACAAGCAAGAGTAATTAGACAACGGATGTGAAAAAAAATCCAACAGAAAACAACAACGAAGACATTACAGAATCAATTTATGTACCTTGTGGCATCCACGTAGCACGAACTGAATCTCTTCTTTTCCGGCTGCTAAAAGCAGTATTAATTCCAACAACCATCAGATACCTTCTCTTCCCAGTTGAATCAGTCTTCGAGTCACCTGATAAAGGAGAGCCACTACGTATCGACTCCTGTGTTGCCCTTGCTGCAGCTAACTCCATCTCTAAATTTGAAATAGTCTTATCTAATGTCCTATTTCAACACACAACATAAAGTTTTTGATCAGAAAACTTAGAAATCAACCAAAATCGCGAAACATTATGTTCTTGTCCGAAAATCATAACTTACTGTATAGCATTATGAGTCTTATAAACCTCCCCAAAAATGTCTTTATCTTCGCGCTTCACCTCCTTCTGATTCAACTAAAAGAACCAGATCAGTAAACATAAAAGAAAACTTCAGATGAGGAACCTGATATACAAATTTTAATACATTAGCGAATAACAAATCTCGCGATGATACGAAATTAAGTTAGAGATGAAACATTACAGATTTCGGATTGCAACCCTCTGAAACTAAATTTAATTTTTCTTCTTCCATAGCTGTTCTTCGTGTGATACCTTTACTTTCTGGTACAGTCCACATTCTGCAAACGCCACATAAATTTCCATAAAAACTTCATGACATCTCAACCAAAAGTTTCATCATTAAACTTGACCAAAATGTTTCCAAAGAAATTCATGCATGTTCAATCAAATTCAGAAAATAATTAACCATATAAAAGCCTGGAATTTCAGAATCATCCAACTAATTAAAACAAAAATAACAAATTTATCAAATATAAAAGGAAACTAAATTTCACAATACACAGGCCGTCGGATTGAAGGATTGAAGGATTGAAGGATTGAAGAAAGATCAATGGACAAAAACGGACAAGGCTTTGTGGAAGGTAAAACGGGATTTGTGAATAGCACTACCCATCAAATCCAGCATCAAAACCAATAACGACCATTTGTTCATGATCTAAAAATAGAAAATTTTCTAATAAAACTTTCCAATTGAGTTACCACTCTAGGAAACTGGCTCGAACCCACTACAGAAACAAGTACAAAGAAGTGGTTGATTGAATCATTTCCAACAATTCAAACAAAGTGAATTTAAAAAATAAATAAACAAAAATTGTTCATAAGAAACAGTACCTATTGGTGAAGAGCATTCCGGCACAGAAGCAGCTTAAACAGAGAAAAAAGGTCCATTTCTGAGAAATAAAACTTCTAGATGATGATGGGCCTCCTCTGCTTTTCCAAGACATCTTCTTCTTCTTCTTCCCCAATTCTCCTCTGCTTCCAAAACAATCAGCTTTCTGAAGCAAAACCCATGAAAGAATGTGGAAGAAGAAGAAGAAGCACTTTTTCGAAAGTGAGCTTTTTTGAGGTACAAGATTTGAGGGCAGAATATGGAAGAAAGTAGAGTGCTCTGTTTATCAACTTGTCATTTGTATTGTTCCTTTCTTTATCCTTTTGCTCTCCTCTCTTCTAGTTTCTCTCTCTCTCTCTCTCTCTCTCTAGTTTCTCTCTATCTAGAAACTCCACTTCGCAGGCAAGGGACGTTGAACAGAAGGGAGACTAAATGACCAACAGTACCTGTCAGACTAAATGACCCTAAACCTAAATTACCAAACAGTACCTGTCAGACTAAATGACCTGAGTGATAGTTACAGTATTACCCTTCAACATGTGTTTTCTTTATCTCTCAATTTTGCTTGAGTTCTTATTAATAGTTTATTCCTCTTCCAACTACACACATATATTGGGTGGGAGTAGGGCCATGCAGACTGTCGACATGTTCTTATCACTGGTTGTCACATGGGAAAATGTGGGTTTTGGTTCACACTTCACTTTGTGAGACGTGTATGATGGTTTCTTTTGAACTAGATGAGAGCCTTTTTTCTATGAACTTTCTAAAGATTTGCAATTGTAGGTAGCTAGGTAATGAATGATATTTTGTGGGCGTATTATGTTATCAAATTAAAAAAGATTTGTAATTTACGTAATTAAAAGTATTTGTTTCAGTATTTTAGGTCTTAGGTTTGGTTCTTCTATCTCATTAAAGTTTTGCTTTATTGTTTGGGTACAATATTTGAACCATAGGTGACTGTTTGGTACAATGTTTGAACCATAGTTGGATAATTGTGTAGCTAATATAATCTAGAGTAATGGTGTTACTAACGTCAACGCGTGCATGATTGACTCCCAACTAATGTACAGACTACACGTATGCTTGGACGACTTTACTAGCATAATTCAAGAATCGATAAAACTTGCGATCCCCTATGGGGGAATGCCGAATGCACCTATCCCACCTTTTGCAAATAACTATCTTTTTTGTCTAAAATCTATAACCAAAACCATTCAATTTCTTAATCTTCATTTGAAAATCATATCTACAAAAATAAATAAATAAATAAATAAGAAATCGTTTAGTCATTCAAATATATCAAATAAATAGATGGTTCATCATAAATATGTTATTTGGTATTCACACCATCGATTTGTTCCATACATTTCAAATTACTAAATGATCTTCGATTCAGATGTTTTTTAGTAGGAATGATCTTCAAACCAAGATTAAGTAGTGAACGTTTCAATTATAAAATTCATACGATTAATATACGTTATTCAAAATAAGTTATGTGCATTCCCTTGTAGGAAGACACAAGTATTATTCTTCAAGAAGTATAGTGTTACAAGCATCCTACCTAGTGATCCTTAGTAGAGTTGACCATGGACGTTACCCATAATACAGTCAAGTAGACAAATACGTACATAGAGAGATAGGGCGAACATTTGATTCCATTTCTTTGCTTAGGACTCGCAACTCGCAAGAGCACGTCGACATGTTTAGAGAGTTTATCACAAAAATGTTAAACAAGTAATTAACAACAGTTCTTATATTTAAGCCCCCACTTGTGGTGCTTATAAATCGTTTACGACGTTTGAACAACTAAATAATGCACAATATATGATAGTAATACATTCCACATGTTTAGAGAGTTTATTACAAAAATGTTTGCGTATCATCTAATATCACAAGAAGAACTTCTAGCTCATGAAAATTCAACAAAATCCACATCGAAGATGTAAAAGGAGAACCCCTACCTCTTAAAACCATTGCATCTAATGCTATTTTTACTGTTTTTAAAGGAAAGGGCATATGAATAAATGTATTATACTCACTATTCTTAAAATTCCCGCTTACCCCGCCTAACCCACCTAGGCGCCCCTTTAGACATAAAATATATAACTTTCATTTTGCATTTTTTTTAATAAATTGTAAGAGACTTGTCCAATACTAAGATGAACACGCATGATATGATTGTCTACCAAGTTTTCAATATGTTCTAATACTTTATAATCTATATGTCATTCTATTTTACAATTTATATATCATAATACAATTATGTTTTTTTTAAGTATACATGTAATTAAATGTTATATAATAAATTTAATTAAAACTTGGTTATAGTATATATTGTTTTGAGAATTGGCCTTAGGGACCTTGATTACCTTTAGTAGATAATTACTCTTAATTAATCCACCAAATTATGCATTTTCTAACTCTCTCAACGTATGTGATCTTTACAAGAAATGGGGCCTGCAACACATAATTCTAAACTCATAACTTTTCAAAGGAAATGACCACGAACTATGGATATCATTGGTTGGAATTTTGCACGAAAGTACTTCATCGAGCAAAAGATTAGTCGACGTAACAAACGATTTAGCCGACAGGAAATCAAATTAGTCTGGAAAGTCATTTTTTCTTGTAGTTTAGTACTACAAGTCTACATCAACATATTACACCCCTAATTAAGCTACAGACTAATCCATGCTTAGACTTTATGCAAAACAAATATAAACACAATTATAGTAAGATGATGTTTCTAGTGTTATTGAACTATATATATAACTAATTAGGATTAAATCTAATAACATAAAAGTTATCACACCATTTTGATTAAGTGCATAGCAAACCACAAACATTTCTCAAATTTAATTAACAGATTAAAAGTTATTGAAGGTAAGAATTCAATACTACGTATCATTCAATGATATATTAAATTTGATTTCCACAACTATTTAAATATTTCATATTTAATTTCATCCATTCATTTCTCGTATCATCCAATATTACGTAATATTGAAGAAAATTATATAACGAGAAAAAAAAAACTTTTGGGGGGATATTTGAAACAAATAAAAAAGCCTCTTTACTCGTGGTTCATGAATCATGATTTGAGATTTGTGAGGGTTTTTATTTTATAATCCTATTAGGAAGAGACACTTAACAAATATGAGAATCTCCCAAGCTGATGATGAGAACCTGGTTTGTACACATAAAGGGAAGCCAAAGGCAACAAGCTGGGCTGGAAAGGTTGCCAAGTGCACGTGATCAGATCTAAGCACCCTGTTACGTGGCACGATATGATTAGTAGGACCTTAACCATGTCGATTAATCATGTGACTTGTGGTGCTCCAACTCACGTGGAAACTGCAAAAGTCTGCATGGCACTAGGGCCACGTGTCACGTGGTATTATTGAGTACTTGCACGTTAAGTTTTACGATTCCTTGGCCACTAAAGAGGGCCGGACATCCTCTCTGCTTCTTTCAGGAGGGCAAATTAACTTAATTAAGTAGCTGGGTTTAAATTTAATTAATGTGTTGGGATAATGATTCTTGGATTTGCCCTCAAATTATAATTTGCACTTGGATTCAATTATTTTTTAATTACTGGAAATTGAGAGCTAAGTTTCAATTTAGTTGGAAGTCTCCATATTGGACGGTTTGGACCATTTATTTAATAAGCTCATCAGAACCTAGAACTTAGTAAGTTTAGATAAACTCGAAGTTCTAAAAATATTCATCTATTACTTCCATAAACAGTGAATCAACCATATGCTAATAAGCCAAGTTTTATTATTCTCTTAAAAAAAAATAAGAGCGCCAATATTTTTTTTGTTTTTGGCATTTTGGATAAGATTTGGACTTAAAGTTCAACATTCGTTTTCTTTTTGGGTGAACATGCAAGGAGCAAAATCCAAACATAACAAGAAGGATTTGAACTTGCAAACTTAAGAAATCATGTATCCATCATCTGAACTTTTAGCAAATTCATACATATCAAGAATATACTAATTTGGACTTGCAAAGATATTTATCGATCATCTTCTAAAGTAGTCCGTAAACCATTAAAAGATTCACGATTTTAATAGCCTAAATTGTGAATAAAACCAAACTTAAAAAATCATGTATAAAAATTGCAAATTAAGAAAGAAAATAAGGTGCGTTGTTGAAATCGGTTGGAAGATGTTTGCTTCGAAAAGGATTCCCCGTCGCTTTACAGCAGCACTACTACTGTTCATATATTCTCTCTAACTCTAAGCAACCCAAAGCTGCCATTACACAAGCTTGGTTGGTGCTGATGCATCCCATTTACCAAATGCAACAGAACTACACAAGCCTTTATCATGAAGCCAAAGGGTATTTCTGTACCAAATTATAGTTTCTGCCATTTTTGCCAATTTGCAAAGGAAGCTAAGCTATAGCATTATTTTATATGTTCTCTAGCTATATCATTATGGGATGACCTTTTTCGTACAAGTGAAGGTACTTTGTTGAATTCTTGGAGATGTGCCATTTAGGTTGCTTATGATAAGAGTATGATTGCCATTGTCTATGGCTTTAAGCAAAATCTGATTAGCTTTTACATCAAATGAGGGAAACAAGATTTTGTTTACCACCTCAAAAGAGCTAAAAATAAAGGAAAAGGTTCGTCATTCCAAGATGTTGGTTGCTAGTTTGATTTAATTTGTGAGCGTGATATATATTGTTCACGTATATGAATAACATGACAGGCTCGTGAGGAAGGGTTAAAGTTTGATATACATGGTTGACATATTTTTTAGCAACTTAAACTATCTTTCAGAGTCATTATTATATGTCTAACCTGGTATTTTGATCTGGTTGGAATTAACATGGTATCTCTCTTAAATCTAGTTGGAAATGCATATAAAGAATGATGTAACCTCAATCGTCTTAAACTTTTCCACGTCATACTCAAGATTCAAACCGAATTTTAATTTCATCATCTCTAACCCTAATTGTTGTTGTTTCACAGTTTCTAGCATTCCATACAATTTAAAAATAAATCATTTTCTAGTTCATTCAAATTTTAGACATGTAAAGTTTTTCTGACTTCCATTTTCATAATAGGAATGCTTAGACTAGATCCTCACGCACGTATGATTCTAACCACAAATGCATATGAGCTCTATTATAGAGTCAACAATAAAAAAATTATTCACACGCCAACACATTATAAAGTCTTTAGTTTCAAAAAGTCTCCACTGCCGGCAAGAAAAATATAATAATACAATTTTTACCAAAAAAAAAAAAAAAAAAAACAAAGATAGTGCAATCTTAGTCATGAGGATTCTCTCCGGATCCTGTTTGTAAGGATCTTGGAGATTCTCAAATCGTATCCATTCATCGTACATCGTGCAGCAAAAAATTATTTTAAATACTTTATTTAAAATTAAAATATGAATAGTACCTGATGAAAACTAATCGCACGATGTACGATGAACGGATAACATTTGAGGATCCGGAGAGGATCCTCATTCCAATCTTAGTAGTTGTGCTTTCATTATTAAATACACCAACTTTAGCTGAAATGGAGTTGTTAGCTCTCATTTCATATGTATCATCCAAACCATACTACAAGCTACAAATTCTCCTTCATCCATTTCAAAATGTCAATTCCCCTCCATCCTTCTCTCTCTCTCTCTCTCTCTCTCTCTCTCTCTCTCTCTCTCTCTCTCTCTCTCTCTCTCTCTCTCTCTCTCATACGCAGCCGGCCGGGCCATGAAGGCATGTATGTCCCTTCTAAATTGAGCCATCGTCTTCTATCCACTGCTTTCTATCTGCAGGCCCATACAAAAACATGTGCCATCTGCATGTAATCAATTCCCTTTATTCCCTCCCAACCCTTGTTGACAGTTTGCTTTTGGTTTTGGTATCTTCGAGAATTAGAATTGCAAAATAGTGTAAATAAAACAACAATATAATGTCATGCAATATAGGAAGGCAAGAGTGCACAAATTACTTATAACATGGTGTATATTTCTTATGTGTTAAAAACTATAACATGAGTTGACGATTCGGTTGACATATCTCACCTAATATCATCTAAATTTTTACGATAGGTGGTTAAGATGAGAACAATATTAGTATTATTGGTATCATGTTAGGCTGATAAAGTTCATCATGATTGTATTTTGCTTGTTATCCTTGAACCCTAAATCTGTGTTTTTATACAATAGACATCTATATATATGTTTTTTTTTTCGGTTGAAAACATCTATATATATGTTTATATAAACAATTTAAGATAGAATGAATCGAAGGAAAAAAAAAAAACAAATTACTGCCCTTGTGTATACGTTAAGTGCTTATAGAAGGTTGTGTGATATAGTTGTTTATATATGAATCCTAACACTTTTAGATCTGCAACACGAGAGATTCTACATTAATCTCTCGAGTCCCAATACCCCACATTTTAAATTTCCCAAATTTATTACTCAATTATTGTTTAAAATATCGGTTTTGGTAATATCAATATACAAATTTGTGAAAATTCGATGGATTTATCGACATAGATATCGGTTGCTTTCCATGTAAATAATGAAAATTTGCTTAAAAACGTGGAAATTTGAAATGAAATTTTGGAAAATGTCATATGGCATTTTTATAGATATTTAACCGAGATGTCAAAAGATCGATGACATTCCCCTTTCCATATCTTCACTAATTTTTCTGATATCATCGAAGAAATTTCAAACACGGCTCTCAACTGTCTTTTTCAAACTTATTGCATCATAATCAATAAATTGTACCGAAAAATAATTTTAAATTTTAACAGACCAATAAAATGCAATAAACCCTAATAGAGACTCAGTACACATAAACCATACGACCCAATGGACCATTGTCGGATGCAATGAAGCCCGATGGCGGAAGAACGACTCGTCGTATTACTCAAAAGGTGCGGACTGCCTCGCAAATAAACGGTCTGTCGTTGGGTTCTTTAAATGTGCCACGTAAGCCCCCCTCTCCAACCGCTCCGCCGCAAACCGCAATCGTCTTCCTTCTTCTGCTTCCATCGAGCTAAACAGAAAGCTCCAGAAACACAAAAATGGAGGCGAAAGGAAGAAACCTCAAGATTGCAGTAGTCGCCCTCGCTTCTCTGACAGCTCTCTCCGTCTTCTTCTTTGCGCGGCACCGGAGACGCCGCCGGAACGCAAACTGCCCCCTAAGTCGATGTTATTTACGAGCCGATCACCTCAAGCTGCAGTACGGATTCAAGCGAGTTTTAGCTGACAATTCCTACTCTCCCTTCAAGCATCTGAACTTGAATGGTTCTCCGGAAGGTATATAACTTTGGTTTCACTCATAATTTTATTGATTTTGTTTTTTAATTTTCGGAAACTTTAGTGAAATTTGAGTTTTGGTGATAGATAAGAACTGGAATTCGCATCCTTATGAGGCTGAAATCACGGGATTGGTGGAAAGTTTTCAGCTTGAGGAGTTTCGAAAATGTATTGGAATTACAGAGAAGAATGTGGGGGGTTTGGAAGAAATGAGTGAGTCGTATGAGTGGGTGGAGACCGAGTCGAAGTTGAAGGAACTCGTTGAGGTTTTGAACAAAGAGAAGGTATTTGCTGTTGATACGGAGCAGCATAGTTTTCGGTCTTTTCTCGGTTTTACAGCTCTAATACAGGTAAATCAGTGGTAAAGGAATTTAATTGGGTGTGAAATTGTGTGTGCATTTCTAATTTTGGTAATATTTGATTAGATTTCTACTGAGAAGGAAGATTACTTGGTGGACACGATTGCTCTGCATGATTGCATAAGCCTTCTACGGCCGGTTTTCGCTGATGCTAGTATTTGTAAGGTAAAAATAGTAATTACTCTTTTGTGCATATGTTACTGATTTGGGTACAAAAGTGTGAGTATGTATTAGTATATTGTAATGTGTAGTATTATGATGGTAGATTGTGATTGGAGTACTGTTGATGATGGGAATTTTATGTGACGTGTGTAGGTGTTCCATGGGGCGGATAGTGATGTTCTCTGGCTGCAAAGGGACTTCCATATTTATGTTGTTAATATGTTTGATACTGCAAAGGTTAGCTGTCTGTATACCGTTATTTTGGATGACATGTTCATTATCTAAACATCAACTGAGAGAGATAGAGAGAGAAAGAGAACGATGATTTAGCAACTCTCTGGTATCTGTTTTGAACTCATTTTCGTATTTTATTATTACACTGCAGGCTTGTGAAGTTTTGTCAAAGCCGCAGAAGTCACTGGCATATTTGCTTGAATCTTACTGTGGAGTAGTCACTAACAAGTTGTTACAGGTTTGGCCTCGAGGCTTTTTTATTCATGTTCTTTCTGTTTGCCGTTATCTTATAACGAGCTACTAATTGGTCAACATGGCTTCTGATTTCATGATTCTTTTTAATACATAAAGCAAATATTTAACATTTCTTTAGGCTTGAGTATTTAAATGACACTTTCATATATTTAGTAATAACCCATGTTCTGACCAACATTTTCACATTGGTTTTGAAATGCTATGGAGATTTCTGAATAAGGGTTTTAGATGTAACCATTCTCACGGTAGACCTGACATTGCTTCGTATTGTTTCTCATATTGGTTTGTAGCGTGAAGACTGGAGACAGCGCCCCTTGTCAATTGAAATGGTACAATATGCTCGTACAGATGCGCACTATCTACTCTATATTGCACGCAGTTTAATTGCTGAGCTGGAAATGCTGGATAACGGTACACCTTCCTTCTTTGTGTAACAGCTGCTTTTCAGACCTTTGACGTTTCACTTGTTGGAATGGTCAGATAAGAAAAATTAAAGATGATACATGAATCATTGTATGTCCACGTGCACGCTTCTGTGAATGTTATTCTGCGGAGAGGTCATAACTTAAATTACAGAATGTGATGAAAGTTTTAATTCTTAAGTAAAAGAAGGACATTGTATGATGTGTGGACGTTTGTGAACATTTCTATCTGGAGAATTGGAAACCTTGATTAGAAAAATTCATAGGATTGGTATGACTGTGTGACATGATAAAGTTTATTATTTGTGATGATAATTTTCTACTAATCTTATTTAGCATGAGCTAAACTAAAACACACTGCATGTGTTATGTGGTACTTAACTCTTGCTTAGCCATGATTTCAAGTTGATAGCATTTTAAGACTATGTTGTCTCTTTCTAATAGTCATAGCATCAAAAGTCTAAATATCTCACTGTATCAGAAAACAACGGTCCCAATGACAAATTACATTTTGTTCTCGAGGCTAGTCGGCGTTCAAACTCGATATGTTTGCAACTGTACACTAAAGAGATAGAAGCTTCTCCTGGAGAGTCTGCTGCTTCATCAATTTTTAGCCGTCATTTGAACGGCCAAGGAGGGATTTCATCAGTTTCTCCTGAAGTCCAGGTTTGCTTCTTTTGATGTTCTTGACTTTTGAGGCGGTTGCAAGTGTTGCATATATTCAATAAATTATATTAATGCAAGGGTGCACTGGAATCTGGTTTCCCCCAAGTCTTTGCATTGCCCATAGTGAGCTTTATCTTTCATGGGGGCAGGGTTGGATTGACTGTTTGGGGTGTCTTGGGTGATTTTAGGATTCAGTCACTAACCCTTTATTAGGCTGGCACGTTAGGTTTGTTAAAAGGACCAAGAAAGCTTTCTGGATCATGGTCTGGTTGTGTCTATTTTGGGCATTTGGGTTGAGAAGAACTTTAGGATTTTTTAAGTGGTCAACCATTCATCTTAGAATTGAGAGGACAGCCCTTGAGGCGGTTCCATGGTTTGGTCTACTATGGTGCTGCCAGCCTCTTTGGTTAATTTGTTAGAATTTATCTTCTCCTACCTTTTCTTTCTAGGTTCTTGGACGCTTCTTGTATTCTTCTGTTGCACTTTCTGTTAACGTGTGTTACTAATTAGAATAAGTATGCTTTATGCAAAACTTTGTATTTTGTTTCAGGATGCTGTGAACAGATTATGTGCATGGAGAGATTTGATGGTTAGTTCCTTTTCCAAAAATTTGCCACAAAGGATGATGCTGAAAGTGTGTGTATATATATATGTATTTCTTTTTTTTGAAATTTTCTAAAAATGACATTACAGTACGAAGTTATGAATCTGCTCTCAATTAACTTATCTCGTGCTACTTAGACACATATCATTCTTGTTTCCATGTTTTCAATTGTACATTGGGTTTTATGGTCATAATAGTTTTTTATTTGATCTTGTAACGTTGCACCTGAGTGCACTGAGATCACATTCTAGATACTTAAGCAATCACTTGGCATTTGCTTCCTTTCCAGGCTCGTGTACACGATGAGAGCTTAAGATATGTAATATCAGATCAGGCTATTGTTGCCCTTGCAGACAAAGCTCCAACGAACCCTGCAGACATATTAACCACCATTGCTGAAGCTGATTGCAATGCAGATTCAAGTTTTGGTTCTGGCCTCTCATCTCCATCCCCTGTCGTTTACAGTCATTTGGATGACTTTCGTCATCTGCTCCATAACAAAATAGGCAACCCTGATAATTTATTTTCTAAGATTCTTCAAAACTGCCTGGGTCCAAATGGGAGTTGCCCACTGTCCATCTTCAATTATGCTTTACTGGTAGAGTGTAATATGAAAGTGCCACTAACTTCTAGAAAAAATGGGTCGAGAAATTCAAAGCAAGTTGCTCGAAAGTCGTCTCGGCAGCTATTTGTTCAAAAATTTTCTTGTAAAGCTCCAGTTTATCATAATTGCAGGATCTATGCAGATGATGGCCGGTTGCTTTGTTACTGTGACCGCAGGAAGCTTGAATGGTTAGCAATCATATCTCAAAAAAAACATTTTACCATAAAATGTGTTGAATTTGATATGGTCAATGTTGTATTCTTACAGGTATCTTCGGCAGGATTTGGCAAAACTTGTTGATGAAAATCCACCTGCAATTATGCTTCTTTTTGAGCCCAAAGGCCGTCCAGAAGATGAAGGCAATGATTTTTACATTCAAAGTAAGAAAAATATATGTGTTAGCTGTGGCGAAAGAAATCATTACTTACGCTACCGAATAATTCCCTCATGCTACAGAATGCACTTCCCTGAACATTTGAAAAGCCACCGTTCTCATGATATTGTCCTACTATGTGTGGACTGTCATGAAATTGCTCATGCCTCTGCTGAGAAGTATAAAAAACATATCGCTGCAGAATTTGGGATTCCACTTTTTGTTCGCAGAGTGGTTGACTCAGAACAATCTCAGGCTACATCTGAAGCATCTGTTCCAGAAACAACTTCTGAGGAACCAGGTGTATCTCCTTTACAATTGCGCATTGCTGCTATGGCTCTTCTGCGCCATGGACCAAGAATGCCATCCAGCCGCCGTGAAGAACTGACAGAGGTACATGAGCATATATTAAGCCCTTGATTTTGAGAAAATGATCACAATGGTATTGACTTTTGTAATGATTTTACGTTAGTTTTGACATCAAACGTTTTACTACTGTTGGTGTGTGATTTTAGCATCAGCGGTTTGTAGTATTGTTGGTTTGTTAGTTTAGGAGCTTATGTGTGTGAATTCAATCTTAATCGCTTTGCAGATAGTAATGAGGTATTATGGAGGGAGGCAAATATCTGAGGAAGATTTAGAAAACGCTTTGTTGGTTGGCATGAGTCCCAACGAGAGAAGACAATTTGAGAAGAAGAAAGGACTTTCTTTAAAGCATTCTAAGGGGATTATTCAACCAGATGCAGAGCAGGAGAGAACTACAATTACCATGTACACATCTGCCATTGTGAACGCATCGGAAGTTGATCCTCTACTTGATTCATGCACCACTGAAGCAGAAGCATATACCGGAACAGAAAATGGAGATGCTTTCATGCTGAAGGATGCTGATTTGGGGACTGAAGAAGAAGCTTTTGCTGTTGTTGAAAAGAACATGAACTCAGATATAAGTGGAGTTGCTGATAGTCAGTTTATATCTGTTGTAAATGCTGATGGTGACGGTGATGGTGAGAGAGATACACCGAACGGATCAGTTGATTTTAGTCATGCCGGATATGGTGCAACTTCCCACCGTAAACGTAGATCAAAAATGTCACTTTTAGGACATGGTCCACATGGCAAGCAAGTTGTGGATCATCTGCTAAAGGAATATGGTGAAGATGGCGTTTCTCAATTTTGTCAAAGGTGGAGACAAGTATTCGTTGAATCTCTTCATCCTCGTTTTTTACCTGCCGGCTGGGATATAACGCACAGGTACATTCTTGTAGTGCTAAGTATATCACATATGGAAATTAGCGCTGGCATGCCGCTTTGGATGCATGTCAGCGGCACCATCACATCGTCGTCGTCATCTCTCCCTCTGCTTTTTGTCCATGCTTCATGCCATTTGTTTATAATTATGTTTAGCTGCTGAAATTCTGTTCATTTGTGCCAAGGGGTTGATAATCGGCACTGTTTTTTCCAGTGGTAGGAGGGACTTCGGCGAATTTAGCGTCTACAATCCTCTCAAGAAGGCTTCTGCTGCTGAATGTTTATGAATCGACAGACCGGTTGCAAGACGAGCCAAAATTATGAGGATTTTGTTCGTCCCTCGATCCTCCTGTCAACCTCCATTCCAAAAGCTGCCTTGTAACCTATTTGTTTATCTTCTAATTTTTTACTTTTGGATTACGAATTTCGCCATCATTTAGCAAACATTCGCTACAATCTCTCTTTAGATCGAACTCATTGGAATATTTCGTATTGGTGTGGTTTTTTTTTTTTTTTTGGAATTTTGAGTTTTAAGAGTTTCGAATATGATTAGTTTCGAACACTAAAAATGCGGGATTTTCATTCAACACTAAAAATGTGGGAATAAATTAGTTTCGAACTCGTTATTTATAAGATTCGAATCTTTCGAATCTTGTATACAAGTGAAGAGGAATATCGGTAGACCGACCGTTAAGTCCCGTGTAACTGATTAATTAGTGGGAATATCTAAAGGAGGCAATGCAACACCCTAATAAACAAAGAGAAAGGCACAAATGTTCATCGGTTATTAGTCTAATTAATTAAAAGCCACAACACCACAAAAATCCATTCCAATTTTTACCAAAACGGTACTAGTTATAACCTCCCCAGATTCATCAAGCTTCTCAAACCACCCATGCCCCCAACCTGGTTGAGCAGCTGCGGATTACCACTCATATTCCGGGTTACCGCTCGCATGTCGCCGCTGTTCAAACTCCGGAGCAGCGCTCTCCCCTTGCTAAAATTCTTGCTAACAGCTTTGCACGCTTCAATCAGCTCTTCTACCTGTCTAACTTCATGACCAGAACCCCTTGCTATCCGTTGTCTCCGCAACTCGCTTACCTTTAGGTTCGGGCTGTCCAACTCTTGAGCAGTCATTGAATCCATCATGACCAAGAACTGCTTCATCTGGTTCTGATTTTCCTGATCATCGCCGAGTCCTGCAGGAAATAACCGGCTCGTACATTCTGCAGGGAGCATCGAAGCGAGCTGGTTAGGTGTGCCGAGTTTTAGCTTGGTCTGAAACAACACTTGCATGGTCCTTATCGTAAATCCGCCCTGTAAAATATTTTCCAATATGTCTTCGTGTTGATCCATCGGAACAGCTTCGCGAATCTTGTTCGCAAGTCCAGGCAAGTCCCCCATGCCTAACAGACGCCGGACAAAGGGTTTCACATCGAAGGCTTCCAACTGATCCGTGTGCTCTCCTGTTCCGATAAATATAACAGGACTCTTTGTCGCTGCAACAGCACTGAGTGTACCGCCGCCCTTTGCGTGACCGTCCATTTTCGTTACAATAACAGCTCCAACCGCAACGCTTTGCTTAAACGCTTGAGCTTGATGAAATGCAGATTGTCCGATACTTGCATCCATAACAAACACAACAAGGTCGGGACTGATTGCTTCGGAAAGTTGACGCATCTCTTCGGAAAGAGCAGCTTCTTGCTTGTGCCTCCCACTAGTATCAACAATTATGAGATCAAAACTATTGCTCTGATCGTTTTTTAACCTCTCCACACCTTCGACCGCAATTTTCACAGGGTCCGTCTCTGTGTAACTTCCATAAAACGGAACCTTAGCCTTGGCGGCGTTTTGCTTGAGCTGATCGAAAGCGCCAGCTCGGAATGTGTCTGCACAAACTAAGGCAGGTTTCCAGCCTTTGTTCTTATGATAATACGCGTATTTTGTACACGTTGTGGTTTTTCCAGACCCTTGTAAACCAACAAACATTACAACTTGGCTCGGTTTCTTCCCTTTTTTCGGCACAAGCTGATCGGGTTTCCCCGATGGATCCTGCAGCATTTGGCAGAGTTGATCGAACACGGCTTGCTGAATGATCTTGCGCTTGTTGTGACCGGCAGCGAGATCGGACAGATTGACATTCTTTTTAACGTTGATCTGCATGTCGCGAACGAGACTGAATTGGACGTCGGACTGTAGCAGAGCGCGACTGATTTCGTTGAGGCAGTCGTTCAGGACCTTCTCGTCGACCACCGTCGCATTGATCATCTGCTGGAGGGCACGGGATATGCTCCCTCCTAATTCCGCCAACACCATTGTTGACTGTTTGATTGATCGGTTTGGCTTGGTTGTGAATTTTGAAAGTTGAAGATCAAGGTAGCGTAGAGTTCAAGTTTTCGATGAGTTCGTTTTGTGTTTTAAGAGTTCTATTTATTTATAGTTTGTAAGTTTCTTGGTGTTCAAGTAATCTCCTTTTTCTATTATAGTTGGAAGAGATACTCTCGTGTCACTAATCCACTACGGGGCAACCTACCAGGACTATTATCTAGTAACTTGTGAGAATCCCTCTTCTAATGGAATTAAGTTTAGACTGGATTTTCCTATTTTGTGTAGGAGTTTAATCTGTTTTCTTCTCCAAACTGTAAATTATTTCGATCATTTTAAACCTAGTCGGGACAATATGCGACCACAGCGTATTTTTTATTACAATTTCGTTCACTTGATTAGTATAGAGAAATAATTACACATGCATTTGATAAGCCACATAAAATTTAAATACTTTCGATTCCAGCAAATTTTCGCACGTTGATTTTCCATTGATAACTTAAAAGATGATCGGTTCAGATTAAACAAAATATTATAAATCCAGTCGAGTGATTAAAGCTGTATTTGGGCATAATTTAATAACAATTCCATTTAATAACGAATTGACAAGTCAATTGTTATAGATTGTCTCACTCTCTCCCTCTCTCCCTCCCTCTCTCTCACACTTACCCTTTATTTTTTACTGCCTCTCACCTATCCAGGATAATGGAACGAGAAACAGAACTACAAAATCACGTTTCACTGCAAACTGCCCAATCTCAACTACAGAAACGAAGCCTCCGATCAATAGCGCGTATCGGTGTAAGATCAAACTTGTTCCGACTCCAATCATAAAAGGTCATCTGCAAATGGAAACCAAAACCGAGTATAGCTCGATGTAATAGAAGCTATAAATGCTAGATATGGGATGTTTACAGGTGAAAACTTACCGTCGTTTTATATCATTTCGGGCTTTGGAGCCCGCTACAGAGACAACAATTGAGACTTATGATCAATGCCGTTGAAGACAAAAGTTCCGGACAAGGGCACAAACTGTCTTGTTATAAGCTGTCAGTAACAGTGTCAGAAAAGTACATGTCAGTTTAAGTAGCGGTATGATATCACTAACCTACACAGGACGCAGAGCTGGAAACACAAACCTTAATCACTTCCTGAGATGCAATTCCTCCAATGAAAGCAGCGACTGCGTGGAGCTCGGCAGCACCAAATCGACACATCTCATTGATAAGGTCCTCAGTTAATGTTACGCCATTGCAGCCCACGTCATTAAGCAGGCCAACAGCGGTAGTCTTCAATCGAGATATGTCCTCATCCATTAAACTACGGGGAAAGTGAACATGCAAAATCAGTACAATATTACAAATTTGTACCGTAATATGTTCATAAACAGTATCAGGTGTTACCCGTCAAATTGCCCAGGAAAACTGTTGTAATTGGCAGCAAATCGATCGACAGCTCTAAGCAAAACATAAAACACACTGGCTACGCTGTCATGAAAATCAAAGGGCAACGGTGAACTTCAAGCAAGACAAAACCATAGTTATATGTAATCATTTTTCCTTTGCCACTTCTACTTGACAATTAGCAAACGTTCTAAACCGGATAAGCATAGCACAGCATCCAAGTATCGGTTCCTTTAATTGACTACAAAATTAACTAAAAGGATTCTGAAATATTTATTGTTCAGATCTTCAAGAATATATTGTCCCATGAAATAAATAATTCTACAAACGATATAACTAGAAGCCAAAGTAACAAAATCGTAATGTACCTGTAATCCTCATCTGTTAGATACTTCTGCAACTCTGGTACGGTTGGAGAATTGAACTCATCTTCAACTAGGCGATACCTGCAAACCTACAAAGTAAAGATTAGTGTTCAATTGAAGTCAGCTAGGCAAAAATCAAGAGGCTTAAGTAAAATGATTCTGAAAGACTACAAGATCAAGCCCTAATATGCACACTGCATCCTTAGGTAAAAGACATTTCTGCTGGAGAGATGCCTCAGATCTAACATCCAACGGTTTGCAAACCTTATGGTCTAAAATGAATCCACAAATGAGGAACAGTCATCACAGAACGACATTTCATCACTGAATAACTATTAAAAATCCTAAAATAGTTGCAATAAAATAAATTACAAAGAGTAAGCCCATGGAAGACAGAATCAAATAGATTCCTTACCCAAAAAACAAAAGTTTAAAAAAGGTGAAAATATATTTTAAAAAGGTAGGTGAAATTAAAATCTTATGAATATTTCTCGATCCACATTTACAATTAAACGAAATACTTGCAGCACTGGTGAAGCGATATAGGTAAGTCACACAATAAATTGGAACTCAAAACGCTTACTTTGAGTTTTCTTGCATTCTTGCATAAACTTTTTATGGTTGTCTTTGAGATGCTGTTTGGATCTCTACCAATTTTTTTCAGAATAGTCCTAACCCTTTGCTCAATAACGAGATAATCAGCCTCAGCCTTGGCTTGGTAGAGTTTCTGTAAAGATATATAGTGCCTACAAGAGGGTAGATAGAACTCTTGCATCAACAATTATTATTTTTAAACCATAACAAAAGAAAGACTAGAATTATTGGGAAGATCGGTCACTAACTCTGTCGAAGATGTCATGTCTGGTATTGATCCTTCGAGGGGTGCCTCGCCGCCACCTTCATTTTCTATGAATTCCTGCAAAGTGAAGATTTCTGATTATACTATTTGAAAAATTGACAATGGAATGGATCTGGATCTGGATAGACAAGCTAATTATAAGCATGTGATTTTCTCAATTAAAAATATTGGCAAGCTACACACATGTCCATTGTAAGATGGCTAAAATCTCTAATAACGGAAGCTAAAATGTCTAGTCGAGCAATTCCTGCGTTGACCATTCAAGGAAGAAAAGCTCGGCATGAGAACTCTGAAAACATGTTCCCTTCGATCATGTTGGGTATTTCACATAAAATCCGCCAATCTACCATTAAAATGTAGGAACAGGGTTCAAAGCTATGACTTCAAAATGCGCATGATTGGCGTTAAATTGCCTAAAAATTACACTAACTATCGGTAAACAGTTTTATAATCAGAGTTTTAGCCTCGAAACTTCTAGGCCCGATCTGTTGTTTTCCGGAGAAAAACAGAGGGCCTGTGTACCAAATCAGGAAAAGAGGAATCTATTTGAAACTCTAGAAGATATGCATTATGGTGATAAACACTTTATTCTGAGCACTCTCAGTTTAACACAAAAAAAAAGTTAAACATGCTATATCCAGAGGTCATGGAAAAAGTCACAAACCTTCAACGCTGCCACCATCACCCAAAAATCAGACGAGCTGGAATCTATTTCCACACAGCTATCTTCAATTACCTGTTGCAAGTCAGAACCTAAGACAAAATGAGAAGAAAAAAAAAGAATTAACCACTTGTACAGTCGGACTGATATTCAAACATCAATATTCGAGGCTGAACCACAGTATGATCTGAACCTCCAAAGAAGTATAGTGCAATACGCAAAGTTTACAAAGATGTATGAGTATTCTAGCAAATATGGATGATTTTATATTTTCTTTCCAGATTACTTATATTATGTTAATGATAGGGGGAAGGTGGATAAACTCTCTTTGTTCCGAAACAATGCCAAGCCAACCCCAACTCCATTGGAGTGAGAGTAGGATATAACAGTTTACCAAGCATGCCTGCCACACTGGCATCCATGCATGTACTCAAACCAAGTTCAATTTGCAGCAGTCATTAGCAAAAACATTAAAATATTTCATTAACATGAAGAAACATTCAAACTGCAAAACGTAAGTGACGACTATTTTGCCTATCTTGGAAATTTATACATACAATAGCATCTTCTGCAGAAATATACTGGAAAACTACAACCAAGCTTGAAAATAATACACTTACTAATTCCTCGTGGAGTAAAGACTTTGAAAGAGGCCTCAATGGCTTCTTTATAGTTATCTTCATCTAGTGCAGTCATCCTGGCTTTAATAAGCTCCTAAGCAATTCAAGAGCACAAGGAAATAAACAAATGTATTTACTAGAAAGCAATTGAGAAAATAAAAATGAACAGAAAATGTATGAATCAAGCATGTAAACCTTGAACTCTTTTTTCTCTTCCCTAGTTGATGGAAGTTTACCATCATGATTTTTTTCCCACTCCTCTGCCATCTTGACAAGAATGAGGACGTATGGCGTGTGCTTGTGGGCAACAGGATCTGACACGTCCAGATCAATAGTTTCCGCGTACCTATTGTCAATAAATAATAGATTCAATATCTAGAAAATAAACAAAAGGAATTACGCATATATTATTGAACACGGACATATAGGCTAAGAAATCAGAATACTAGTCATCAGCTCATGTAGGCAAAAGCAAATTAGCATAAAATACACATGCAAATACTTAGTTATCCGAAATCCGAATAAGTAATTCTGAAAATGCCTCAGATGAAAATATGAAAAATAGAATTTCATACCTTTTAAGCTCCGGCCATGGATTATTTAAACGAAGGTCATCCAGAAAATGTTCAGGTTTTGACTCAATCACAGTATGCTCCTGCCCCAAAAAAACGTAGAGAAAATGGAGAACATAGTAATACTCAGATTCAAAGAAAAATATTACAAACATAACTCTGTGAGATCCATTTTTCACCTTGCCATCTAGATATTTATAAAATTATAGGTTTGGATAACAAAACCATGTCCCTATAAGCAAGCATATTCCGCTTCTTTATGATGTAATTAATCAGAGAAACACCTATCATCATTACACTATCAAGCTTCAAACTAGGACACGGCTATAGATTATCATATCTCATCCCTCATTACTCTCACCAATTGGAGGATAAAAACTCAAATGCTCACATTCTGGAATAGTAATTCCAAGATAGAGAGAACAGCTTTTACAAAAATCTAAAAACAGCATTACCTTCAAACTGATACGGACAAGCCCAGTTAGGCCATAAGAGCGAGCAAAGATCAGTATCACATTTGCCTCCCTGCAGATTCTATCAAGCTTTACCATTGAACTTTCCCCTAGCTGATGGTTCAAATTAGAAAATCAGGGATATTGCTATTAACAAGTGCGACAAAAGGAATCGAAAACACAAATAATCCCAATAGAAACTAAAGACCTAGACCTGGGGAAAGTATATAACCAAATTATCTTTACAAGTGTACCGACATCACATGTTCATTATTCAAAAAAAAAAAAAAAAAAAAAAAAGGAGGCTTTTTAGCCAAAATGGCCCCTGAGATTTGCATAACGCATCATTTTGGTTCCTGAGATTTGAAATCAACAGAAGTAGTCCCTAAATTTGTCCACAATCAATCATTTTTGTCATTCCATGAAAAATCTCCATTAAATAAGGCTAAAATGACAAAAATACTCTTAATTTTTGTCTAATCATTTGACTCATTGTTTATTAAATTGAGAGTAATTTGTCATTTTGATCCATATTTAATATAATTTTTCATGGAATGACCAAAACGATTGATGGTGGATAAACTCAAGGACCACCTTTATTGATTTCAAATCTCAAGGACCAAAGTGATGAGTTATGCAAATCTTATGAACCATTTTGACTAAAAAGCCTAAAAAAACAATGTAATGAGAATGTAGGAATGTAAGGAGAAAACTTGGTAATCAAGCTGTCATACAAAAATATGTAAGCATACTATATGCAATACATTGGCGATAAGTAGAGAGCCCATACCTGAGTAGCCACAACCAAGGTAAACTGAGAAAAGAACGATGGGTTAGTCTCAATCAAAACCTCCGGATACTCTTCGATAAACTTCGCCTTCACGGCATCATTCAACTCCTGAAGAAACTGGCAAACGCATTTCGCTTTCGATTTCCCAACGCTCGATTCATCAACTACCAAAATGCATAAAACACTCAAAAAACAGTAATCAAACACGAAAACAACGATTCAAAACATACCCATTTGACCAAAACAAAAATTAAACATACCCATGAAGTTATTTCCGAGGTCACCCGGTTCGACTTTAGATCCATCGATGACGGTGATGCTTCCAACCCCGCCAAGAACAAGGTTCTTCAGGGTCTCGGAGCCGGTGGGGCCACAATTCAGTAGGCATACGCTGGCCTTCTCTAGGGCTGTCTGCCCTTGCTCGCCCCAGATTCTGCAATTTCAAATGGGTGTAAACAAACAGAGGATTAAACCTTTAGCGAAAAGGATTGAACGAGTTGAGAGTGGGATTTTGGAGAATTAGGGGAATGGTGGAGGGAAAAACGGGGAAAGGGGAAGAGAGAGATAGAGTACCTGAGCTGGCGATCGTATTTGGTTTTGGGTTCAGCCATTGATGCTCGTTTGTTTGCTCTCTGTCGACTACAGAAAATTCGCTTAGCAGTTACGCAGAGCCTGACACAGTGGTGGCGAGGGTGTGTTAGCATGATACGGTGTCGTTAGCATTTCCATTTTATTTTATTTTTTTGTAGTGGTTGGGAGGGAAACGAGGGAACGTTTGCTAATGGTAGTGAAGTTAAAAATATGAAATCATACATAAAAGCGAAGTTAAATATGAATGAGTGTGAAGATCGTCTCAAAAATCTTCTTTTCGTACAGCTTGAGAAAATTTTAAATTATGTCTATATATAGAATCATAATATCAAATAGATACATAAAATTATCAAAATCATATATTATTGATTTAAGTATAACTCTCAAATGATTCAAAATAAACCCTTTAGCGATGGGCCTAGCAAAATAAAATTTTGGATAGGATCCTATAGGATCTTCCCCTTTCAAAACCGAACGTTAAAGTTTCCTCTCATCCAGCTCAAGTAATTACACCAAATAAAGATAAAGAGAGGGGAGTTCCAACAAGATTTATAATATGAATGCCTTTTATACTTTGTAGAGATATAAGGTGCCATTATAGGATTTCATTTTTGAATACCATGACCCAAATGAACTCCTGCTTCCATCATCTCTTCCAAATTGATGTTCCAATATCCTGCAGGGGGAAGGTACTCCCTCCTCACCCAATGCCTTGGTTCGAGTCCCTCCCAAGGCGTTTAATGGTGCTAAACCTACGTATCATAGAGAAATGCTAAGGAGACTCTTAAAGTGAGATTTTTCATGGACTCTCTGACACCTCACAATGTAACGTCAATTCTCGTGCCAACATTATAAAACATTGTGAAAAAAACATGAGATGTCAAAGCGTCCAAAAAAAGTCTCACTTCTGACAGAGTCTCTTTAACATTTCTCAGGTATCATATGTGCAGTTATAGGAGTGTTTGGCGCGGCTCATGAAATATGCTCTTTCAGTGGTTCAACACTCGGACAATAGCTCATGAAGTATAAACATGAGCAATGTCAGAGGACAAGGACTACATCAATGGATTTGTATCCAAGAACGAATTAACAGAGACGAAGAGGAATTACTTCTCGAAACTGCATCCAATAACCTTGCTGCAACTCTGCTGAGTGGAACCGATGAAAACGAGTAAGTAAAAATCATACAGTATGGCTCCGGTCTTCAAGAAGCACCGGAAAATAGATCAGTTATCTCGGACAATTCCTTGACAGGACGACAGGATGCAATCTAAATGATACTGAGAAAGAACATGGAAGCAAAAGTGATCACTACCACGAGTATAGGCAAGAATAGCAGCAGTTAAAAAGTCACCGATGTATACGAGTTAACCTCGAAGCCCTCTTTCTTCATCAGCAGATTCGGCACTACCCTAAATCGAATGCAACAATAACTCCACTTACGGCATGAACAAGATACACAAATTAAGACGTCAACAATCACAATGTGGAACCTCAGCCGTAAACAAAATGAGTTCCGAACATCAAACAGTTAAAGCGTTTCTTGTGTGGCACCAAGATCAGAAACCAAATCACTACATTATTGCGTCTTTGAGTTGAATGATCTGCACTAAAAAGTTAGTAGAGTTAATGAGTCAATACAAGTAGCGTTGCATCCAAGGAAGCCGAAAACTCTCTAGAGTTGATGATACATTTGGAAATTAACTACAACTACAAACACGAAATAAAGGGAAGGCATTGATGGGAAGAGATTTCAACACTCTTTTCGTCTCCAATCTTTCTCCCCTTGCAGTGACCATATCAGAACATAACCTATTCACTACAGGACTTGCATCAATTGCGCAGACAAAAAAAACACATGAGCTACTACCAAAGATGCAAACCACAACGCCAAGTAGAAACGCGGATTCATGTAAATGACCATCAATCATACCAAAGAAGCCGTCTTTCCTTATCACACTGCCGATTTAGATTTGTGTTGAGACCAGACCCCATCTAAGGAAAACAGGACACATAATTTACACACATTAATCAATTTACCGCGCAAACAAGATGGACCGTTAGCAGCCAAACACGACAATTCAGGTAATTTCAGCACAACATTGTGAACCCATCACAATTTAATGACAACTCCAAATGAGTGCAAAACGTCAAACAGTTAAAGCCATCCGGCGGAGTACAACCATACCAAAGAAGCCATATCACTACTACCTACTTAGAATTATCCCAGGACGAAAACCCATCTAAGGAAAATAGGACACATAATTCACACACAATAACTCGATTTGCGGCTTAAGCAGTCAAAACACCGCAATTCGGGTAAACTCATCACAACATTATGAAGCCATCACAATTGAATGACAACCCAATGAACGCAAAACATCAAACAGTTAAAGCGCATCGCAATTCAACACCCAAATCATAAATCAACACTCGAAAAGCAATTGTTTCGGAACTTTTCAGTAAATTTTATTAATAATCTCAGCTGTATCTAAGCAATTGTCCACCAAAGTACCACATAAATTACAAATTAAAAAGCCTCATCTACAATAATGGTTCAACTGAACATTCTACAATTTCCAATTCAATGTGCAGCAAGAATGTCCGTACTAAACAGATCGATTATCGGATCGGGAGAGTCGTGAACCGGGCTCGAGGGACTGAGGAACATAACCGACTTGGACGCCGCAAGCTTCTTCCGCTGGGGACATCTGGGGCCGTAGATCCGACCCGAGAAGCAAGGGAATCCCTCCATCACGTTGGCCTGGGGAAGACCCGCGTCGGGGCCCGGAGATAACGGCGGCGATACACAGATCTGAGAGAGCCAGTTGAGCTGGTGCGATCTGGCCCTGCTGATTCGGGAGTCTCGGATTTGGGCGAGCGCGCCGGGCTTTAGGTATTTGAGAAATGGCTCGGCCGACCGGTTGGGGGAGGACCGGCGGTGGAGTCTAGATCGGCGTTTCATGGCTGAGAGAGAGAGAGAGAGAGAGAGAGAGAGAGAGAAATGTATGATTTGGTGGTGGTTTGGAGAGATAGGGAGGGTTAGGTTTAGGGGCCTTTTAAGGTTTGGGAGTGGGAGCAGCGAGAGGCGGGAAGAAGTGGAGGGAGAGAACGCTGCCGGGGTTTCAAAACCAAAGATTTGAGGCGCGGAAACTTCAACAGTAGGGTTTTATTTTTTTATTCATTTTATTTTTGGCGTGGTACTGTGGTGTGGTCTCTTTTTGCAATCTCCGTCATCCTGTCATCTTATATTTTTGGTACAATGTTTTATAATTTTGTTACGGATTATGCCAAAAAAACATGACGTTGCTAAAAGTTCATGGAGTATCTCACTTTTGAAATAATCTCTTTAATATTTCTTCTACATGTTACAACTTGTATGAAAGAAACTGTTCCTGAAGATGTCAAAGAAATAGAGTAACAACAACAACAACAAAACTTTTTTCTCACTAAGTGAGGTCGGCTATATGAATCATAGAACGCCATTGCGTTTGGTTCAGTGTCATGTCCTCCGTTAGATCCAAGTACTCTAAATCTTTTCTTAGAGTCTCTTCCAAAGTTTTCCTAGGTCTTCCTCTACCCCTTTGGCCCTGGACCTCTGTCTCGTAGTCACATATTCTAACCGGAGCGTCAGTATGCCTTATTTGCACATGTCCAAACCACCGTAACCGATTTTCTCTCATTTTTCCTTCAATTTTGGCTACTCCTACTTTACCTCGAATATTTTCATTCCTAATCTTATCATTTCTCGTATGCCCACACATCCAACGAAGCATCCTCATCTCTGCTACACTCATTTTATGTACGTGTTGATACTTCACCGCCCAACATTCCATACCATACAGCATCGCCAACCTTATTGTCGTCCTATAACATTTTCCCTTGAGTTTCAGTGGCATATGGCGGTCACACAATACGCCGGATGCACTTTTCCACTTCATCCATTCAGCTTGTATTCTATGGTTGAGGTCTAATTCTCTATTCTTTTGCAAGATAGATCCTAGGTAGTGAAAGCGGTCGCTCTTTGGTGCTTCCTGATCTCCGATCCTCACCCCTAACTAATTTTGGTCTCCATTTGCACTAAACTTGCACTCCATATATTATATCTTTGATCGGTTTAAGCAAAGACCTTTAGATTTCAACACTTCTCTCCAAAGGTTATGCTCTGCATTTACCCCTTCCTAAGTTTCATTTATCAACACTATATCGTCTACGAAAAGCATACACCAAGGAATATCATCTTGAATATGTCCCGTTAACTTATCCATTACAAATGCAAAAAGGTAAGGACTTAAGGATGAGCCTTGATGTAACCCTATAATTATGGGGAAGCTTTCGGTTTGTTCTTTATGAGTTTTTACGACAGTCTTTGCTTCATCATACATATCATTTATAGCTTGAATATATGCTACTCGTATTCATCTCTTCTCTAAAATCCTCCAAAGAATGTCTCTTGGGATCCTATCATAAGCTTTTTCCAAATCTATAAAGACCATGTGTAAATCATTTTTCTTATCTATATATCTTTCCATCAATCTTCGTAAGAGATAGATTGCCTCCATAATTGAATGCCCTAGCATGAACCCGAATTGGTTGTCCAAAACTCGTGTCTCTTGCCTCAATCTATGCTCAATGACTCTCTTTTAGAGCTTCATTGTATGACCCATCAGTTTAATACCCCTATAGTTCATGCAATTTTGTACGTCGCCCTTATTCTTGTAGATAAGCACCAAAGTGCTATTTCGCCACTCATTTGGCATCTTCTTCATTTTCAAAATCATATTGAAAAGGCATGTGAGCCATGCTATACTCGTCTCTCCCAAGACTTTCCACACTTCGATCGGTATATCATCTGGGCCCACTGCTTTTCTATGTTTCATCTTTTTCCAAGCTACAACCACTTATTCCTTCCTGATTCGGCAGTAAAATGAATAGTTTATACGCTCTTCTAAGTTACTCAACTCCCCCAAAGAAGTACTCATTTCATGTCCTTCATTGAAAAGATTATGAAAATAACATCTTCATCTGTCTTTGACCGCGTTCTCTGTAGCAAGAACATTTCCATCCTCATCCTTGATGCACCTCACTTGGTTTAGGTCTCTTGTCTTCTTTTCCCTTACTCTAGCTAGTTTATAGATATCTAACTTTCCTTCTTTGGTATCTAGTCGCTTATACATATCGTCATAAGCCGCTAACTTAGCTTCTATCATAGCTTTCTTCACCTCCTGCTTCGCTATTATATACCTTTCACCATTTTCATCGGTCTTATCCTTGTATAAGGCTTTACAACATTCCTTATTAGCCTTCACCTTTGTTTGTACCTCCTCATTCCACCACCAAGATTCCTTTTGGTGTAGAACAAAGCCCTTGGACTCTTTTAATACCTTTTTTGCTACTTTTTGGATACAACTAGCCATGGAATCCCACATTCGGCTAGCTTCCCCCTCTCTATCCCACACGCATTGAGGGATTACTTTCTCTTGGAAAATAGCTTGTTTTTCTCCTTTTAGATTCCATCATCTAGTCATTGGGCATTTCCAGGTCTTGTTCTTTTTTCTCTCTCTTTTGATATGTACATCCATCACCAACAAGCAATGTTGATTAGTCAAGCTCTCTCCCGGTATAACTTTGCAATCCTTAGAAGTTATACGATCCTTTTTTCTCATTAGAAGAAAATATATTTGTGTTTTTGTCGACCCACTTTTGTAGGTGATCACATGTTATTCTTTATTCTTAAAAAAATTGTTGGCTAAGAAGAGATCATATGCCATTGCAAAATCCAAGATGGCTTCCCCGTCCTCGTTTCTCTCTCCAAATCCATGGCCACCATGAAAACCTCTATAGTTGCATGTCTCCTTGCCTATGTGTCCATTTAAATCTCATCCTATAAATGCATTCTCCGTTTGAACACTTCCTTGCACCAAGTCTCCAAGATCTTCCCAAAATTTATCCTTCAAACTCATATCCAACCCTACTTAAGGTGCGTACGCACTAATCACATTGATGAGTTCTTGTCCTATCACATTCTTGATTGTCATAATTCTATCTCCTACTCTCTTGACATCTACAACATCTTGTGTCAAGGTCTTGTCCACGATGATGCCAACACTGTTTCGCGTTCTATTTGTGCCCGAATACCAAAGTTTAAAACCTGAGTTTTCTAGATTCTTTGCCTTAAGACCAACCCGCTTAGTTTCTTGTAGGCACATAATACTTATCCTCACCATAACTTACACTACTTTTATAGATTTTCCCGTTAAGGTTCATATATTCCACGTTCCTAAACGCATTCTACTCTCTTGAACTCTACCATTTTGTCCTAGCTTCTTCACCTTCCCCCGTCTAATAAGATCAAAGTACTTCTTTTGTGTGTTTTGTGTAAAGTCCTGCTTATGCTTTCAAACAACTTTGAGTGGAGTTGTAACATCCCACATCGCCCAGGGGAGTGGATCATGTAAGTCTTATATGTATTTTCTCATCTCTACCTAGCACGAGGCCTTTTGGGAGCTTACTGGCTTCGGGTTCCGTAGGAACTCCGAAGTTAATCTAGAAGGGGGCCAAAACACTCTCAGTATGGGTGACCCACTGGGAAGTTGCTCATGAGTTCCTAGAAACAAAACCGTGAGGGCGTAGTTGGGGCCCAAAGTGGACAATATCGTGCTACGGTGGTGGAGTGGGCCCGAGAAGTGAATCACCCTAGGTCGGGATGTGACAATTTGGTATCAGAGCCAATCATTGCCCGGAAGTGTGCCGACGAGGACATCGGGCCCCTAAGTGGGGTAGATTGTAACATCTCACATCGCCCAGGGGAGTGGATCATGTAAGCCTTATATGTATATTCTCATTTCTACCTAGCACGATGCCTTTTGGGAGCTCACTGGCTTTGGGTTCCGTAGGAACTCCGAAGTTAAGCAAAAAGGGGGTCAGAGCACTCCTAGGATGAGTGACTCACTGGGAAATTGCTCGTGAATTCCCATAAACAAAACCGTGAGGGCGTGGTCGGGGCCCAAAGCGGACAATATCGTGCTACAGTTGTGGAGCGGGCCCGGGAAGTGATTCGCCCCAGGCGGGGATGTGACAGGAGTTGTTCAAAAAGAAGTTTCTATGACCCCCTTGCTCATGTAATACTGCATCCAGGTGCTGATAGAGATACAACGACCCTTGCTCATTTATCATTCTGTTAGGGCCACACAGCGCGCCACTTAAGGGTGACACCCTAGCTTTAGCGCGATTTCGTTCTGGATTCATTTTTATAAGGATTCGATGTAACCTAGAAGTGCCCTCCCCTTCCTCCTTTATTTGGGCTTGGGATCGGCAATGTAAGATAAACTTACACAAGCGGAGTTATGTCAAAGAAATAGAGTGAAATGCAAAATTTATTTGAAGGAAATGAAAAATTAGTGTAAGACGTTTTATTACGTTGTAATGTAATAGTATTGATATTATTTATCAAAAGAGTAGATTGTATCTTTTTTATTTTTTATTATTTTTTTATTTTAACAAACGATATTTTCTACATTAAAGAAATGAGAGTGGTCTAAGCCTTACAATAGGCTAGCAATATTATGGTTCAAATTCGCCTTTTACGATAATCGAACTTAAAACCTCTTGCTTTCAAGTGAAGAATAATACTACTAAACCATCATACTAAGTGACTTAATTTTACTTTTTTTTTAATTACTATTATTAAGAAGAAAGAGTTTGAAACTACTACACTAATTTATGTGAGATGAGTTTTGTGGACCTCTCACTTTCAAATCTTATAAACGATAATTGTTTCTGGACGTGACGATATTTTGAAATGGAAGAGGTCATGGTATTTCCTTTTTTTATTATGGAAACAGCCAACTATAGATCAGTGTATTTCTATGGGACAATTTGAGGGGGCAATACGTGAAGAGTCGTAAGAGCTCTTGTACAAAAGCTTGTACATCCCGATATGGGGCAAAATACTTCGTCACATATGTGCCCCTTGATGATTTAATTACTTCATTTGAGTGCCTACCAATTTTTTGGATATTAATACTACAAGCACTATACGAAGAGTCGTCACACACATTTTTAAGAAAACATTGTATTCTTTGCAATGATTCTTCATTAATATATTCAAAAGTCAAGACGATGGTTGCAGCATTATTATCGAATTGAGTAATGCTAGGTAGAACAAATTTTTTAAATTAAATGATGTGGTTATAGATGATTGGATTATTAATTAAGTGTCGATTAATATGTTTGTTTCTTATTAGTGGCACATCATTTGGTTTAAAAATTTGATCTCTCTAGCATTACTCTATCAAATTACAATAGTCCATTTGAATTAAATCAACTCGATAGAATGATACCTCTTTTGTCTAAGTTTGAATCTCTATTTTCATGTTAGAAATAATTTCGTAAGAAGACTCACCCTGCTCACTGATCAAGTGGGCTTTACAGTAGCTTCACAAAAATTTCGTGATAACTCATAAATCGAAAGATATGTGATGATTTTTCATCATCAGTCTCTCACTCTCTTCTTTTTGGCAAGCTGTAAGAAATATAGACAATTGATATATGAGATATATAATAATTAGAATATAGACGATTAGGCATGTATTGTGTGGGATAAACTCCATCCATGGTAATCTCATGCATTAATTTTTCGAGTATGAGATGCCCAAAATCAATATGGTACTAGTTGGTATCCATATTATAAAACATAAATAAATAATAACGACTACAACTCAAACTTCCTTCTCGGACACAATACGTAGTCATTTCTACATCTTCATCTGATAACTTTTTTCAAATATGATAAAAGGACGAAGAAACTTCTCAAGAGAATTTCAATCGTCCAACTTTACCAATAGATTATTAGTCTAAGTCATCTAATAGGCCCTACATTCTCTTGAAAGAAACTTTTTATTAAGGGAGACTTAATAAGTAAACTAAAATATAATATTAGGGCCTAATCTAGTAGGCTAATACTTGTGTCATAGCTCGTCCGAGCACATCTCCACCCTTTTTGATGAATTTGTGGTCTGAGAGCGGAGTAGGAGCAATTACTATTCACGTAAATAGTGAGTTGCATGTAGAAATACAAATGTCGGGTCGCCATTGGAAATATTTGCCAATTGAGGCATCTTGTCATATCAAGAAATTATGAGTGAAAGTGCGATAAGAATTGCTTCAACTTTTCTTAAATTAACTTTTGGCTAAATTACTAAAATGATCTTTGAAATTTGCATAACTCATCACTTTGGTCCATAAGATTCTAAATCAATAAAAGTGGTCACTGAGATTGTCTATCATCTATCATTTTGGTCATTTCGTTAAAAACTCCGTTAAGTGTCCCAGAGTTCTTGGTCGGAAGTTTAGTCAATTTTCAAAGCTTCGTAACTCAATTGTTTCTTAACCAAATTCGATCCATAATATATCAAAATGAAGATAGGAAAGTGTAGAATAAGATTATACTTACTTGGAAGCCCAATGGTTGCCGGAGATGGCCGGAAAATAGTCTCAAAGTTGACAGTTCCGAGAGAAAACTTGAAAACTCACTGGAAACTGGGTAAATTTTAAACGTTCATAACTTCTTCAATACTCAACGAAATCAAATGATTCAAAAACTAAAATCATACTTCTTGACAAGACGAAGAGAATGATACCTTTTTTAATGGCTAACTCGCCTTGGTTTGGCTGAAAAAAAGCTCGAAAATGGCTATCTTGGTCTCGAGTTAGCCACTTTCGAGCGGTTTTCCGGCCAAAACACGGCTATCTAGCCGTAAAAAAGGGTACCATTCTCTTCATCGCGTTGAGAAGTATGATTTTTTTTTTGAATCACTTGATTTCGTTGAGTATTGAATAAGTTATGAACGTTTAAAGTTTACCCAGTTTTAGGCGAGTTTTACAGTTTTCGCTCGGATCAGTCAACTTTGAAGCTATTTTCATGCCATCTCCGGCAACCATTGGGCTTCCAAATAGATATAATCTTATTCTACACTTTTCTATCTTCATTTTGATATATTATGGGTCGAATTTGGTTAAGAAACGATTGAGTTACAAAGCTTTGAAAATTGCCCAAACTTCAGGCCAAAAGTTATGGGACATTTAACGAAGTTTTTAACGGAATAATCAAAATGATGGATGGTGGACAATCTCAAGGACCACTTTTATTGATTTGGAATCTCAGAGACCAAAGTGATGAGTTATGCAAATCTCAAGAACCATTTTGACTATTTAGTCTTAACTTTTTGTGTAATGTATTTAGTCTCCTCGTATTTAGTCTTTTCATTGTAGGCAAATTATAATTTAAGATAATTTTAATCATAAATAACAAGAAATAAATTTGTAACGGTCATCATAAATATGAATAGTACACACACAAATATATATACTCATTCAAAAGTGGTAAAATACCATGTCGATAATGCTATTCGTTTCAACTTATTGACTTTTGTGTTCAAATACACTCACAAGAAAAGTGCCTTGGCCAATGTTTCCAATGGCGACACGTAACCGTTACTGTTCCTTTTGAATAATTGAAATTGACCCAAAATCTGGTTTTATGTTGGTGCCGAAAACTGCATAAATATTAACATGCATCACCATCCACGCCGTTGGTAGCAGCTCTTATAACGTGTACCCCCTCCTCTTTTTTTCCAAAAAAATTAATAAATTTATAAATAATAGACCAGGATTTGAAAATACACGTTTTTTACGTATATTTTGACACATGTTTTTATGAGGCTTACTTTGTAATGTATCTTTTATATCTTATCTCAAATATCATTTATACAAAAAAAAAAAAAACAAACTCAAATTGATACAATATGACTGTTGGATTAAATTTAGTGTTTATTTTCAGAACCGTATTCGTCGAATTTTCTTCACTACTAATGAATGTTTTAATGGTTTTGAATTTGTCTAATTTTTTACAAGAATGATGTAGGAGTGATGTACTAAAATATATACGATTTTAGATCGTTGAAATATATTACAAAATGAGCTCTACAAAATAGGTGCTAAAATGCTTGGTAAAAGCATATGTCAACTAATCTTGATCCATAAATAATAAATTAAAAAGAAGGCATAATTTCCAGCGTCTGTTTGGGGTTGGAAATATGAGAAATGAATGGTAGCCTACCGAAGTGGCAAAAGGCGATCGCAATTTGACAACCTACTCATCCGGGATTCGAATTCCCTTCCGAGAAAGAGGAATAGTAGGATGTGGCGCCACTTGTCAAAGTCCATTAGAAAGTCACTTTCGGGAGGTAGAATATTATTATAATAAAATGACCATAAAATCCGAATCTGTGCATATGTTCAACAACATAAAAAGGGAATAATAATGCAATATTTTTAAAAGTGAATTGTTATTAGCATACAAAAAATCTCATTTGGCATTTTAAATTTTCTATAATTAAAAAGAAAAATACAATTACGAGGAGTGTAGAATGAAAATTTTGAAGTGGTAATAACCGTTATCTTTTAAAATAATATGAGCTAATAAGCCTAATTGATTGACATATTGGAACTCATACTTTATGAGAGGGCTTGATGAGTAACCATCTAATATGTAAGGTGATGCCATCATGAATCATGATTGTATTTCAAGTTAGTCACTAAAAACTAACACGCAAGCACATTAATACGTGATGAACTCGATACAACAACAATGACATACTTAATGTAGCTAAATTTGTCTTTGTTCGAAGAATGCAATGATCAGTCTATACTATCGAATTGTATCATTTTTTTGTTTAATTAAGATGAATGCAATAACAGGAGAAAAACTCCGATGGCAATTGGCAAATCACCCTCATTGTTATTGAGATTGCGCATGTATGCATTGAATGTTGTACTTACATAAGAGGAATGATACCTACATATCATAGCATATGTTCGTTTGTGAGAGAGTCTAACTATTTAGCAGGTCAGGGTGCCTTTACTGAAGATGATGAAATTATGGTTGAGTTTTAAGTAAATCACATACTATAATATATCATACAGATAAATCAAAATACACAATAGTACGTGATTCACTTTATCAGTCATCCATAAATTAAACAAATCACATTTAATCGTTGATACATATGAGAAAGGACATGGATTCTCTGCCCTCCCAATTCGGTGTCCTCTCCGTGCCCTCCTGTTTGTGTGGTCACGGTTAAGTCACGTCAATATTTTATATTATTATTTTTTTTTTTGTCTTATTATTTTTATAAAAAACAATATAAAATGTTAGCATGGATTAACCGTGACCACACAAAACAGGAGGGCACGAAAAAGGTACCGAAATGGGAGGGTAGAGAATCCAAGTCCTATGAGAACCTTCTATGAATGGACAACGGAGCTTATTTCTAGAGAATGTAATTACAAATTGAACATTAGTTTTCGGGTCAAACAATTAGGAAATAGACAAAGAAGTGATGTGGAAATACTTGATTGGACATTGTCCTATTAATGCTCCTTCCACCTGCCCGCGCCTCATAGAACCCCTCTCTCTCTCTCTCTCCCTCTCTCTCTCTCTCTCTCTCTTCCCTCTCTCACAGGCTCAGCCCAGCCAGTCTACTTCTAGAAGCGTGGCACGCAGCCCTAGACTCCATTCGCTCTCCACACGCCTCTTCCTTCTCCGTTCCCCTCCATAACTCCTCTGTCTTCGTCTCTCTCTCTCCTCAATCATCACACACACACTCTCTCTCTCTCTAATCAAATCCTTATCCGCTGTCATCGTTTTGTCTATATGATTGCGTGATCGTAGTCATGTATATAAACACAGCGTCCTGCTCTGCCTCCTCCCTCCTCAGAGCTTCTAGGGCTCGATTTTTCTCCTCCTCCTCCTCCGCCGTGTCCAGAACCTTCGTTTCTTCGCCCATCAGGCCGTCGCACCACCACTTCGCCTCCCTTCGCTTCCTCAGCGCCTCCTCCGCCGCTCGCTCCTTCCCTCGCTGGAGCCACGGCGGTGTCCATTGGCGCTCCCCCTACACCCTCCGCTCGCAGATCAGAGCCGTCGCTCCCGTCATCGAACAGTTCCAGCGCAAGATCGCTTCCATGGGTACGGTCTCCTCTCATTCCGGAGTTCTCGGAGTTTCTGTTTTCGGATTGTTCATCGAGTTTTTATTTTTTATCTGAATCGTTTTTGTTTTGTGGTTGTTTTCGAAAATCTGGATTGGTTTTGGTGTTTTTGACGCTTCTGCAGCTCAGCTGCTATTGCTTAGTAGTTGCGAAATGAATACTGTTTGGCTACTGAGAAAATTGAAAAATGACTCGGAAACTCTTTTGAATTCGATCTAATTCTTGTTCGCATTTCAATTCATGAAACACTTTTCTTATTGAATGAATGTGACACTGGTGTCGTAGAATCTGAATTTTTAGATAGAAAACTTGAAATTGTGGGCTTTTCTGGTAATTTTATAAATTTATTTTCAGAAATTGGTTTTACAGTCTTAATTTGGGCTCTGATCGTTCATCCGTGTGGTTTCAGCTTCCGAAAATCCTTTCAAGGCAAACTTGACCAGTCTTCCCAAGCCCGGAGGCGGCGAGTTTGGCAAATTCTACAGCCTTCCTTCTCTGAACGACCCAAGGATTGGTAACTTTCGAACACTCAGTTATCTGAATACTATTTTCCGGTTTGGTGTAATTGTACGATTATTTATATCCTCTTGTGCGTATATGTAACAGATAAGTTGCCCTACTCTATCAGAATCCTTCTGGAATCTGCTATCCGTAATTGCGATGGCTTCCAAGTCAAGAAGGAGGATGTTGAGAAAATTATTGATTGGGAAAAGAGTGCCCCAAAGCAAGTTGAAATTCCTTTCAAGCCCGCTCGTGTGCTCTTGCAGGTAATTCAGGAGTATCATTTACCCTTTGTAGGATATAGAGAAGACAAAGTTATCGAGTATATTTTTTTCTTTTTCCAACGTTTATATGACTTTGTTGCCAGGACTTTACGGGAGTTCCAGCTGTGGTTGACCTTGCTTGTATGCGTGATGCTATGAACAATCTTGGGAGTGATTCTAAGAAGATCAATCCTTTGGTATGTGGAGTTCTTAACTTCTCATTATGTGCATTCAGTCTTGTTATTTCAGTTACCGTGCCAGGGATTTGGTGTCAGCACTTTCGATCATAACTCAATTGTTAACTTGTAATTGCAAATTTAGTGTATTTTTTGTGCCCCCTTCAGATATTGTACTCGCTGTATTCGCTCCTACATTTGTTTTGGTATGTATGTTTAAACAAAATTCTGCATCATGCAGGTTCCTGTAGATCTTGTTATTGATCATTCAGTTCAAGTTGACGTTGCAAGATCAGCAAATGCAGTGCAGGCCAATATGGATCTTGAATTCCAGAGAAACAAGGAGAGATTTGCTTTCCTTAAATGGGGTTCGACTGCTTTCCATAATATGCTTGTTGTTCCACCTGGTTCTGGCATTGTTCATCAGGTAATGACTAAATAGTATGTTTTTTGTCATTTAATAGCTATGTATACTTATGTAACCTTTGTGTCTCTGTAGAAAATTATAATTCTCATGGATTTGGTTTAAAATTAGTGGACATGTTGTAATTTCAGGTTAATCTTGAATATCTTGGACGGGTTGTTTTCAACACTGATGGCTTACTCTACCCTGATAGTGTGGTTGGAACTGATTCCCATACAACCATGATTGACGGGTTAGGTGTTGCTGGATGGGGAGTTGGAGGTATTGAAGCTGAAGCTACTATGCTTGGCCAGGTAATGTGAAGTCTTGAAAATTACATAAAGAGCTGAGAAGGCATTTTTAATGTGATTGTTTAATACACCTTGATGCACACTTACATCGTTGCATGCTAATACTCTACAAAGTTTAGACTCACTTTGAATTTTATTCTAATGCAATATGCTTTGAAATTGACAGCCAATGAGCATGGTGTTGCCTGGTGTTGTTGGGTTCAAGTTATCTGGAAAGTTAAACAATGGTGTTACTGCTACTGACTTGGTTTTGACTGTCACACAAATACTGAGGAAGCATGGAGTTGTCGGAAAATTTGTTGAATTCTATGGTAAGATGATTCCGATTATGTGTAATTTTAAGTAATAATTGCATTTGTTATGTGCTGGCTATATAATGGGTTCGTGTTTGTATGTGTCTGCAGGGGATGGTATGGGTGAACTATCATTAGCTGACAGGGCCACTATTGCCAATATGTCCCCCGAGTATGGTGCAACCATGGGTTTCTTCCCTGTTGATCATGTTACTTTACAGTATCTCAAATTAACTGGCAGAAGTGATGAGACTGTGAGTGCTTTACTGAATAATTAGTTTTGTAAGTAGTATTCTTTTAAAGATGTGTGACCTCTTCATTAATTTACAGGTGTCAATGATTGAAAGTTATCTGCGGGCAAATAAATTGTTTGTTGACTATAATGAGGTAAGAGCTCCTTGGTATTTTAGTTCTTTAATTATCTGAATCAACCTTTCAAACTTTGTGTGAGATGCATCTGTTGACTAACATTTCTTTATTTCAGCCTCAATCTGAAAGGGTATACTCATCTTACCTAGAATTGAACCTTTCAGAAGTCGAGCCCTGTGTCTCAGGACCCAAGAGGTTATTATCATTCAATTTGTAATTTGCAGTCATTGTTTTTTTGTTTTGGTATATTCATCTATACCTGGTATTCTTGGCGCAGACCTCATGACCGCGTGACTTTGAAAGACATGAAATCTGATTGGCATGCTTGTCTTGATAACAAGGTTGGGTTCAAGGTAAGTCATTATCCTCAGTGTTTCCTTAAATTTTCTGAATGTTCTTTTTCATTTGGAAAACGAACTTGCCATATTTGCTGATCCATAATGGACTTGAGTAAAGACTCTATTTGTTAGATACTCTGTTTTTATTTTATTTTTTTTGAGATAATGCTGCAGTTGCAATTCTGTTTGTTGTGTGCCATCCTTCCTAAAATTCTTGCTGAATGTAGGGATTTGCTATACCAAAAGAGGTGCAAAACAAAGTGGCGAAGTTTCAATTCAATGGACAGCCAGCAGAGCTTAAGCATGGTAGTGTTGTGATTGCTGCAATCACAAGTTGCACAAATACATCAAACCCAAGTGTCATGCTTGGGGCTGCTCTCGTTGCAAAGAAGGCTAGTGAACTTGGTCTAGAGGTGAGGCAATCTTGTAGTTCTCATCAACAATCGACCATTTTTTCCCTTTCTTTTCTTTCTTTTGTTTGCAATATAAATTGTGGAAGAGAACTATTTTTGTATTTGTATAATCGAATGTTGATTTGCTGGCAACTCAGGTCAAGCCATGGGTGAAAACAAGTCTTGCCCCGGGTTCCGGAGTAGTTACAAAATATTTACTAAACAGGTAGTTTTCTGTTTTTAGATAATTAAAGTTATTAAAACTAGATACAAACTGTTTATTGAACGTTAATATGTTTGATGCAGTGGATTGCAAAAGTATTTTGATCAACAAGGTTTCCATATTGTTGGATATGGGTGCACAACATGCATTGGGAATTCAGGGGATTTGCATGAAAGTGTTGCTTCTGCTATATCAGAAAATGGTAATGTTGAAGTATTAGTGTTTATTTTTTCCTAAAGGTTATATAATTTGAAAAACTCAATCATATTTACATGTTACATGAATTATTTTCTTCACAAGAACTCAAGTCCCATTTAATGAGTTTCTACTCTAGCTCTAGCATGTGGATCTGAAATCCTATCCTTCTGCTGCAGACATTGTAGCAGCTGCTGTGCTCTCTGGAAACAGGAATTTTGAGGGCCGTGTTCATCCATTAACAAGAGCTAATTACCTTGCCTCTCCTCCTTTGGTGGTTGCCTATGCCCTTGCTGGAACGGTATGTCATGCTTGCTTAGGGTGCAATGTATTTGTTTTTTCATGTTCGTGGCTTTATGTTTTTGGTTATGTGATTCAACTTCATCTATGTACAATAGTTAACCACCTAAATTTGTTTTCCTTGCTTCATCTCCTTTATTTGTTTATTCCTTGTATTTACTTTGTTATAGAGATGGATTGTTATTTGATGGCAGGGCCTTTCGTGTTCCTGTTATGTGTGTGTGTGCACTCTAATGATTATAGGATTTTGCCTCACAAGAAATAATACATTTTTTTTATTCTGAAGAATAGGGAAGAGTGATTTTATTTACATTTCTAGTCATATGCGAACATAGTGTATTCTGGTCTTGAGGAAAATAGTCTCTGAAACCCTGTCATTCGGAACTCTTATCAGATTTATAGTCTCTAAAAATAAAAATATATTATTAGATTACTTGGGATATCCCTCGTTCCCTAATCCTTGAATCACTTGCTTGCTGGCATGTTTACGGATTTCTTAACAAGAAAATTGATTAATAAGACATTGTTGGATGTTGAAGCATTATTAAATAGTATTTACTGCATGTTCTCTTTATCCCACTTTCATTTACTACTATTATAATGCCTTTTATGCCGCGTGAATTTTAATTATGTATTTAGTTATTCTGCCAGCAGTCATCCATCGTATGAACTGATCATCTACACGAGTTAACCTTAAATTTCATTTTCCAGGTTGACATTGACTTTGATAAGGAGCCAATTGGAACAGGGAAGGATGGTAAGAGCGTCTATTTCAGGGACATTTGGCCGTCCACAGAGGAGATTGCTGAGGTAAATTAGAATTTTGGATTTCTTGCAAAACTCTAGCAGTATACAAAATCAATTCATGACTGTATGTATGGTTTGTAGGTAGTGCAATCCAGTGTGTTGCCAGATATGTTCAAGAGCACTTACGAGTCAATTACTAAGGGCAACCCCATGTGGAATCAGCTATCAGTTCCCGAATCCAAACTGTACTCTTGGGACCCTAATTCAACCTACATTCATGAGCCCCCATACTTCAAGGGCATGACAATGGATCCTCCCGGTGCTCATGGAGTTAAGGATGCGTACTGCTTGTTGAATTTTGGTGACAGCATTACAACAGATCACATCTCTCCAGCGGGAAGCATCAACAAGGATAGTCCTGCAGCCAAGTACCTTCTTGAGCGTGGGGTGGATCGCAAAGACTTCAATTCTTATGGAAGTCGTCGTGGCAATGATGAAGTAATGGCAAGGGGAACTTTTGCCAATATCCGCCTTGTTAACAAGCTTTTGAATGGGGAAGTAGGTCCAAAAACAGTTCACATTCCTTCCGGGGAGAAGCTCTTTGTCTTTGATGCAGCAACTGTGAGTTACCACCGAATATTTTCACGAATTTATATCTTTTGTTAACTACAGAAAACCATTCACTAAATCTTTGCAATCAATGTTCTGTTTCTATTTCAGAGATACAAGGCCGATGGGCATGACACTATTGTGATAGCTGGAGCGGAGTATGGAAGTGGAAGCTCCAGGGATTGGGCCGCCAAGGGCCCAATGCTATTGGTGAGTTAATTTACACAGCCATTTGAATGAGTTTGCAAGTTTTCGTTATGGTATCTCTATCTTCGGTTGACTAACTTTTGCCATGCAACAGGGCGTTAAAGCAGTGATTGCCAAAAGTTTCGAGAGAATCCATCGCAGTAATTTGGTGGGAATGGGTATCATTCCTCTTTGCTTCAAGGCCGGTGAGGATGCAGACACGCTAGGATTGACTGGTCACGAACGTTATACCATTGACCTCCCTAGCAGCATTAGCGAGATTAAACCTGGCCAGGATGTGACTGTCACAACGGACAATGGAAAATCTTTCACCTGCACTGTTCGCTTTGACACTGAGGTACTTGCTACTTTCATCATCCGTGTATTACATTGCTTTTGTCTAATTTCCGTTTTATTCTAAAAGTAAAACCAAGTAATGTTCCGTGATAATACTGTTCGGTAACACATTTACTACGCTTTCGCGAGCATGAGCCTCGTCATGAAAGATCTCTTTCTAGGTTGCTCATATTGTGATTTGGTTGCACTTGCAGGTGGAATTGGAATACTTCAACCACGGAGGCATTCTGCAATACGTTATCAGGAACCTAAGCAAGCAGTAGTTGAATCGCGTTGTTCCGAGGACTTGTTATCCATCCCACCGGAAGCGTTTTCAATTGAATGTGAGGAAGAAAATAAAGATCATAGGAAACGATCCCTTTTCGCTGGACGGCGATTTTTGGTTATTCATTTTAACACTGCCCAGGGTTGTGTAGGCTTGTTGGTTTGTCGGTCTTTCGACAGGGTTAAAAAGATAGTTTCGAGCAGTAGAATAATTTTCCGGTTCCGATTGTTTGCTTGTTCTAAAGCATTTAAATACGTACCTTGGGTTTTCAAGGGTAGCAAGATTATAGGCAGTGTTGTGCCCTTGAACACGATAAACGACCAATGTGATATTTTGTTCATGGCACATGATGAATCTAACTCCTCCTCAAACCCCACCCAATTATAATAACGAATTAGTGCTCGATTTTCGTTATATGTGAATTTGAACACATTATTATTAGTTTATGATGAGGTTTGGCCTAATTTCTCACTCATTTATTGTGAATAATATTGTTTATTCAAAAAAAAAAAACAGCTTGAAGAATGCAGAGATTTATGGTGACTCGCTTTTTGATTTGATATTAAGAGGAAGGAAAATAAATGAATAGGTTGTAAATCTTGATTATTGATATCAAATCTAAGGATGAGTAGTTTAAGAATCATCGATTACTATGTGACTGATAAATGTGACCAAGAGAATGAAATTTTTGAGAAATGTATGGTACTGTAATATTGTTATATGTTGTAACACAAGAAGATTGTTACAACACGCGGTGATCTTGCAACACCATACAATAATTTCTCAATTAGATATTTCGTCATGTTTTCTATCCACTGGTTCAACTTTTTGAGTATTTTTAGGCACTGGTGACCGATAACAATTGAATTTGATTTAACGACTTAAAAGACGTCGGCAAGAAGTTCATGTCGGTACTGATGACAAATTGTGATTAATTCACTGAATTCATCCAATTATTTTGGGGTTAACATGACTCGTATAAGTGTAAAGGATGAGTGCCTCGTGTCGTCTTGAAGGATTCGAAAAAGAATGGATTTTTTTTATTTTTTTTGGGAAACTCGAAAAGAATGGATTTAGTGTAAACGATAAACGAAAGGAAAGAGCACAATCTTGCCCAAATCCATGCCAGAAAACGCATCAAATATGCCGTGTGACAAATTTGTCAAGCCAAAAACCCAACAGATGCCAAATGGCAAAGCACCCCTATATATGCTGTGTGGGTCGATTTGTCAATTAGCCATACCCAATATATATTTAAATACCTTGATATTAGCTTACTAAATTTGATTGTTATTTATGTCTTACACTTTTTTGTCCTTTTGATACAACAATTTTAAAGGAGAGAAAATGATTGTAATTAAATATCAAACTCATTAGGTATGAGAATTGAACTCGAAACCTTATATTTGACTGTCTTTTTATTATTGTTTATGTTGCTTCTCACAAACTCTCTATGTAGGAGCGATTACAAACTTGTTATCAGAGGCAATGTATGCATTCTTCTAAATATAAACTTAAAGACTACACTCTAATTTTTTTTTATTAGGAGTGATACTCCAATTTATTTAAAGACATATTTGTCGATTTGTTCTCTAAACTTGTATAAAGTTGCTAATTTTCTCATGAACTTTAATTTTAGCCAATTACCCCCCTAAACTTTTATAAATAGACAATTTCCCCCTAGCATTAAATTTTGAAAATTTTCATTCAATTTTTCATCCATCTTGTTCACGCAGACAACACATGGCAATTGTATGTGGTCAAAAAGGTAATTTTGTTTTGGAAAATTGGGTACAAAGCCAATAATTTGCAGCTTGTAATTGGACTCCCATGGCTAATTCAAACAAAAAGTGTACCGAGTCAGCTAGAGGAAGATAATGAGATGAAGAAAAAAGCAATCCGTTGTCCGCATTAGGGATAAAATTACTTATTGCCATCAAACATTTGCCATGTTACCAAAACAGATAAAAATTTGAATGAAAAATTCCAAGATCTAACGTTAAGAGGAAATTGGCTAATTATATGAGATAATCAGCTAAAATTAAAGTTATGGAGAAAACTAGCAACTCCTTACAAGTTATGGGAGGAAATTGACAAATACCCTCTAGTTTAAATTATAAGACGGGCATTGAACTTGGTGTAGAGCCAACTCGGTTAAATTCAAATATGTAACTACCATACTCTTTCAAAAGTTCAAAAAATAATGGCCTAACTGTCTTAAACAATTTGGTTGCAGTTGCAACTTAAAGCAGATATGAATTAGTAATTTATTCGACTGTTGAACGATCACCTACTTTTCTGATTTGCGCCTTTAACTTACATATGCAACATAAAAGTAAAAACACAAGTAATTATCGTGAACAAGTAAACCACAAATTTTGGCTTTTGATGGCGAACATATAATGAGTCAACTGAACAAATTTGCAGACTTGAAGTTAGTACAATGATGATATGGTGATTAAATACTAACCCAATAGATAGATATATATAGATACAATTAGTGTATAATATATATATATATATATATATATATATATATATATATATCAATGTTGATCCTCTGGAATGCTCTCTAAAGTTGGCCTCCAGCAACCACCACTGCTTATGCTTTCATCATCACTACTTGTTCCATTAATTTCAGACACCCTAGTTCCTCTGGATTTGACAGCATTCAACAATTCCTCCAAAGATGAGTGGTTTGAATCTTTCTTATAATTCAGCAGCTGTTTCAGCTCCTCCTGTGTGACAACCAGTCTAATCCTCACAGCCCCACCAGTTTTAGAATCACCACCATCAACTCTTTTACCACTGTTTTGATGATCTTCTTGTAAATTAAACCTCACAGACTTCTTCTCCTGCTTCAAATTCGACGGCAATGGCATTGCTGTTTTTCTGGCTTCTGGGGGTTCTGCTTCCTTTGCTGCTTCATGCTTCTCATAATCTTGTGATGCAATCTTGTTATTATTTCTCAAACAATTTCCCATAGCTGAGATTTTCTAGAAAAAATGGAGTATTACTTGAGAGAGAGAGAGAGAGAGAGAGAGAGAGAGAGAGAGGTGGTAGGGGTTATATAAAAGTGTTTGCATTAATATATATAGATGGAGAACCGGAGAAGGGTGAAAGAAAAGCACATGAGGTTGCGTTTGTTGCGCCGAATATTTTGAAGGAAAAAGTGGGATTAACATTTAATTATTGCTTGAGAACAACACTACACTTGCTCACAAAAATTAATTAAGCGATTCTCGATCTCTTATATTTCTAGAATTGTCAAAAATATTCTACCATACCGCGTATGTGTTTGTTTTATGTGATTTGCGTAACCGTTTATTAACTGAGTTTTTTATTTCTAGTTCTGGTCAACCAGAAACACAATTCAAAAGTATCTGCATTAATATAAAGGAAATTTAACGAAAAACTTCTGGTACTGTTCAATTTAACGAAAAATCACATTTTTACACTAAAAAGTCAATACTGGTACTATTCACTTTACATTTTATTTTGTCCTTATCGTTAAAACTCAAAATTTTCAAATCATTTTTATTAGTGTCCTTTAATATAATGGTCTTTCTATTCGATTAAGATTCCTTTCGATCCGTCCAATATATATGCATACGTGTTTGGCTTAAACTTAGATAAAATAATACTAATTATAGTTTAATTAATTAAGTTCCCCTAAATCACTGCCAAATACAAGGTACAGTACAGCCACTGTAGATGACACCAGATGACGCTTAATTAAAATTTGTTGTTAATGGTAGGTTTTATTTCTACATACGTGCTGGATTCTATGCAATTTACGTACTCCCAATAGAGGGTATCAATCAGAATTAAGTATGTGACAAAGTTGGTACAATCCAGCTCCGATCATTTCTTTTCCATTCCTAATCCTATTATCTAGCTAGCTACTTATTTTGGTGACGATGAGATGATCCGATAAACGATTAATCGTACAAACCGATAGTACTCAATTCGTGCACGTAAAATATACATATTCCATCATGATCCAATTACCAGCAAGTGACCCCAATTATAAGAGAAGGATTAATATGGCAGTGTACACTGCTGCAATGACTTTTCATGCCAATAATTCAACGACATGTGTAAATTTATTCATTCAGTATGATTTTCAGTTAATCGTCCAGCACACCATGATGACAGTATATCTTTATCATGAAGTTGTTCTCTAATTATACATGCAAGCTACAGAGATGGGCTTCACCAAATTTTAACTACCTTTTATATTACAATATTAAGCATACATAGATGTAGGAACCGTCCACATTTATAAGTTCATCGATCATATAACGAATTAAAGTGTCATATGAGCTCATGCCATCAGCTAGAACAGTACTTTTGTATATTTGCGTTTTATGATGAACTGGTTTTTGCTTATAGGACTATTATAATGATGACGCGCAGAGAACAGACTTGATGGAATTGTTGCTTGGACAGATCATACTCCTAAAACAACAGGTATAAGATGCTTAAGTTAGGTGTGCGATTCAAATTCACTGCAAAACAACGTAAATATTTATTTGACAATATAAGTCTGGTATAATAATATTACTCAGTCTGTGATGTTTGGTATTTAAACTAGTATATATGTAGGTTTCGACGCATTGAATTTATAAATATCATCAATAGTTGATGAGGATTTACAATTTGACACCACCAAAATTTACGTAACTAACAACATAAATTTGACAAGAGAACATTTTCCGATTATCGGCAAGTAAAATACAAGTCAAGGCTAGCAATTAGTAACATGTACGTGTCTGCAAACTAATGTGTTGGACACCTATATCACGTAATTGGTTGTAAAGGGTGGTCGGGTGGGGTTCACTGCATGTGATGGAGATGCTCTGCATGGTGAGGTGGGTTCACTGCATATCATGTGAATTCTGAGCACCAATAGTTTCAAATTCTCTGCATTGCATTGTGTATACCGCGATTTCAGGGTCGTTGAAATTAATCCTGAAATTATGTATTTACCCACACACACACATATGAGAGGGTTTTACGCGTTAAAAGTGTCTTTAGAAACATATCTCACATGGATCAGATATTTATGTTCATTGTTTTATTGATTTCTTTACGAAATATTGGAGCCTTGTTGCGCGTATGCAGATGTGGATGGTGGTTTCAACTTTCCTATTCATATTGTTATCATACATGATATATAATGGGAGACAACTACCTTTCACAAGGGCACAAAGCCCCAAATTTAGAAGTATGTGACACTGACTCTCTTCGTTCACATTTTATTACCAAGTATTCTAGCACCGAAAAGTTTAGGGTTTCAGCTGTGAGGGTGAAATCCAACAACAACAAAAAAAGGTGTAAGGGTAAATAACAAGAAATTAGTTATAACTTAAATTCGTTTAACCATTATTGTAGGATCCCGAGTTTCTATATTTATCATTTGACATGTGACAACAACGATGTTTTGGCGTTCCGGGATACAAGGGTTAGCGTGTCAAAATGTTAGAAAAATGCATGGTATGACATGCTAACCCTCACATAGTGGCATGCCAAAACATTCTTGTTGGCCCCGACATGACAAGAGCATCGCGAATTGTCGGCATAATGCATGTCATGGCACGCCATGCATTCCGCCGACAATTCGCGAGGCTTGTTATGGCGTGCCACGATGTGAGGGTTAGTGTGTCAAGACATGTCATGCCCTGCATTATGGCGACAACTCGCGAGGCCTGCTATGACATGCATTTTTCTAACAGTTTACGTACTATTTCAGAATAATTAAAAAAAAAAATTCTAGGAAAGAGTAGGCCCCGAGGCCTAATTATTATTTTTTTAAATAAATTAGTACGAAACAGGACACTAGTCATATATGAATGTGTTCATATCGGTAAGAAGACGTTCATTAGTAGAACTGAAAATTTACACGCGTTCTTACCAGTAAGAACACGTTCATTATGAAGCTGAATATTTACATGCGTTCTTACCGCTGACAACCTTTGTAATTTTTCGGCTCAATTAGTGAACATGTTCTTATCTGTAAGAACTAGTCATATATAATTGCCTACTATATAGTATTAATTTTTTTAAAAAAAAATTTAAGGCTAGAGGGTCTACTCTTTCCTAGATCTTTTTTTTTACATGCATTTTGCCAACACTTTGCCTACTATTTCGGAATTATTTAGAAGCGAGGCTAGTGTTGGGGCTAACAGTGATGTTTTTGCATGCCATGATACGAGGGTTAGCATATCAAAGTGTTAAAAAAATGCATGACATGACACGCTAACCCTCACATCGTGACACGCCAAAACTTATTGTTGGCCCCTACATGACAAGTGTTGCAAATTGTTGGCAGAATGCATGTCATGACACGCCATGCATTATGTCAACCATTCGCGAGGCTTGTTATGACATGCCACGATGCAAGGGTTAGCATGTTAAGACAAGTCATAGCTCCACTAACACTCGCGTCTTGGCATGCCAGCATTTTATCAACACTTTGCCTACTATTTCAGAATAATTTAGATGTCCGCAATACATGTCTTGGCATCCTAATCCCATAACATTCCCATCACAAGCCAAGCACGCAAAACGTCAGTAAAATGCATGCCATGACATGTCATAGCATATCAACATCGATGTTTTGGCGTGACACGATACGAGGGTTAGCATGTCAAAGTGTTAGAAAAATGCATGGCATGACATGCTAACCCTCGCATCGTGGTACGTCAAAACATCGATGTTGGCCCCAACATGACAAGCGTCGCAAATTGTCAGCAGAATGCATGTTATGACATGCCATGCATTATATCGACAATTCGCGAGGCTTATTATGGCGTGCCATGATGGGAGAGTTAGCGTGTCAAGACATGTGACATGTCATCGCATGCCAACAACGATGTTTTGGCATGCCACGATACGAGAGTTAGCGTGTCAAGACAAGTCATGCCCTGCATTCTGGCGATAACTCGTGAGGCTTGTTATGACATGTATTTTTCTAACACTTTGCCTACTATTTCGGAATAATTAAAAAAAAAATCTAGGAAAGAGTAGAACCAAAGGCCTAAATTTTTTTTTTAGAAATTAGTACAAAACAAGACTCTAATCATATATGAACGTGTTCTTACTGGTAAGAACACGTTCATTATTAGAGCTGAAAATTTACAAAGGTTCTTACTGGTAAGAATGATTGTAAATATTCAGCTCACCTAATGAACATGTTCTTACCGGTAAGAACCCTTCATATATAATTGCCTACTATGTTGTAGTAATTTCCAAAATTATAATTTAAAACTCCGGGGTCTACTCTTTTCCAGATTTTTTTTACATGCATCTTACCAACACTTTGCCTACTATATCGGAATAAACTCATGTAATCGAATGGAATCCAATCCTCTTGAATTAAATCCCCTTTGTACCATATCGTTTCCTTTTCTTTGCCGTCTCCTACACCCTTCTATCTCGTTGTCTTCTCCACTTTCTGTAAAATCACGAAGCACTTGTCATCAAAGTGCTTGCTATGGCTGTGTAAGTTTTATTGTGCAATATCCAACTATCTATTGTCTTCCATCATAAAGATATAACAAGCTCCATAATATGATGGGTGTGTGAAGGGACAGACAAATAACTTTCTCAACCTAAATTTTTTTGGGGTAATGACTAACGTCAGTAAATCTTACTATTTATCTCTTCCCCTGCGATCCAGTCGAAGAACAAGATTTGATAAAATAAAATAAAAACAATCGAAGAACAATATTTTGTGTGTGTATTTATATCTATTTAATTATCAAGAACGCTCATTTCGTAACTATTATATATCTCTTTGAAATTTTCAGTCAAAAGGAAAATTGACGATTAGTTCTAGGAATTGAATTGTTAACTGAAATAAATAATTGTAGTCTTTCAACCAGTTGGCATTGAGCGTCGAAAGAAAAGTGGAAAAGGACAAGGAGAAGACTCGTAGAGAAATGTATTAGTGCTAAGGTGCAAAATGTGCATTCTATTCTAATATGATGTGGGAGGATTAAATTCGTTAGATTACATGAATGGTCAAGACTTGTAAGTGTTTTAGATTCGATTCTCGCTAAAGGCGAAGTTGAAACACATTATTATGGCAAATCTATTATAAGACTTAGTCCACTCCCCCATCCTTAGGGTAGATACTATCTTTAAAAAAAAAAAAAATCAACTAAATTTTACATTCTTTAGGTATGTGGCGATCTTCAAAATGGATTATGGGGTTGCATTTTTCACACATTACACCTTTGATGTTTTGAATTCTTATGCTTTCTAATTATTTGACCTCCCAAGTCTTTCATTATATCTATAACATGATAGACGTAAGACTAGTTCAGGGCTAAAGTGTAAACAATATTTTCATCACATGAGTAAAAGGATAATACTTCCCTCTAGGTTTGATACTATTTCAGAACTTCTATGTGCAATATGAGAAAATTGAAACATCATGATTCATTTTATCCGCAAAAGGTAATACTTCCCTTATTTCAAATAAGAATGAAAACTCTCATTTCTCTGTAATGTGATATCATTTTACCATGTAAAGGTCATAACCCCAACTTTTATTCTTCTTATCATAAATCTAAATATAATATCTATAAAAATTCATTCGACTTGAAAGTTGTCTAGACTTGCATCCTCATGGGGAATTGTCAAGTTCTTTGATTCATATGATGACTATAGTGTTTTAAAATTAAATGAATGTTTCTATATATGATGATAAGAGAATGAATGATTTCGATTATAAAGTTTGCACGATTAAATGACATCACGTTAGTAAATAAAGAGAAAAGTCTCAATAAAGATAATACATCCCTCATTCCTAATAACGAGAAAATTCCTCATTTTCCACTAACGTGACCGTAAAACATCACCATTCATTCTATTTGCATCATCATCTAAAATAACACAAAAATTTTATTTAATTTGAAGATCGTGTAGTTATTCATGTATTTCGAATAAATCGGTAGTTTAATCACCTTAAACTTGTTGACTGTATAATATCCTAAAAAAATCCTTCTTCCCTGTACAATGTAGAGATAGCCCTAAAAAGAAAGGAGATACTCTAATTTGCTTGCATCCGACGGCTCTCTCTCCTTTTCTGACCGGCATCCGACGGGTCAAAAGCCGCCATGCCGCACCTAAACGCAACACAACTCGACACACACAAGCAACTGCTCACGTGCCAACCCTAGAGCCTTGGGCTTCCAGCACGTGATCATCCCTGACATTCACCGCAACACGTGGCTTCCTCCGTCACACGTGCGAACTGTGCCATGGCTGGAGTGAGAGAGGCTGAACTCCATTTCTCTCTCTCTCTCTGACACTCTCACTCCGCTTCCCATTTCTTCTTCCCCTGCCAATTTCACCTGGTTTCAAACCCTAAAATCTCCAAATGTTACTTATCAGATGTTAAAGTTGGAAACTAGACACCGAACAAATGCAAGAATGAGAGAAAGGGTCTCTCACATTTTTCTTACTCTACTTCTCCTTCTCTGTAAGTGATTCGGCTTATCTCCCTTTTCTTCAAATTTTCCATTGTCCTTACTAAATTTCATACATTCTGTGGTTTCATTAAAATTATCAGTTGGGTTTTTGCATTACAACCTCTACCTGTATTTGTATAAGTGTTGAAAGTTTCATACTTTCTGTTACTGCTTCTCTGTCTGCATTTATACTGGGCATTTTTTGAGTTGTACTGGTCCTACCAAGTGATTGGTGTTCCCCTTTAGGTTTTTTTTGGGTGGGGTTTTATTTCAGCATGGAAATTTTTTAGTTGGTATGTTGGAGTAAAGTTTATGGGTACATTGGTATATTATGGTTTCTGCAGATTAGATTATTGGGTTGTGGTAGTTTCAATATATGTTTCCAATTGGATTGGCAATTTGGCATGTTAATTGTTTATCTTATTTGTTTGAAGTTTGAGGACTGCTCATGTATTAGACCTGTCTTCTTGTTGATGACTGAGTTGGGTTTTCTACTTATGAGAGCTTAGGTTCTGTTAACGTGTTTGCAGGTGTATATGAGTCCCATTGTGACCCGGTTAGGGATGCGGAAGCGGTAGCTCCTGATGTTGCAACCGGTGTAAACCCTCAGCCTTTTCTTCCTTTATTAGCCCCTTCACCATTGACGCCATTCACGAATAACAGCGTCCCAGCATTATCAGGTACGAGGAGCAATGTCAAGAATACTTCTTGTGAATTACCATGTGATAGGATTAGTCGTTCTCTAAGAAGATAAAGTCCGGTGAGTTTATCTATCAATTAGAAGTTGAAGGCATCCTACATTGTCCAAGTTCTAGTGAAGAATCTTCTAGTAGTTTTAATTAGGTTGCACGCTTGAAGTTTGAATGGTTCACTTAGTGCAGAAATTCATCAGAAAATGCTTAACAAATAGGCACTTTTATGTCATGGAAAATGTGGAGAAGCACATGATGGTTCGTTATATGTTTCAGGACTCTGTACATTAAATTTTTCAGCGGCTGTAAATATGATGACCATAACAGCAACTGACTGCTGGGCTTTCTTCGCACCCTTATTGGCCGATGTAGTTTGTTGTCCTCAATTTGATGCCACCTTAGCAACTCTTATAGGACACTCAAGTAAATCCTCTGGGATGCTCTCTTTGAATGCAACTCATGCAAAACACTGCCTCTCAGATGTTGAGAAGATCCTAGAGGGTCAAGGAGCAAACGAGAATATTCAAAAGATTTGCTCAATTCGACCAGAAAACCTTACTGCAGCCTCTTGCCCTGTTACAGAGGTTGATATGTTTGAGAGCACTGTGGATTCTTCAAAACTACTTGCTGCTTGTAAAAACGTTGATCCCGTCAATGAGTGTTGTGATCAAGTTTGCCAAAATGCCATATTAGATGCTTCTAGAACAATTGCCGCGATTGGTATGCCAACTTCGGAAGGGGTCCACGAGTTTCCTGAGCACTCAACTAGGATTGATGATTGTAAGAATATTGTCCTACGATGGCTGGCCGGTAACCTTGATCCTTCTTCTGTGAATAAGACTCTTAGAGGACTTTCAAGTTGCAAAGTAAATAAAGGTCAGCACACAAATAGCCTAAGGACCCTTTTATTTCAGAGTTATCAATCATATGTTGACTTATAGATCTTCAATGTTTTCGTTGCGTATGGTTCAGTGTGTCCTCTGGTTTTCCCCAACATGACAAGGGTTGTGAAAGAATGTGCAAATGTGATAAGAAATGAGACAGCATGCTGCAATGCAATGGATAGTTATGTTTCCCGGTTGCAAGAACAGAGCTTCATTACAAACTTGCAGGCCTTGAATTGTGCAGCATCACTTGGAGAAAAGTTGCTGAAAGCTAATGTGTCCAATGTTTATAATCTATGTCATATAAACCTCAAGGACTTCTCTCTTCAAGGTCAGTGTTATTATATCTGATTGGATGAACGAATACAGTATATAATCTTCTTTCAGTTCTTCATTTTGGCGAAAACTGATACTGATTAGCATATTCTTTTCCGATTTATTGTTCGTGGGGGTGGATTTTACTAATTGGATGCACCAGTTGGTTCACAAGGTACTTCTTAATATATCATAGAAACATACAATTGGCCACTTTCAACTTTTCGTTACTATGATACATTTTCGCTTTGTCTCGACTCTGTTGGTTGACAACTTGCAACTTTACTCTCATTTTCTCCCTTATTCTCCTATACTGTGACAGTAATAATGGTTCTTGTGTGTTGTAGGACTTGAAGAAAGAAATGAAAGAATTTGGAATACTTGCGTACTGATTTACTAAAATTAGAAGCACAAACTTATATGACAGAAGCTTAGAATGATTAGCCGATGCCACATCAGCTGATTTACTTTTAATCAAATGTTAACAAACCATTAGCTAAGCTAACAAGAATTATCGTATGCTTGTATCTGTACTAATGATACAATGAGGATGAGCTTGAGATAATTTTGACGTGTCATATAAAAATAGTGAAAGTGTATCAGGCTAACAATCTCTGTTTGTAGAATCATCTAGGCCAGTTCTTTTCATATGGTTAATATGAACAAATCCGTTCACAAAATTTTCTCTTAACAATTCTTCTCTTTCGTTCTAGCTTTTTACTATCCAATGTGTTCGCTGCTCTAAAATTTTGTGTTTTCCGTTTATACTGTCAATAGAGTATGGCTGCCTTCTGCCGAGCTTGCCTTTGGATGCGACTTATGATAAAACTTCGGGAATCAGCTTCATTTGTGATCTTAACGACAACGTTGCAGCTCCATGGCCGTCTTTGTCTTCTGAATCTCCATCATCTTGCAAGAAAAGTATGCGAGAAATGTGTTAAGCTCTACATTTTTTAGTTGAATTTAGTATCCTATGCTCCTTATGGTTTATATTCCAGCCACACTTTTTACACTGCTTTTCATTTGACTTGTTCCAAAACTTGGTGGGGTTGCAGCTACAAAAATTCCAGCGGTACCTAAAGCAACATCTGCACAAAGTGGTAAGTGACTTTGACACAAAATTTCAAATTTATCTTTCCGTTATAAACTTAAATCCAGTTTGATAACCATTTTGTTTTTAGTTTTTTATTTTTGTGCTAAAGATAGAGGGACAATAACTGGGTGAAGAAATAAACAAGGAAGAGTGGGGTGTCGAGGAAAGGAGGAGGGGAAATGAAGGAGAATGCAGAAACAAAAACTCGAAACTGAAAACAACATAAAATCGTTTTCAGTTTCGGATTTTAGCTTTCATTTTGTATAACATTTCATATACATTTCTTCCGCGTCCGTCCCACCATCCCTTCTATCCATAACGAAAAAACTAAAAACGAAATAGTTATAAAATGGCCCTTCTGCTCGCAAGACTTCGTCCTGTCACAGTACACGTTTCTGCATTGCAGGTCTTCACACTGGGAACTTGATGTTGCTTTCGTTGCTTTCCTCCCCTTGGTGGTTCTGAATATTCTTCCTTGAAGTTTGGTTGCAGACACCAGAGATTCTCTGCCTCGTTTATTTAACAGTAGCTTTTACCTGCTGCAATTGCACAATCTGATCTGATGTGAACTTGACATTACTGGTCAGAGATATGATCAGCTCATGACATGGAAGAGAAACTTACATATTACAGGTTCACTGCCAACGTAACGTCTTGTTCAATAATCTATTTCATGCAAGTCGTTTTCATAATATAGGCAAGTTATGTTTCGGTCACCAAATATTTTACTCCCCAGAATTGTCTACGCAAGTAGGGAGTTTCCAATTGGCTTTTTGTGTGATTATTTATTCCTCTGGGTTGCTGGACAGCCAACGTGAATAGCAATTATAAACTATAGCATTTAAAATATTAGTTTTAGTAGTGTAATATGATGCAAAAGAGAAACTTGTTCTCTGCTTTTAAATTTTAGAAAGTCCAACAAAATATGAACACCTACCATACCATGTTAAACTTGATTTCCAACACTTGTGCATATAAATTCAATGATTGAAAATGATACAATTTTATATTAGTAAAAGTCGTGCATTACGGATTTACCCCATACGGATTAAGGAGTGGGGATTCGCATCTGATTCACTAGCTTAACTCATATTTGCTGAAACGTTGAATATTAAAAGTACAATTTTTATAATAAGCTTTCAAATAATATAGGTTGAATGTGGTGACCAAAGAGAGGGGGTTCGAATTTGGCCAACTGGACTAACCCATATTTGTTTGAACGCTGAATATTAAGCTTTCAAACTTTAGAAATATGCAAGTAAAGTTTATGAAGTCTAGAAAAAAAATCAAATATGTGCACACTAGGGAATTAACTTTCACACTTCTTTTCTCTTCATGTCACTCATATTTAATTTTGGTATTTGAATCGAATAAAGCAACAAAGAACTAAGAAAAAAAAAAAGAAAAGTGATTTTTACAAACTTATTTTTCTCATGCACGTATATTTTTTGTCATTAAATTGAATAAATCAGAGTAGAATGAAAAAAAAACAATAATATATAGTGGTGCATGGAGAATAAAAAAAAAAGGATAAAAAATACATAAAGTAATGAGAGATTTTTCAGAGTATCGTAAACACGGTTCAGTACATCAAAACAATAAATTTTGTTAGATAAGATGTTAGATTATCCACCAATGAAGTTCAAATTCACACCGTCATGCAGAAACTCAACTCATTTCCACCATTACGGTAAATAGCCACTTGCTCTTCAAAATAAGAGTTTAGAGACATCATTTCTTCATTATATTATTACATTATTACCACGTTGTAACTTTTTTGTTCTTTTTTTGTTCAATAGCAACCCATATGTTCCACGCCTATCGACATATGATTTGAATGTTTTGGCTCACAAATCAAAACTTGGAACTTCCACCACGGTGGCTCTCTCCATCTTACATCATCTCTCTTGTTTGTCCAGATCTCACCTATCCCATTTGTCACGTACCCCATAACCATCATTTATCCCTTCCTAATACTACCTACTTAAACAAACTTGCTACACCACTCTTCCCGCACCTAGCAGCGCTGAACCCAGCAGATTGCTTCAAAACTAAAATCTCCCAAATGACTTCTCCCAAAAACGAGCTCCAATATCCTCTGTTGGAATCCTACCGTCCCCTTCCGTCCACCAAATCCTTCACCTCAAAGCATGCTCACGAAGAGCATGCAAGCGGAGAGCTGGAACAAGTACTATGCGACACCTACAAGCCGTTTTCGCAGCGGCTTAAACCTGCCCTATGGATCGAGTCCAAGCTCCTCGTCGTCCTCGCCGCCCCCGCCATCATCGTGTACATGATCAACTATGTCATGTCCATGTCCACCCAAATGTTTTGCGGCCACCTTGGTAATCTCGAGCTCGCCGCCTCCTCCCTCGGCAACAATGGCATCCAAATCTTCGCCTATGGTCTTTTGGTATGCAACGGAATTATTAACAGACTGTTTGGTGATCAAAATTTGATAAAATAATTTTAGTGATCATAGCGTATTTGCATCTTTCATGAAATGAATTTAGTGGATAAATTTTGCGAGTTTTGGTATCTTGGATCGAATAAATCACTAGATTAAATGTATGTAATAGGAAGAAACGTATGTCGATTTTCAGGTTTTATCTAAGTTAAACTTGGAAATGTTCAGGAAGGAAACTTAATCTTCTAAATCCGACCATTTTTGGGGAGATTCGAAATAAAAAAAATTCAATAGTTCGCATCCATTTTTTCATTCAACATACATCTCAATCTAATGAGTTGTAATAATTCAAACCAGTCCTTGACACCGAGAAAGTCCGTAATTCCGACATCTGTCTTACTATTTGTTCTTATGTCCGAACAGTTGGGTATGGGAAGCGCAGTGGAAACCCTATGTGGACAAGCACACGGTGCCCAAAAGTACAAAATGTTAGGCATATACCTACAAAGATCAACAGTCCTCCTATTTTTCCCTGGTGTACTCCTCACCATTATTTACGTCTTCTCCGAACCAATCTTGCTTTTACTTGGTGAATCTCCAAGCATTGCTTCTTCAGCTGCAGTTTATGTGTACGGACTGATCCCTCAGATCTTTGCCTACGTTGTCAACTTCCCGATCCAAAAGTTCATGCAATCTCAAAGCATAGTTGCCCCAAGTGCTTATATATCGACTGGAACCCTAGTTATCCACATTTTGCTCAGCTGGGTTGCTGTGTACAAGGTGGGGTTGGGTTTGCTGGGTGCATCGCTGGTGCTGAGTCTGTCATGGTGGATCACCGTGGTGGCACAGTTCGTGTACATTGTTAAGAGTGACAGGTGTAAGAACACGTGGACAGGGTTTTCGTGGCAAGCTTTCAGCGGATTGTACAGTTTTTTCAAGTTGTCTGTGGCGTCTGCTGTCATGCTTTGCCTGGAGACGTGGTACTTTCAGATTCTTGTTTTGCTTGCTGGGTTGCTGGAAAACCCTGAGCTGGCCCTTGACTCTCTCTCTATCTGGTAAGCCCTGGTTAAAAGTTCTTTAACTGTTTTTCATGTTTTTTGTCAGTTTCTTTTTTAGATTCTCACACCGCTGATTAATTTTTAATTGTCGAATTAAATGAATTAAACGGATTCAACAAACATAATCAGACAATTGTCTATGAAAAATTAAAATAGCGTTTGTTTATCATTTTTTATTTCACCTTATACACATCTTTGTTTATAAAAATAAAATAAAAATTAAGGGTGAAAAAACTATGTAAAATTCCTTTTCCTTGTTTTTCTTACCCAAGGAAGAGGTGCTTCTATAATGACCTGACCCCCAAGGAAAAATGCTTATACTATTTCCACGACAATACTTGGATCTTCACAGGTATGCCTTAATATCATACGTCACTACTCAATACTGGTCGGACCCCAACCCTATAGTTAATTATTTACACTCGGCCATAAGTAGAAACTTTTTTAATGTGACGGAAAACCGGTCCAAATACCAAATATTTAATCCTTTGTATTAAGATATTTAGTGTACCAGATGCTCCACGCTTAAAAAATTTTGGACCACAAGAAAAACTTCTTTTATTAGTATTTGCTGGTACTAGGACAACTGTTTTTCGGTTAATACTAGGTAGATTAAATTTGTAAACAAAATTTGTAGATTAAATTTGTAAACAAAATTTGCAAATTAAATGACTTGTCACCAATAAGAAATGAACACGTTTATCAACACTTAAGCAATAACTATATCCTCAACTTCTATGTAATTTAGTTTACACAATTTAGTTTACAAATTTAATATCTCTAGCATTACCAATTTTTTTCTTTTAATAATTAAGGCGGCGAATATCTGGATGCCAATTGATATACATGCAATAAAATAGATGATGTGCATACTCTATTTTTGTTTCTTGATTATCAATTTTTTTTTAATATAGAAAGTGAGAAATAAAAGAAAAGTACAAGAAGAAGAAGTGTAAAATATTCCCATATAAACTAGTAACTTAACCAATTTACCAATCACAAATGTAGTTGTGTATGATCAAGGGGTCAAGACTTTGGGTCACATGTTGTTAGGAATCTCTAATTAAAATCAGTGGATGACTTGGCTTCTTCTCGCTCACCAAAGCGTCAATTATTGATAAAAAATAAGTAAAAATAGTCTCAGAAAACAATAAAAAGAGAGGTTTATGAATGGATTAAGAGGTGAATCTAAGTTGTCGTGTTGGCTTCAATTATTGATATAAAAAATAGTGTGAAAACAACATATTTTATGCTGTAGTAGGTAAACTCTAAATTGTCCTAATGATTTCATTTATGATTTGAGAGGTGAATGAATCTGCATTCACTCATTTTTTTATAATTCAAAAGGAAAGATAGTTAATTATTTCTTTTCGGTGATTTTGCAAATAGCGAAAAATAATAATGTTTATATACTTTGGTTCAAGTTTGATCTCCTTTAATTCTTCGTTTTTTAGTATTTAACAATTTAATCAACTAATTACGAATCGTAATGCATTGCGAGACTTGTTGAGATCGATGAGTCTGCAACCTGTCACGTGTTTACATGCAAGTGGTCATGATATTATTTTGTCTATCTAAGTTGGCAAGTATTATTTGAATTAGGATTGAATGGATTTACTTATGCTTAAGCGTCGAGACCTAGCCTTACATTTTAGATGGAATTTTCCACATATGTAATTGCTGGCTAGATGGAAGATGTGAACGAAATGACTAGGATCTTTGTGGTCTCCAAGTCAAATTCTAATTTCATTTCATACCCACGTGGCACTTGCATTGTTTGATAAATATTCTTGTCTTCTATGCATTATTACTAGCCAAAAGCAAATTTGTGTTTTGTCTCTTTCCTAATATTTCTTTTTTGGCATAATTCTATTAATTCATGTTTCAATGGTGCACAGAAATGGAAGTTGCCAGCCAAGCTAAACTAAATAACATCTCTTTCTCAATTTCTAGTTTCTGCTTTTAGGCTTTAGGCAATCCTTGGACCACTAGCCCTAAAAATGGGTCTAACTAGCATGGACCTCACCATCGCATGAAGGCCGTGTAACGGCCTCATTTGGTGAGCGGATCATGACATGATTAAGACTAGGTTGAATTCAGTATGATATGTTTATGGAACGATAATGAGAATAGTAAGAAATTAGAAAACTTGGGAGTAACAGACATGGTTGTGACATAATTGAGATTAGGTTAAATCCAGCAGCCTAGAGTCATATCCTAATACACATGCCTCGTTTCGTGATCATCCATTACATGATTTGGACTAGATTGAAATCAATATCATTTGGTCCCATTTAGTGGGTGAATCATGACACGACTGTAAATAAGTTAAATCTAGTTGCACAGAGACTACAATCATATACCTTGGAAAATAAATTTATTTTGTCTAGTGTGTGGCACATTTTATTTAATGTTCCAATCCTCTTCTATATATTAAGAGCACCAAGCGTGGGACAACAAAACAATAATTCTTTACAATTGCAACCGTCATGTCATGCTCTCTCCGAGTCGAAGGTGGTTAATATTTGATGTGCTAGTTTCTCAGAACCAACCACCAACTCTACATAGAAACCTAATTTTGTGTCTTTAATTAAGTTTGACATATGAGGTTTTTTTAATTAATTGCAGCATGACAATCAATGGATGGGTCTTCATGATCTCAGTTGGGCTAAATGCAGCTGCAAGGTCAGTGCCATATTCATATATATATATATATATATATATATATATATATTACATACATGCACCTGATGTAAGGTCATCGATGAAAGGGATCCCGCTTCACTATAGGCGGAGCTGAATCCATGTCGATAAACATATTGAAATGATATCAAAAGCTGTACAATCAATTATCGGAAGTATCAATAATATGAATGATATGTTGATAACCCGATACAGTTAGAATATGATTGTCGATATCTCCCGCTCCAGCCACTATGGATTCGAATTCCTCTTATGAAGGGTCCTATACATAAATATTGATAGGTCACAAAACGTTTTTATGTAGAGAACATGGAATTATTTAAACTTACTTTTACTTTTTATGATTTACTGCAAGCAGTGTGAGAGTGAGTAATGAGCTTGGAGCTGGACATCCAAAGTCTACAGCATTTTCAGTTGTGGTGGTGACTGTAGTCTCTTTCATTATCTCAATCTTCGCAGCCATAGCTGTTCTTTTACTGCGTCATAAGTTGAGCTACGCCTTCACCGAAGGTGAAGCCGTGGCTGCTGCTGTATCTGATCTCTGCCCGCTTCTGGCCCTCACCCTCCTCCTTAACGGAGTCCAGCCAGTTTTGTCCGGTAAATATAAATTGGAGCATTCGTCCATGAACTTGTTGGTATATGGTCCAGCCCATGATCAATGTTCTAGATTATTCTAGTAAGCAAGAGAGATGGCTGGAGCATGCTAGACAATTCTAGCATGTTATTAAGTTGATGGAAGAAGCTAGAGAGTACTAGCTTCCTTGGTTGCAAATGGAAAGATCTAGAAGCCACACTTTTGTGGCTAGTCTAGATCTTTCTATGCTAGAGGTTTGAAGAATACACTAGAAACTAGTAGAATGCCAAACCCTCACCTATAAATATGGGTGTGATGTTGTAGTGAACCAACAACAAATCAAGAGAAGAGTGAGTAGCAAAGGATCAAGTCCAAAGCTAGAGTTCCACTCCAAGAGTGAGAGTGAGAGTGTTCCACTACACATTGTGTGAGTGAAGTTTAGAGTGATAGAAAGTGTGTGTTATACTTTCTTGTATCCATCAAGCCTTGTCTTTGGCTTGGTAAGACTACTCTTGTTGTATTCATCTTTTTTCATATAGTGAAGATTCCTTGTTTGGTGGACGTAGGCATAAATTGCCGAACCACATAAATTCTTGGCGTCCATTTTCTACTTTACCTTGTGCATTCTCTATCTTGTAGTACCGACATCCCTAACAGAACTTGCCTACGTTAAATGAAACATATGCTAACTAATGTAAGTGCACGAATTCAGGTGTTGCTGTTGGGTGTGGATGGCAAGCTTTTGTTGCGTATGTGAATGTTGGATGTTATTACGTGGTTGGAGTACCATTTGGTGCGCTTCTAGGGTTTTACTTCAAGCTCGGCGCCAAGGTACAAAAAATCAACATCAAATTGAAAAATATAATTTCGTAGTTCTCGTTAATAAATTAATCTAATCGCATAATGCGAATGTTTACTAACATTAATTGTCGTATCATATGATGCACTAATGTGATCGAAAAAAATATCATACAAATGATGACGACTATAATAATTATGTGCGATAATTTTGTAGGGAATATGGTTAGGAATGGTGGGGGGCACATTGATGCAAACACTCATCCTACTGTGGGTGACCATTCGGACTGACTGGAACAAAGAGGTATTAGATTTGAGCGCCACTTTTCTTTTACTTTAAATTTTTTTTATTATAATTATTTTTGGGATTTATCTTGCATGATTTATTGACATTATAAGTGATTTTTATTTTTATTTATTTTTATATAATCTTTATTAATACGAAAACATACATTTGAATTGAATTGCAGGTGGAAGAGGCAAAGAAAAGGCTGAATAAATGGGATGTGAAGGAGCCACTCAAGTAGTGAGAAAACAGTTGTGAAAGAAGGAAGATTCATTTTTGGGTGTGATTCTGATTTGATTAAAGATACATAACAATATTAATGCAAAACAATTTAATCATTATTATCTTCCACGATTCTACCATTCACTGCTGCTTTATGGTAACTTTCTGTTACGATATGATAAAATTATGCACGACCTGATGCCACGACATCAACACAAACAAAGGTGTAATGTTCGGGTTGAGCATTGACTGGCAGAGCACTTAAAAAGGGTCGTGTTTGTGAGAAGAAACAAAATCATTGTGCTTTGTTTTATTTTTTAAGCTGTTGACTATACTTTTCCTTAACGGCTTGGGTTCGTGTGGATTCGTTCAGAAATCGGGTTGTGTCCAACACGATCCGTTTGACAGGTCAACTTTAGTTTTCAGCATCTACCTTAACGTGAAAATACAGATACTGGAATTGCTCGCGGTAATGCAAGTACATTCGATAATTCTGATACATTTGACAAGCAGGAATGTGAATACAAACATGAAACAATCCAAAGGCTATTACTTCTTCTTCCCTGCTTTTCCCTCCTTCCTTCTTATGATTTCATCAGCATATTTCACACCCTTACCTTTGTACGGTTCCGGGGGTCTCCATTTCCTGATCGACGCAGCAAACTGACCGATGGCACTCTTGTCGTATCCGCTAACAACGATTCTGGTGTTTTCTTCGACCTTGACTTGTATGCCATCAGGGATATCCATCCTAACTGGATGGGAGAACCCAAGACTTAGTACCAGGATCTTTCCTTCTAAAGTAGCTCGATAACCGACGCCTACCAGTTGCAACCTCTTATCAAATCCTTTTGACACCCCCACCACCATGTTGTCCGTAAGCGTCCTAAGCAAATTATTCAAACAGGCACATAAGGAACAAACCATGAAGAATAAGGCCGGTTTATTGTTTAAAGTACATGACTGAAGATGGAAGAAATGTACCTGAAAAGGCCATGCATTTGATTGGCCCTTCTAGTCTCTACTGCCTTTCTGACCCTTAGAGCCCCAGAATCCTCCTTCTGAACCAGCACTTCTCGCGGGTAAGTTAGTGAAAGCTGCCCCAATGGTCCCTTTACTGCCAAAGCCTGTCCTTCCAAAGTGATTGTCACATTGGATGGTACTTCAATTGGCTGCTTTCCAATTCGTGATTCCTTACACTCTATTGTCTTCTTCAAAAACTTGACATGAGATACAGGTACGCTACAAACAGAGAATCCGTTTCTCTTGCCCAAAAAAGCAGACCGCAAATTGCTGAAACGTGATAGCAAAAAGGATCTTCACTAAACCAGAAACAATCCACTCTAATGTTAACTTCAAAAAGCATAACAAAACAATTTGAAAACTAAGTTCTTATGTTCCATTGGGTTTCTGAAACTCATGAAAGTTTCGACCTTCTCCAAGCACTGGAGAACAAAGTAACGGAAACTTCAAAACATAAGAACACAATCTAATCACTAATTTGTTATGATCCAGTGGGTTTCAGAAAAATTCATGAATCCATTTCAAGTTTGGACCTTTTCCAAAATTTGAAACCCAAGAACAAAGTAACGAAACTTCAAAAACATAACACAGGGCAAACATTAGTTTCTTATGTTCCCCAAACTTAAACAGGGTGTCTGAAAAACTCATGAAACCGGTTCAAGTTCGGACCTTTCCCCAAATTTGAGGCCTGAGAAACCAACACTGCCCTCAGCTGAGGCAAATGCACTAAAATACGATATTATTTACACTAAAAGGATGAAAAGTGTGTTAAGTCCATAATTAGCTAGTAATAATGTAGTTCAATTTTACTTTTAGCAAAAATTGAACCTAAAACCTCACTTAAATATCACTAGATACTACATCTGGGTTGCATTTGTTACTTGCATTATAAATTTGATACCTTTCCACGTGTGGGGTGTAGTGGGGCCAGTGGCTGGCCATGAAATTGAAACGGCACCGTTTGAATGTGAAACTAAGGTAGGGTTACAATACAGGTCATCGTCTTCTACCTCTAGATTAATTCTACGGATGTGCACTTTTTTTTATGCTTTAAAACAGTTTTCTGCTGAATAAAATAATCACCTGAAAATATAATAAAATCATGCGATTCCCACAACCCATTATTCTAATATTCTTGAAAAATGCTTCAAATTGTCAGAAAGATTCAAACTTTACAAATTAGTACAAGTAATTTTGACCCAAAAGAGAAGGAACAGAAAACAAATGCTTGAATTAGAGAGCGGCATAGTAAAAGTAAAAGTAAATTGCGAGCTGACCTGGTTTGGAAAGATGAGGTGAGTGAGGAGGCCATTGTTTTCAACAGCTTGAAAGCATCAGCCGCTGAGCTTTTTGTACTCTGCTCCTCTGGACAATGAAGATTGAAGAGAGCATGGCGCCTTTGTTATCCAGTTCCCACCCACATGCTACAATTACAAAACTACCCTCCAGACTTGGGCTTTCCCAAGCCAAGCACGAATCCGGATCCTCTTCGGGTTCTCTTTGTAAGGATACGGAAATCTGTAAATCATATGTGTTTATCGTACGGTCATAAATAATTTTAAATAATTTTATTTAAAATTAAATACAAATCATACTTGATAAAAACTGACCGTACGCTATACGATGAACGAACACGTTTTACAAATTCATAGAATTCTTATTAAAAGGATCCGAAGAAAGATCCTGTTGGGCTAAGCACAAGTTACAAGATGTCACGATCCATGTAGGAGCCCATATGACAAAAACATTTTCTAATACAATTTTCATTTTTTTTTTGTGGCTAAACATTTTACAGTGAAATAAGGTGAGTGGACAATCGGTTAATGTGCTTATCAGCTACGTTTTTATCTTGTGAAAAGAGAAATGAAGGGAAGTTAACCTTTATATTTTGTGTAGTGCTATTTACGCACTTTTTTTTTAAACTTCTTAGATATTTTTGTTAATTTTTGTTCGTTAATCTTTTTTAATTTATTCAATTCGACAGCTGAAAATTAAGAGAATGTGTAAGAAGTAAAAATAAGTGTGTGGACAACACCACGTTATATTTAATTGCCAAATTGATCCAACGAAAAATGTTTTCTCTTTTGAAATAGAAGAAGAGATTCTATGTTCGAATTTCACTACTCCATTCATAGAAAAAGTATGTTGTTGTTCTTCCTTTTCCTCTGTAATTGGAAATTGTTCTTAGATGTGAAAGTAAAGGGGTGTGTGGTCGATAAACAATAAAAATTATTGTGTTTGTCGAGAAGTGATAGCATTATTTCATTGATTATCATAAAGTACATTGCTCCAGTGACCAAGACATTAATCTAGGATGCATTTGCGCAAACAAGCAATTAGAGTAAAACTCCTACGCGACAATCACAAGCACAAGTGTCGCCACTACATAGCTTTCATAAGAACAATAGATCATACCTATATCATGGCACACACTGGTCATTCTCGAAGAGCAAAGTCACATAAAGTCATTGTTAAAAGATGAGACCGCATTACGCTGTCGATGAAAAATGAGACCACAACGCTCACTAGGTGAGACAACACCCGCTAAACGCAGTACAAACAAAACTTAATTCCATTTTCTCTCCTTGCACTCTTAGAAAAGAAGAACAATGTAAAAGAATAAAGGATGTGTGAAAGTCATAAAAAAAAAACACTAAATGTTGATAGAAACCTCCTATATAGGATATCACTGTCAACTAACCTATTTTCTTGCCAGGTGGGATCTTGCTATCCTTCACGTACCCAAAACCTAAGAAAAATAATGAACTTTGAGAAAATGACATTGGAAGTGGACCTGGTGCTTCTTCCATCGAAGTGTGATTCTTTTTTTTTTTTCATGATGTCCAACATCATGCTCACTTGCACTTCCAAATTGAATCATTCAACCTCCACAAACTCCTTCCTTCAACTGTTCAACAGTTGGAATTACAAAATTTTCAGTTCTGTGAAGTTGAACTGAAAATTTCTCCGGAAATCAATAATTTGTAGGTGAAATTTACTAACTTTCTATGGTTTTTCAGTTCACCAATGAGTGCTCTCAACTGGGTAGTTCACTGATCAAGCAATAAATATCCTATGTGTTTTCATACCATATTTACTGATTATATGAAGCTTTTGAAACATGGGTTTTAGAAAAGTTCGAGGCTTTACTATGAGGAATTGCTGCAGTGGGAAATCAGGGGTGCTGTAGTTTTGCCACTGCAATTTCTGATATGGGTTTTCCTCACTAGCTGCTTTTACTTTTAACTCGGTTATTGGTAGAGTTGCAAAGACAGCCATGGAAGCTGCATTCTCTGATGTTAATGCAGATCCAAGAATACTCAGTGGGACGGAGCTGAGGTTGCTTATGGAGAATACAAATTCTAGCGTGTTCTTGGGATCCGTTGAAGGTACTTAATTGATCAGTATTCTGGTTTCTGCGTATGAATATCATTACTTGTTCAAGTTCATAACTGTAGTGGTTGTTCTTTTCTAGGGTGAAATTTTGATTTTAGCAACTGTTATGGTGCATTCGGACGAGGAACTTTCATATTTGTTAGGAATGTAGAACAAAATTTGGATAGCAGGAATTGAAAATGACTTTATGCAATACATTTGAGGGAACTTTCAAATGATTCCTTGAAAGGTGTCTTTCGAAAGTCATTTGTTTAGTGTCTTTATAGTGTTTTAGTAGTAGTTTTGCAGTGATTGAGTAGTTCATCGCTAGTGTTCTTGTAGTACATCTTAATAATCGAGTCTAGAGTTGCTTGGTACCTTGAAAGTGCTAGTGAGTTGTAAGACGATGTATAGGACATTCTCAGGTTGCTATGACTCCATATTATATGGAAACCTCTTGTATTTGCTGTAGAATTGAAGTTCCAAAACACGTGGAATCAATCGCTGATTTTCTGACCTCTGCTCTGATTAGTTTAAGATTTCTTTCACCACTTTAGCCCTTCATGAGCTCTTTTCGTGTCTTTCATATACATTATCAATGGCACCACGTCTTGTTTTAAAGTTGATTTCCTTTTAATATTTCCATATGTTGCGCTTCTTATCCTCTCTTGGGACGTTTGATGTTGAACTTCACTTTGAATTGCAATCAATGTAACCCGCATTTCTTAATGGCTCACTTTCTGGGAGCAGTTTTTCAGGTGCTTGACAAAAGTATAGTAGCCATAATCGGACCACAGACCTCTTCAATGGCTCATATGATCTCTGAAATTGCTAATGGTCTCCAAGTACCTCTTATCTCATATACCGCAACTGATCCTACTCTTTCTGCTCTCCAATTCCCATTCTTTCTCCGAACTACACAAGGCGATGCTCACCAAATGGCTGCTATGGCTGGTTTGATTGATTTTTACGGGTGGAAAGAGGTTATTGCTGTCTTTGTGGATGACGATTATGGGAGGAATGGAATATCTGCTTTACATGATGGACTTGACAAAACAACGTCAAGGATTTCTCATAACTTGACTTTGCCTGTCCAATATAATTTAAATGACATTGCTGATTTGCTCAATAAATCCAGATTTCTTGGCCCTCGTGTCTATATTGTTCATGTTGATCCCGATCCTAGGTCGAGAATCTTTACTGTCGCCAAAGAACTTCATATGATGACAAGCAATTATGTGTGGTTTGCAACAGATTGGCCTTCTACCACAGTAGATTCATTCTCTCCAATGAACCGAACTTCACTCACTGCCCTTCAAGGTGTAGTTACTTTACGTAAGCATTGTTGAAATGTAATCTTGTCTTGGCCCAGGACAATTGATCCGGCCCATACACAAAGAAAGATCCATGCACATGTTAGAGAATTTTAGCAAAGTTCAAGTTGGTGGAAGAGTCTAGAAGAATGGTGAGGATTCCACCAACATACAAGATTAATGTAGATAATTCTAGCATGATGCTTCCATGTTTCTCCAAGGTTCTATCCATGCCTATAAAAGGAGAAGACATCCACACCATTTGAAACAAACCAAGAGAGCAAGTAGTGAGAAGTGAGAAGAAGCAACAAAGCTCCTAAGAGTGTCTGAGTGTTTCCTCTTGTACTAAGTTTGTGAGTGAATAAAAATCTTGTGTAATACATTGAGTGTTCTTTCTTTCTCTTGCCTATCAATTCCGCTGAATTACATTCTTCTTTGTGAGAAAAACGTCTCCAAAGTAGTGAAGTCTTTTTAAGCCCCAACAAAGTGGTACCAGAGCTATGGCTAGCAACGCTATGGCAGCCTTCCAAGTTCCAGTGCTCGACAACAACAACTTCGATAATTTGAGTATCAAAATGAAGGCCCTTTTGGGAGCACACGATGTATGGGAAGTCGTGGAGAAAGGCTACACTGAGCCAGAAGATGAAGCTACTCTGTCCCAACCCCAGAAGGAGAGTTTGAAAGATTCAAGAAAGAGAGACAAGAAGGCTCTCTACCTCATCTACCAAGCATTAGATGACAATGGCTTTGAGGAGGTCTCAAGTGCAACCTCTGCCAAGCAAGCATGGGAGAAGCTTCAAACCTCTTACAAAGGAGCCGAACAAGTGAAAAAGGTTCGTCTTCAAATATTAAGAGGTGAGTTCGAATCTCTACAAATGAAAGGGTCTGAATCAATCTCTGATTATTTCTCAAGAGTCATAGCCGTTTCTAATCAATTAAAAAGAAACGGTGAAAAGTTGGAAGATGTTAGAATTATGGAGAAGATAATACGCTCGTTGGACCCCAAGTTTGAGCACATTGTCGTGACGATTGAAGAAACTAAAAACTTGGAAGAAATTAGTAGAGAGCAATTAATGGGTTCGCTACAAGCATATTAAGAGAAACATAAGAAAAGGCAAGGGAATAATGAGCAGCTCCTCAAGACGCATGTCCAGCCAAAGAAGAAAGAAGAAAGCTTTGACAACGAGAGAAGCCAGTACGGAAGAAGTCGTGGTCGAGGTCGCGGACGTGGACGTGGTTGGAACTTCAACAACCATAGCAACTACGAAAGAGGAGAAAGCTTAACAAAAGGTCGTGGAAGAGGACGCTCAAACTTGAGGTATGAAAAATCTCAAGTTCAATGCTACAATTGTCAAAAGTTTGGGCATTATGCTTGGGAATGTAAAGCTCCAAGCAACAGGCCTGATAAGAAGGTCAATTATGTGAAAGACGAGAAAGAAGATAATGGCGTTGTGCTACTAGCATGCAAGAACAATGATGGAGACCAAGACTATACATGGTACGTTGACACCGGCGCTAGCAACCACATGTGCAGAAGAAGAAGCATGTTTTTAGAGCTTAATGAATCGGTGAGTGGCAACGTTTCTTTTGGAGACGAATCCAAAATACCCGTCAAAGGAAAAGGTAACATCCTAATTCCCCTGAAAAATGGCGGTCACCAATTAATTTCAAATGTCTACTACGTGCCCAATATGAAAAGCAACATTTTGAGCTTAGGTCAACTCTTAGAAAAAGGTTATGATATTCACAAGAAAAATTATAGTCTCTTTCTTAGAGATGACAAAGGAAGATTAATTGTCAAGGTGAAAATGTCAAAGAATAGGATGTTTCCTATGAATATTCAAAATGATGTTGCAAAGTGCCTCAAAACATGTTACAAAGACACATCCTGGCTTTGGCATCTTCGTTTTGGGCATCTTAACTTTGGGGGACTAGAGTTATTATCCAAGAAGGAGATGGTGAGAGGCTTACCGTGCATCAGTCACCCTGATCAAGTTTGTGAATGATGTTTACTTAGGAAATAGTTCAGGAAAAGCTTTCCAAATGAGTCGACCACCAAAGCCCAGAAGCCACTCGAGCTCATTCACATTGATGTGTGCAGTCCAATAAAACCAAGCTCTTTGGGTAAAAATAATTATTTCCTTTTCTTCATCGATGATTTTTTCAAGAAAAACCTGGGTATATTTCTTGAAGCAAAAATCAGAAGTCTTTGGAGCATTCAAGAAATTCAAAGCCGCTGTAGAAAAGGAGAGTGGTTGCAAGATCAAAGCCATGAGATTTGATCGAGGAAGAGAATTCATTTCAAAGGAATTTCAAGAATTCTATGAAGCTAATGAAATTCGTCGACCTTTGACAATTCCAAGATCCCCTCAAAAAAATGGTGTGGCGGAAAGAAAAAATCAAACCATCCTCGACATGGCTCGAAGCATGCTCAAAAGCAAAAGATTGCCTAAGGAGTTATGGGCAGAAGCTGTAGCATGTGCTATCTACCTATCCAATCGGTCTCCAACAAGAAGTGTGTGGGGAAAGACTCCGCAAGAAGCATGGAGTGGAAGAAAACCAGGTATCTCCGATCTAAGAGTTTTTGGAAGAAGCATAGCCTATGTACATGTACCAGACGAGAGGAGAACCAAAATCGACGACAAAAGTGAGAAGTTCATCTTCATCGGCTATGACTCAAATTCAAAAGGCTATAAGTTGTATAATCCAAACAATGGGAAGACGGTGATCAATCGAGACGTGACGTTCGATGAAGAAGGAGAATGGGATTTTGGCTCTCATACATGTGATCTTCACTTCTTTCCTCAGTTTGAAGAAGAGAATGAACAAGGGATGATGGAGCAAGCAAGAAAGGTTCAACAAGAGTCCACTACTCCACCTGCTTCACCAACATCAACCAATCATGGTAATTCACCAACATCAGCATTATCAAGTGAGAGTCTAAATGAAAGAGAAGTACCACACATAAGAAGTCTACGAGATCTCTATAAGGTAGCTCAAAGACTCGATAATCCTACACTTTTCTGTCTCTTTGCTGATTGTGAACCAGTTGACTTCCAAGAAGCAGTGCAAGATACTAAGTGGATGACAACAATGGATGAAGAAATTGAAGCAATCCAGAAGAACGATACATGGGAACTCGCTATTCTTCCGAAAGGACACAAAGCCATCGGAGTCAAGTGGGTGTATAAGACAAAAAAGAATGCCAACGGAGAGGTCGAAAGATACAAGGTGAGATTAGTGGCGAAGGGCTATAGTCAAAGAGCCGGAATCGACTATGATGAGGTATTTTCACCCGTTGCTCGGTTGGAAACTATACGATTACTAATTTCTTTGGCAGCTCAAAATAAATGGAAGATTCAACAAATGGATGTGAAGTCTGCTTTCCTACATGGAGTCCTTGAAGAAGAAGTCTACATTCAGCAACCGACAGGCTATGAAATCAAAGGGCATGAAGATAAAGTTTTGAAGCTGAAGAAAGCCCTCTATGGGTTAAAACAAGCGCCACGAGGATGGAATAGTCTCATTGACAAATACTTTCAAGAGAACAACTTCATCAAGTGCCCTCATGAACATGCTCTCTACGTCAAAGTCAAAGATGAAGATATTCTAATTGTGTGCTTATATGTGGATGATCTAATCGTCACCGGAAGTAATCCAAGCATGTATGAAGAGTTCAAGAGAGTGATGACCAAAGAATTCGAGATGACCGACATCGGGTTGATGGCATACTACCTAGGCATTGAAGTTAAGAACAAAGAAGGCATTTTCATCTCCCAAGAAAGCTACATAAAGGAGATACTGAAAAAGTTCAAAATGGAGGACTACAAGCCCATAAGCACGCCAATGGAGTGCGGAGTCAAACTAACCAAGCATGACGAAGGAGAAAGTGTAGATCCAACATGTTTCAAGAGTTTAGTTAGAAGCTTGCGCTACTTGACATGCACAAGACCAGACATTCTCTATGCCGTCAGATTAGTCAGTCGCTACATGGAGAATCCCACAACTACACACTTGAAGACCACTAAAAGAATTCTTCGATACCTTAAAGGTACTGTTAACTTTGGCTTGTTCTATTCAAGTTCCGATAACTACAAACTTGTTGGGTATAACGACAGTGATTGGGTAGGAGATTCCAACGATAGAAAAAGCACTACTATATTTGTGTTCTTCATGAGAGACACTGCATTCACATGGATGTCGAAGAAGCAACCGATTGTCACTCTTTCTACCTGCGAAGCTGAATATGTAGCTGCTACGTCATGTGTCTGTCATGCAATCTGGCTGAGAAACTTGCTAAAAGAATTAAGCATGCCACAAGAAGAGCCAACAGAGATCTATGTCAACAACAAGTCTGCAATAGCTCTAGCAAAGAATCCAGTATTCCATGACAAGAGCAAACACATAGATACCCGCTATCATTACATAAGAGAGTGTATTGCAAGAAAGGATGTGCAAGTGGAATACGTGAAGTCTCAAGACCAAGTCGCCGACATATTCACCAAGTCACTCAAACAAGAAGACTTTGTTAGATTGAGGAAATCAATCGGCGTCACAAGACAAGATTAAGGGGGGATGTTGAAATGTAATCTTGTCTTGGCCCAAGACAATTGATCCGGCCCATACACAAAGAAAGATCCATTCACATGCTAGAGAATTCTAGCAAAGTTCAAGTTGGTGGAAGAGTCTAGAAGAATGGTGAGGATTCCACCAACATACAAGATTAATGTAGATAATTCTAGCTTAGGAAGGTAGTGGAATTATCTAGATATCTCTAGCATGATGCTTCCATGTTTCTCCAAGGTTCCGTCCATGCCTATAAAAAGAGAAGGCATCCATACCATTTGAAACAAACCAAGAGAGCAAGTAGTGAGAAGTGAGAAGTGAGAAGAAGCAACAAAGCTTCTAAGAGTGTTTGAGTGTTTCCTCTTGTACTAAGTTTGTGAGTGAATAAAAATCTTGTGTAATACATTGAGTGTTCTTTCTTTCTCTTGCCTATCAATTCGGCTAAATTACATTATTCTTTGTGAGAAAAACGTCTCCAAAGTAGTGAAGTCTTTTTAAGCCCCAACAAGCATATCCCAGAGTCCAGTCGAAAGCGTGCATTTGTGTCTAGGTGGAAAAAAATGCAGCAAGACGGTTTAGCAAGTTCTGAGTTAAATGTCTATGGACTTTATGCTTATGACACAGTTTGGGTTGTTGCACATTCGATTGAAAATTTTATGAATGAAAACAGAAATATCTCATTCTCTGTCCTTGATAAATTACTTGACATGAGACCATCTCAAATTCAGCTGGGCAAGCTTAAAGTCTTTGATGGTGGATCTCTTCTTCGTGAGAAGTTATTGGAGACAAATATGAGTGGTTTAACTGGTCACGTTGAATTGAAATAAAGATTGAGTTTGTATTGAAGAATAATTAAAATTAACAATGCTTAAACAGAAATATAATTGAGAACAAATGTAAGACAACACTAAGGCTTTCATTCCACCACTAGTTATCATACCCTAGTATCCAATTGTCAACTCATGAATTATCAAATTAATGAAAACAACTTCCGTGCATATGTCCATGGTCAGGTACACATGCCAATAATTTCCCAAAGAGATGTGAATTTTACCGTGGTCAGGCTTAAACTCAACTATTCCTACAATCTTTATATCCATGGTCCAAGACAATTGATCCGGCCCATACACAAAGAAAGATCCATGCACATGCTAGAGAATTCTAGCAAAGTTCAAGTTGGTGGAAGAGTCTAGAAGAATGGTGAGGATTCCACCAACATACAAGATTAATGTAGATAATTCTAGCTTAGGAATGTAGTGGAATTATCTAGATATCTCTAGCATGATGCTTCCATGTTTCTCCAAGGTTCTGTCCATGCCTATAAAAGGAGAAGGCATCCATACCATTTGAAACAAACCAAGAGAGCAAGTAGTGAGAAGTGAGAAGAAGCAACAAAGCTTCTAAGAGTGTTTGAGTGTTTCCTCTTGTACTAAATTTGTGAGTGAATAAAAATCTTGTGTAATACATTGAGTGTTCTTTCTTTCTCTTGCCTATCAATTCCGCTGAATTACATTCTTCTTTGTGAGAAAAACGTCTCCAAAGTAGTGAAGTCTTTTTAAGCCCCAACAAGCATATCCCAGAGTCCAGTCGAAAGCGTGCATTCGTGTCTAGGTGGAAAAAAATGCAGCAAGATGGTTTAGCAAGTTCTGAGTTAAATGTCTATGGACTTTATGCTTATGACACAGTTTGGGCTGTTGCACATTCGATTGAAAATTTTATGAATGAAAACAGAAATGTCTCATTCTCTGTCCTTGATAAATTACTTGACATGAGACAATCTCAAAATTCAGCTGGGCAAGCTTAAAGTCTTTGATGGTGGATCTCTTCTTCGTGAGAAGTTATTGGAGACAAATATGAGTGGTTTAACTGGTCACGTTGAATTGTTGGAAATTATATATTATAACATTGAACATAGCCCTAAACGCTAAGTAGAAGAAACTTTGATTTTGCTTTGGAAAAATTTTGGAGCTAGATTTTATGTGCATATTGATGTGTATTAGTTTATTTGATGTGCTTGATTTATACAATAATGTCTGTATGTTGCCATACTAGTGGAAATTGCAATGTGTATATACTGGAAGATTTTTTTCGGTTTTCATCTGGCAGTTATATGTGTGCTTTCATTGTCTACATATGTATGTTACAACATATATGCCTTCTTGCCTGGTTATTCTCACTAAAATGAATCTGCCATGCGTATGAGATTAAAAGAAAATTAATAAATAAATATTTTTACATTTGACAGTGATAGGGTATTGATGTCTCTGGCCATTTACCACCATGTTAAAATTTGAATTGTCATATGGGCTGATGCCCAGAGTGTTTCTTTCAAAGAACAAAATTAAATTATTTCATGAGTTATTGATAAGTGACATGGATATCTCCATGAAAAGGTATTCGGTACTTTAACCAATCAGTTTAGTGTGGTTCATGGTTGGGGGGTGAAATCGGATATGGCTATTCTGAATTTTCTTTGATTATCATGATTGGTTTTGAGATATTTTCAGAGAAAACATGGATATATTGATAATATATGTTGCACAGCAATCATGAATCTTTTGTTTCACATATGCGATTCTCATGATTCAATTGCATCTTTCATGAATATTTGGCATTGACTCTTCTATTAGAAAGGAGGTGACGGTTAAGGCTAAGTGAAATGGCTTGATTAAAAAATTTGCATTATTTGCAAATCTAAAAGGGCAATAATGTCTACCAGTTCGTGAACTGATGCAATGTTTCTTTCTTGGGACAAAGGAAATCAATATTTGATTGGGCACGAGAATGATTAATCGGGTTTTGTTGAGAAAACCCTTATATTCATAAAGATGTCAGCAAAAGCTCTTGATGAAGAATGACTACCCAAATAAAATGGGGTTGTTCTAAATGTGTATTGAAACAGTTTGGAAAACTCCAGTAGAAGATATGAACCCAACTTCCATGGTATCATAGGATATAAGATGAGTGCAGATTATTCATATTTATTCATGGAAAGAATGGAATACATAAGAAGGAAATTGAACAATTACTCGGGCATATGTGTGCATATGCAAAATTGGGTTTAGTCTTTAGTCATGGTCAGTCATGATAAGAACCCAGAAAGTGGATAAATTTGGCTTTGAGAAGCAACGAAAATAAAATGATAAACTGAACTCATTTTAGATAAGTTATCTGTCAACGTCGAAAGACGCTTATTTAATTATGGGGTTAAGGTCCAAGACTTATGTTGAATCAAATTAAAAGACACTAAAAGTGTGGGGAATATTTTGCAATTTTAAGGGTTGCATGTACGATTCACAAATTACATTGTATAGGCTGAGGCCTATAATCAAAAGAAGATAATATTCCTCTAAGGGTTCTAGATCCTTGACAATTTTGAAATGAAAGCTAAGAAGTGCTTCTCATGGAAAGGCATGATCGTTTCCGTCGTAGGGTCATGGATTTGGTTCATTCAAACTGTAACAATTCGGTTACTGGTTATGGAGATTATAGTTCTTTCTTAGACTGTAACCTTCGATAGTTGTGATGGTGCCCTTTGAATAGCATCATTTTGGCTTCGTTATTTGAGTAGCTGCACGTATCTTTGAGATATGAGATTTGCATAAGAAGAATGGAAAATGTAATTTGCTAATTGAGTGAGATAATCAAAATGTCATCTCTTGGAATGAGTTATTGTTTAAGGTATGACAAGGTTAGAGACCTTCTTACAAATACCTTAAATGTGGGGGAAGTCTATTTCCTAGTGTTAGCAAATTGTTGAAAAGTCTTAACCCATGTTTTGAGGACTTGACATTGTAAAACAACTACTCTCGTATGAAATATAATTTCATAAGATGGATTGTGCACACCATTAAAAATAGTCAACCTAGTAGTGGATCCAATTATTAAAGGTTAGACTAGAGAGTAAGTTGATTATCGAGGGGAATGAGGCTAAAGCCAACATAACTAATGAATCAGCCGAGCGGAAACCTAACTTAGTTGATTGGAGATTCCATGGTCTAAGTTCAATAGGCAAACTGGTTGGGCATGATTCAAAGAAGTTAACACACTATATACCTCATTCCTATGATGGAAGAAATGTGTTGTCTGCAGATGTTTTAGGTTGTATATTTATACTTAATGACAATGATATCTTATAAAAAAAGAGGAATAAAGCATACTATCCTTAATCAGTGGTCACCTATGTAAGAGCAGAAGTGGGTCGTTTCTATGAGTATGAGATGACTAAATTCTCTAAAGCTCTCATGAATCTGGGAATTGTTCAGGACCAAAATGAACACAACCGTATGAACCGAAATATATTAGGATTAGTGATGTGTGTTGCTTATTGTCTCGGTTTACTGTTTCTGTGAACAGTTCAAGATTCCATATCCACTGCGTCACCAAGTAAATCCGATAAGTATTCACTAGGGTAGGTTCAAGTCCAAAAGACACATCTCCCCATGCATCTCTTGTCCACCTATACTCTCAAATTCTTCCTAAATTTTTCATTCATTTGGGGGATTGTTGGAAATTATATATTATAATATGAAATATTGTAATATATAATTTTAATAATTGAATGAAAAATAATGTTAACCAATTTCTTAGAAAGGTTATGTTGTTTAGGTGTATTCCCTTGATAAGTGATGTATACTTATAGATGAAAAGTTACATCTCTTTAATAAGTAGAAATTGGATTCTATATAAACCCATGAAACCATTGGTCTTACATATAGAAAATTAGAGTTAATTTTTACTCTTAAGAAATAGGGTTTCCCCACTTTGTTTCTCTCATTCTTAGTCAAATTCCGAGTCATGTCTTGAGAGTATGAAATATATGAAGTTCGCCAGAGTCCGAAGATTGAAGTGATTTGACTTCGGATTATAGATTATTGAATCATGGGAGATGGACGCCTACTGAACTACAAGCACAAGAGTATGAGCGAAATTCTGTCTTTAGGACATTGCATTTATGCAAGCCTCAATCTCCAAGTTTGTTAGTTTTTCTAATTTTCTCTCTAGTTGTTTATATTAATCTTATACATAAATTAATGTTGTGATTTTCTTTATAATTATTATCATTGTAATTCTTGTGTTATTTTCATATTTTCTAATATTGCTCCAACATGAATTTGATCAAGACAGAAGCCGTGCGAGTGGCATTTATGATATCATTAATTTGTTGGGGCTTAAAAAGACTTCACTACTTTGGAGATGTTTATCTCACAAAGAAGGATGTTTATCTCAAGGTTTTTACACAAAATTTTTTATTCACTCACAAACTAGTACAAGAGGAAACACTCAAACACTCTTAGAAGCTTTGTTGCTTCTTCTCACTTCTCACTACTTGCTTTCTTGGTTGTTCTCACTTCTTCTTGCTATATAGCAACACACACACACACACCTAAATTTATAGGCAAGCATTAACCGACTCACCAAGTCGGTGCAATTGGACTAAGTTCCTCCTAGCCACAAGTTTTAATTATTCTAGAGTTTTCTATAACAATTCATCAAACATCCTTGCCGACTTAATAAGCTAAAATGCTAGAATTGTCTAGCATATTAATATGCATGCATGATGCACCGACTTTGGTGCTAGAATTCTCTAGCATTTCCAGTGTATGCACCGACATGCTTCTTGCTAGAATTATCTAGCATTTGTATGAATCTTGTATTGCCTTTTCAACATGGGCTGGACCCGGCCCAAGACAAGATTACAATTCAACATAATTTTGATCAGATGAAAATTCGTACGGTTGGTTTTTGAACTTATTATTCAGGTTTTTCAGTTTCTCCCCCCGGAAACTCTAAAAAGGGAAAGAATGAGCTAATCTCCACTGGATCAAAAGCTTGACAATGCCACGTGGCCTGGTGGAAATACAGAAAGGCCACGAAGTTGGGAGATTGCAGATAATGAAAAACCATTGAGAATTGGAGTAGTTGGGAGATTGCAGATAATGAAAAATCATTGAGAATTGGAGTTCCAAAAAGAGTAAGCTTTGTTGATTTTGTTACAGAACGGAACAACAGCCATAAAATCGAAGGATACTGCATTGATGTGTTTAATGAAGCACTGAAGTTAGTCCCGTATGATGTTCCTTACAGAGTTGAACCTTTTGGTGATGGCCAGTCCAATCCCAGTTATGATGAGCTTGTGAAGATGGTTGCAGAAAACGTAAGTAAACTTTACACAGTTTAGAATTGGTCAAACCAAAGAAAACTTAAAATGTGACTGGTTTTTGGGGGTGACATTAGTTGCCAATACATCATACATGGAAACATGATGTGAATAGGAGTCAACACATGCAATAACTCAGAAGAATACAATGTCAAGTTCTGAAAACTTTAAGTAGAAGTGGCGTGCCCGTAGTATCTATCTCGTCTTCTAATTGACATTTTGCACCAGGTGTTTGATGCAGCTGTTGGGGACATTGCAATTGTGAAAAACCGGACAATGATTGTGGATTTTTCTCAGCCCTATGTTATCACCGGGCTAGTGATAGTGTTAAGGGCATAAGTGTAATACAGTTAGTAATATAGTTAGTAAGGTGGTTAGGGTTTTTTTTATAAAAACAGTATGTGTAATCTTCATTTAGTCAATTAATACAAAATCTTATTTCTCTCTCTAAACGCTTTTTCGGTGCTTCCGCGATTGTTCTTGGGTTGATTTTTCCGCGATTGTTGCGATTGTTTTGGTTGATTGTTCTTGTTGGGTTGATTGTTCTTGGGGCAGTAGTGTTGCGGCCTTGTTGACGACAGCCTTGCTGTCGAGCCACTTGGTTTTGGCGGTGCAGATAAAGAACTGAGATCCGTTGGTTCCGGAACAAGCGTTGGCCATGGACAAGATTTCGGATCCAATGTACTTTTTAATGAAGGTCTTGTAGCCAGAGCCAATTTCTTTGTGGTTTTCGTACGCGGTGGAGTCCAACAGGTATTGGGCAGTCGGTGTCTGTGTCTATGCATAAGGAATACAGAACTAAAGTCGGTGCTGTTGAACAACAAAAATATACAACAAAAAAAATAAAGTCCATACAAATTGGGTCAAATTACAAGGCAAAACAAAAATGTGATCCAGCCCAAAAAAAAAAGAGGATGGGCTTTACATACAAATTAACATCCATAAGTAAATAAAATAAAAAAAAATAAATCTGAATGTCTTCCTACAAAAGGGGGAGGAAACTGTGCAAAGCCGTTTTTTCCTGCAAGGCATGAAAAAAAAAACTGCATAGTTAGTGGGAGAAGTTAAGGGAAAGTGACAGGAGGTTAGAACCTCCATCTTCCCCCACGTAACAAATTCTAGAGCTTGCTTGGGACACCTATAAATAGGCATCACCTGCAGCAAGTAAAGACAGACAGAAAAAAGGAAGGGGAAACTCTGCAGAAAATAAAAGCAACTTTGAGAGAAATATCAAAAGGCAACGAACTGCTGCCAGAAAAGAGAACAAAGAGACCGATCATTCGTGCATTCGAGTCAAGATCAAAAAAGAAGAACATTCATTACCAGGTATGAAATAAGTTCTGTTAATTTATTTTTATTTCTCTAGTTCAATGTTGTGTTGCAGATGGAAGTAAAGAAAAAGGGTGCATAACCAAACACTCTGAACTAGTAACTTTCAGTTTATACAAGAAAACTGCCGGAAAAGGTTTTTTATGCATGGAAGGTTTCTTAAATGGTAGTCCGACTACTCTTCTATACCTGCAAAAACAACACAAAGCAGTAAAAAAAAAATGGCAGCAGCCACATGTTTTCTTTTTGTCTAAATCTGAAGAGAACAAAAACGCAAAAGAGCTCCGCTCCTCGCCGCTGCCAGAATCCAATGAGAAAACAGATGCATTTGTGGACAAAATAAACAAGGGAAAAGAAGTAAAATGCAACTTTTGCTCCCCTTGACCGACTCCTGCTTGGTCCAACTCCACAAGAAGAAAAGTTTTTCAAACACAACTCTTGACCAAAGACTACTACAAGACAAAAAGGAAAGAAAGGAAATTTTCCTTTTGTCGAATAAACAGCTAAAAAAAGGTTCAAAGCCTTCTTTGTCACGTGAAGAAAGAACAGAGTGTTTTCATCATGTCAAAATTTCTCACCTGCTTTTCTGCCACAAACATTTAAAAGAAGGTTCAAAGCCTTCTTTGCCACGAGAAGATGGGACGAGAAGATAAAAAAGGGTTCAAAGCCTTTATATTAAACACTTTCCATCCCAAAATTACAGAGAGGGAAAAGCTTACTGCCAAATTCCCCAAATTATTTGGAAAACCCATTCACATGGTAACCTTTGTATTAAACACCAAAAGACTTGGTAGACAAATCAAAACTACAGAAAGATTTTTTTTGGGAAAAGGCATCATATTGTACAAATGTTAAAGAAAAAATATGGCAAGAATGGGAACACAAAAAGGGTGTCCAAATGCCACTGTCAAGGCCAGTCAAGTAAAAATCCCTTTGTGGAAACAGAAATACCAGAGTGATGATCACACACAAGTACATCAGAACTCATTCAAAATATGGCAGATATTATGAGTGTGTGACTCCAAATTTCAGAGTACAAACTCTCACCTTTGGAGCCATGAATCAACAATTGTCTTCGACTAACTCGGGGCTGCAAAATGGTTTGTCCAACAACCAATCGAAGAGATGCCGCTACTTGGGACGCCTGCACGAAAGAATTGATAAAATTCATTGCAGCTAAAGTTTCACTTCACTCCAAATACATAAACAAACCCAGAAAAAAAAATAAAACGAAAATGGGTAACCTGTTTGATAAAAGGAATCACATGCAAAGTAGTGAGCCTTCGATCCACAAAAAGAAGAACAATCAAAAGTGGGAAGAGCAAGAATACAAGGCGGCAGGAAGAGAATGAAAGTTTTTTTGTGACCTGCGAAAGAATAGGTTTGCAATTTGAGGGGAAAATAATGGAAAATCGAAGTAATTGGAACAAAAAATTTAAACTCCAACAAACCTTACCCATTTTTACTCTGAAATCCACGGATACCCAATCCAAATAGAAGTTTGAAATGCAACGAAGTCCACGGAAGTCCAAATATAGCGGAATAGTCGCTTGCTTCTAGAGGAAAACCACCAGATTTCAAAGCCAAGGGAAAGAGGATCGCTGAAGCCATCTTACGGGGGGGGATGAGGATGCTAAATCCTCAAAATCATCAAGGAGAGGCACGGCAGGCATAGAAAATCAAAACATAAAAAAAAAAAAAGGATAAAAGCAGGGGACCTAAAACCTAAAAAGGCATTTATAAAAAAATGGTACTTTACCACTTGCTTTTATTAAACAATAAAGCAAAGGCTTGCTTTTCTACTATACTGCCCAGTTAGTGTCATGCATGAACACATGGAACGAGTTTCAAGGCAAAGTAAATGAAGGCAAATAAAAAAGAAAGATTGCTCCTCACGTGGGAAGTATGGTCTCACCTTAAATGCACTAAGCTTTGCTTATTAAAGGAAAAAGGGCGTGGGTCATACTTGGCAAAAACCATCAATTCATTTTTTGCTAGTCATCATCTTTTTTGGCACTTTTCTTTTGCCAAAGTCTGAACATAAATCTAAATCAAAGTTATGAACTACGCTGGTTTGATTCCGTTAAGGATACGTAGGCAGTTTGATATCAATTTTCAGACACAACCATGAAATCAAGTAATGAACTACGCCGGTTTGATTCCGTTAAGGATACGTAGGCAGTCTAATATCAAGTTTTAGACGCAACCGTGAAATCGAAACGAATCCCTAGTTTATATAAACTAAATTCACTCCTGCTATCAAATACCAAATGGCACGAAGCCGAAGAAAAGTTTTCAAAGGGCACGAAGCCGTATCAGAGTCTCAGATGGCACAAAGCCGAAGAAAAGTCTCAAATGGCATGAAGCCATATCAAATTTTCAAATGCTCCTTGCCCGCATGAGCTAAAACTGCATAAGGCACTATGCTCCTCGCCCGCACGAGTTGAAACTGCACAAGGCATCAAAACCCAAACACCATGAACTACGAGTGACTTGATCCCTCAAGAGGGTACGTAGGCAATCTAGGGGTTCGACCTAGGTGCAGTCACAAAATCAAACAAACATCAAATTCCTCAAGTTACATTTTTATTCGAATTGGAATCAAAGGGTATTTCTTTCCCAAAAGAAAGATTGTAATTAATAGGCGTGTAGCTTAGAATGGGTCGAACTCGAATTAATAAAACCCTCTTCAGAAAACTGAACCAGGGTGAAATTGTGTCGAGTGAATTATTTGTTTACATATTATGTACAATTTTTGCTCAACAGGTGCTTGACACATAAAGAAGTCAGTGTCTAAATGTGTATGCAATCAACTTGTTGTTTTCTGAGTATTTCGCATTTGTTGGTTATCTTGGTTGGAGGACGAAGACGAAGAAGTTGCCGTTGGAGACAACAAAGATGAAATCTTGAAGAATGGAAGTGGGGATATTTTCCAACTCTGATGTCTGACAAAGAATTTCAATATCCCTTAATTTTGCAAAGTAAAGGTACCTTTCTTTTTCAAAAAGGTCCACAGAGAGCTTGAGATTTGTAATCTCCTTAGACAAAGCTTAAACTTCTGAAGAATTAGCATCGCATGTAGCTGCATAAGGTCTCCCTTGCTTTGGTCCTGAGGTCCTATTAAGACCAACTGTATCTCCATAGCCAGGGTTATGCAAATTGCTTGATTGCAGAGATTTTGAGATTTTTTAAGCACCTTTGGGACGCCGATCCTTCCCACCTTTACTCCTTCGCTCCATAGGGTTATAGTTTTCATCATCTTGGTGGTGTTTTCATAGCAGTTTTTTGAATTCTATTTTCTACGATTATGATCCGTGCTCTGTTATTGGTATGGAAGAAAGTTTAGACCTATGTGCAGCCCAAGTGTTTGACAAAATGCCCAGCTTAGAAATTTCATATGAAGGTTAAGTTTTTCAGTCACTTCTTCTGAATTTCTTATGATGATTCTTTTAGTATTCTGTAAATCAATTAGTTTGTGGTTGTGGGCATGGAGTCATTCAGTTGATATGTTAAGTATTAAAGAGCTCAAAGTCGTCCTTCTTGTGAATTTTTTCTGGGTTCTTCTAGTTGTTTGTGATAATTGCTTTCAAGATTCTTCATCTTGTGATATTTGGGATATTTGGATTCAAGAATATTGGTCATTGCTGGATTGTGCAATTTGTATGGTATGTCCAGTTCTTTCTCTGCTTCATTGATATTCTGCAAGTTTATTGGGTTTGATCTTTCTGCAACTCTTGATATATTTTGGAGAAATGGGTGTGAATTCTTGCATTGTGGCATGTATAATTTTGTGGTTGTTCGGATTATGGTTTGCGTAGACAGAGCACTTGCATGATCTTGGAGCCTTTGCCACATCTGGTTCTTGAGCTTTCTCAACCTTTGTGTCGAGTTATCCAAGGTATCAATTGTATTGTTGTTATGTCCTTTGCTCCATCAGAATCAATCAAAGTGGGGGTGGATTTCATGAAATGTTTGCTTAAAATCCATACCGAGAACCAAGCAGAGAGAGCTTATTATGTTTATGTGGTCCATTATCAAATTCAAACGGTTTCTCTTCTCATCTTGATATTCAAGCAGCCGTCTACGCAATTCATCAAGTCTCTTCAAGGACAATATGTTTTCCTATCACATCCTATAATTTCAGAGTCTAATCTACTCAGTTGTTAGCATGAATTTACAGTAAGTCCGGTTATACGATGAAGTTTGAAGAAGTTGTAAACGGTAAATCCCACGAAGGGTAATTCCGTGATGTGAATAGGTAAATCCCACGAAGGGTAGAAAAAGTTGTTAACGGTAAATCCCACGAAGGGTAATCCCGTGTTTTGAGTAGGTAAATCCCACGAAGCGTAATCCTACATAGATGTTGATTTTCAATTGTTGAAATTGTGAAGGTCGATGTCATTGTTCAAAGAAGTTGTTTTTTGGTAAAATCCACAAAGGGCGATCCCGTGGTGCTATAGTTAAGGCTGATGCCACACTATAGTTTGTTAATTTTCTATTTTAAAGGCCGATGCCAATGTTAAATGAAGTTGTTGACGGTAAATCCCACGAAGGGTAATTCCACAAAAAATTGTTATAACCGGCATGAGGGTGTGTAACAACTTTATAAGAGTTTGTTCTTTGATTGAAGCTCCTACGAGAGGCAGAGGAATATTGAACTTTTGGTTGTGTGCAGCATAGACATGGGATTTTTGTGCAGCTTTGATACATGGGATTTTTGGTTTTCTGCCATATGATGAAAAGGATTTCTGCAGCTTTGATTTTACCGTGCCCAAATCCATGTGATGAGAGATGATGCGAAAGTAATTAGGGATTCTCTGCTTCGCAGGATCAACTTGCAGTAATCTTAGCAACTTCCAGTCAAGTCATCATTTGTTAATGGTCATTTTTCTTCCAATCTCCAACTCGGTTTCCCCAGTTAAGATTGAGAGGGAGTATTAAGGGTACAAGTGTAATACAGTTAGTAATATAGTTAGTAAGGTTGTTAGGATTTCTCTTATAAAAACAGTGTGTGTAATCTTCATTTGTCAATTAATACAAAATCCTATTTCTCTAAACTCTCTCTCTCTCTCTCTCTCTCTCTCTCTAATATCTCTATGTTCATCCAGTTGAATATCAGAGTGCACAACGAACAAGATTAACAAAATAATAAGAATATTATTAAACAAACTGAGAATGCCAAAACAGCTACAAAACCCTAAGAGACTACATTGTGACTAACTTGATTTTCTAATGAATAACAAAGCACCCTATTTATAATAAACTAACCCTAATCTCTAACAAAACCTAATTCTAACGGGCTAAGCCCATAAAACCAAACATTCAAATAAACTAAAATACTAATATTTTCCAACACCCCCCGTCAAACTCATGGCGGTACACGACATGGGTTTGCCAAAGTAGATGTGGATGCAAGACTCCAGATTCCAGTGCCAATGCCGATGCCGATTGATGTCGATACCGATGCTGATGCCGATGCCAATGCCGATACCGATGTCAATACCGATTTCCGAACAAACAAACAAACCAAAAAAAAAAACAACCAAAATTTTTTTCCCTTTTGCCCGCATGGGCCTCAAACAAAACAAACCAAATATAACTGCTTCAATTTTTTTCTCCTTGTACAAAGCCAAAACCTCAAAAACAAACCAATTTTTTCTATTTCCCTTGTCTTTTTCCTCTTCCTTTTTCTGTTTCGTTTTTTCCTTCCTTTTTTTTTTTCTTTGTGGCGGATACAGAAGTGCAGGTTGCTCTCACAGGTTGCAATAGCAGCCTTCAAGGGTGCAGAAGCAGCGTCAGTGGCTGGGGAGGTGCATACCAGAGTTGGGGCAGATGCAGATTGGAGGGATAGAGCAGATACGATGCGGTGTGATGGGTTCAGGTGCGGGTGTAGATCGAGCAGATTGTGGGTGTGGTCAGATGGTGGTGCGATGCGGACCAGGTTGCGTGGGTGCAGGTCAGAGAACGGAGTACGGGACAAAAAACGAACGGACAACAAACAAACTGATATGAATCAATGGCAGATTAAATCCCGAATGATCAAACCTGCTCTGATACCAAGTTGAATATCAGAGTGCACAACTAACAAGATTAACAAAATAATAAGAATATTATTAAACAAACTGAGAATGTCAAAACAGCTACAAAACCCTAAGAGACTACATTGTGACTAACTTGATTTTCTAATGAATAACAAAGCACCCTATTTATAATAAACTAACCCTACTCTCTAACAAAACCTAATTCTAATGGGCTAAGCCCATAAAACCAAACATTCAAATAAACAAAAATACTAATATTTTCCAACACATCCCTCTGTTCATCCTTTCTTCTTAATTTTCCCTTCAATTCCCAAACATTGCAATGTAGTTAACAAATGGCACCTCTCGACAATTCAAAGTCAAATGCTTGGGTGTTTCTCAAACCATTTTCATTGGAGATGTGGTGCGTCGCTGCATCTTTCTTTGTGATAATTGCTGTGGTAATGTGGGTTCTTGAGCATCGAGTCAACATAGATTTTCGGGGTCCCCCTAATAGGCAGCTCGCTACAATCTTTACGTAAGTTTTCTGTATTTTGTAAATGGAGTCCACTGCAATTCTTCTTGAAGATTAATATCTTGAGTACGATATCATTACTGCAAATCGATATTATTATGTATTTCTTTTAACTAAACCGATAATGTGGTTCTGACATCATTCGATCCTTTCATATTGCAGGTTCAGCTTTTCAACCCTATTTAAGAAAAATCGTAAGCAAATATTTGGGCTCTGCAGTCTAATAGTTCTTATTAACATGAATCCTAAAAGTTAGCTTGTTCACATCTGTTAGATTACTAGTTTTCCAGTTGCATATTTTTAATAGATTAGCAGTATGTATCCGTTTCCTCGTTAGTTCATATTCTTATTGAAAGAATGAAGAAAATTAGCCTGCACTGATCCTGTTCGGCCATCCCCTTCAAATCACATTTTAGTAAAGTACTAGAAGGAGTGCCCGTCGTTGCCGCGGGTCTTTAAAATATTTTGGAAATATATCACTATAGAAAACAGAGGTTTCCTATGCTGTGAGTTTCAAAACTGTATAAAACATGTAAGATCACTATTTACATACATGTGGAATGTAGTAAGGAAATTATAGTCCTTTTGTTCTGAATCAAGAACCATTTTCCTGCTGTTGAACATCAAGAAGACCACTAATTCTGAAATACAGATTAAATTTCTCTCCATGTTAAAAAGCATGTAAGCAGAGAGACAAAGGATGTGGCTTCTATTACCAGTAGGATTAGCTTGTAAAGACTTGTCCACTGTGTTCTGAATATTGGTCTTCACTATAACCATCTTTAGAGAACTTTTCTGTAGATAATTCTACTGTAAAAAGAAAACCATGTTAGAATGCGTTTCTATTCATAACACATTTAATACTTTTTAGTGGACTATGATCGGATTTTAATGTTGTGTGTCAATACATAAAATAGAACAAAGCCACTAAGAATCTAAAAATATCATATAATTGATAGCGGCATGTACTTTTGATAGACACTATGTAATTTTTTGGCTTAGTCTCAGATATTTTGTAATTTTTTTTTTTTTGGGAAATCAGATATTTTGTAATTTTGTTCCCCTTTGAGGTGACAACTGGGCACCCAACGACCTTTCAAATTCACAGAAAATATGACCAGGCGCTGTGATAACAAAATGATAGCAAAAACTAGACCTGACATTCATGTCGTGTTTCTCGTATTCGTGTAGTTTTTGTGTCATACCTGATAACCTAACAAGTTGTGTCGTATAATACCCGTTAAAGTAAACGGGTAATATGACCTAATCCGAAATCAACCTATTAATATTATCAGGTAATATGACCCGACCCGTTACCCGTTAAGAAAAATTATTTTAAATAAATAAAAATGAAAATGACAAACATAATTTGACCCAAAAAAATGTAAAACATAATACTAAATTAGTATGTACATACTAAATTTCAGAGTTGACCTCTTCATGAAAGTTGTAAGGCTTTTCATTATGAGTGATTACATTTTTCACACTTCTACAATAATTATTATTAGTTTTATTAATTTTTCACTTAAATAAAAAACATTGTTCATGAGATTTGGAGGGTTTTAAAAATCTAAACGACCATGTAACCATCGTCTAAGCGTTGATGATGCAATTATGAAAGTTTATTATGCTTTCACATCTTTTAGACTTATACATTAATGATTATGAATTTTGTTTATTTTGAACTCCCTTAAAAATGCTATTCATGAGAGTTTGTATGGTTTTAAAAATTCAAACGATCATATACCCATCCTTGAAGTGTAGAGGATGTGACTATGAGTGTTTGCATATTTTTTTTTTCATATTTTTCGCACATGTAAATTAATTATTATAATTTTTTTAATGTGTTTGGTATTTTTAAATTACTTGATATTTTTGTTTTTAATGTGTTTTAGGATTTTTAATCTCAATCTTTGACTATAATATACTATAAAAATAAATAAATAAATAAATAAAACTTAAATTTTAAAATTTATATAGAATAATAATTAATAAACAATATATGCATATTCATTATATCTATTGTATTTTATAGTAAGTTTTTTTTAGTAGTTTAAAAAATTAAAATCATTAAAATAACTTTTTTCTTATTATGTCAAAACATGTAACCCGCGTGTCACTCTCGTGTAAACCTGTTAAGAACCCGTTAATAACAGGTTATTAGGTTATTATCGTGTGACCCGATAATGACCCGATTAGTTATCATGTTAACCTGAAATCCGTTATTTTCATATCGTTTACATATCACGTTAACGAATCGTGTAAGAAATTGCTGGGTCTAGCAAAAACCCAAAAAATAGGAGTGTACTATGAAAGGAACACATGCAGCTTCACGTTGGCTTCTTTTGATGGAAGATTGTCTGGAAAACAATGATTACTCACCTTCATTAATCATGCTTTTGCTTAAAGGTTTGCCATGAATTCATTTTTGACCAGGTTTTTGTCAGTCCCTTCCGTGCTGTTGAGAGATTCTTCAAATAAGCTAATCAAGAATTTAAACTAACCTAATAAATAGATTAATTAAAACTAAATTTACTCGCAAGTGCACGAATCGGTTGTAGTGGAAATATGTAAATACGAGATCAATTCCACCGGAGTTGATTTAATAATTTAATCCTATAACTATTACTTAACGAATTGAAATAAAGATTGAGTTTGTATCGAAGAATAATTAAAATTAACAATGCTTAAACAGAAATATAATTGAGAACAAATGTAAGACAACACTAAGGCTTTCATTCCACCACTAATTGTCATACCCTAGTATCTAATTGTCAACTCATGAATTATCAAATTAATGAAAACAACTTCCGTGCATATGTCCATGGTCAGGTATACATGCCAATAATTTCCCAAAAAGATGTGAATTTTACCGTGGTCAGGCTTAAACTCAACTATTCCTACAGTCTCTATATCCATGGTCCGATATACACAAACATGTAAAAATCCAATTAAGCAAAGTGAGAAACAAATTAACCACTTATCAACTTGGTCACGTCAAACAAATAACTAATTTTTTAGGAAGCCACACAAACCAATATTCGTCTACGGTCGGATCAAAATATAAGTTCATGATTCTCATTCACAAAGCATCGATAGAATCCAATTCATGGTCAGAAATAAATTCATATGCAAATAATTTCAATATCAAAATCCTAGGCTATGGTCAAGCACAAAGAACCAAATATCAAAATTGCAATTCTACTAGTGAATGAAAACTAATCATCAATCTAAAATTCACGAATTAAACAATCAAGTAACTAGAGTAATCATAATTAGGGCTTCCTCTTAGCCTTAGCTAAGAGTTTAGAACCCCATGAACGAAGAATTCATAGTAGTTCTATAGAAAATATGCATAAAATAAAATTCAATAAGAGAAACTAAATTGTTGCCGCTCTGCCGCTGCCTTGTTCCACACCAGAAGAAGAAGTCCGAGTCCCTCTTTACTGCTTGTATCTTCCTTTTAATATCTTTGCCTCCAGTCCAAGTTTGCTAAAAAATAGGAGTTCCAATCAATTTGAGATTCTTTCCTAAGATATCTCCACCGCCTCATGTAATCATCTTGTCCATCTTTCTTTAATTATTTTCATCCTTCCTTTTCTATATTAATTGTCCTTTTCACAACCTCACTTAAAAGCCACGGACTGGAATTTGGTTATGGGCAAGTGAATTTGATTCATCCTTCTCAAATAAGTCGAAAAGCCCTCCTTTGAAAGTATTGGCTTTTGGTCCAAATAAGAAGACTAAAACGTATAGGATGTGTCAAAACCTTGTTAAATTCCACTTTTATCAATAAGCATCCTAATCCTTATAAATTACAAAAACTAAAGCAATTTACTAAAAATAGTCTAAATGAGGCAGTAACAAATATAAATAATAAGGTGACAATTGTAATAAATATGTTCTATCAGTTTCCACTACTAAGTCTACAAGATTTGTGACCGGAAGATAGAAAGTGTGCATATAAATATAAATCAAAATATAGAAAAGCTCATATCAAGATCAAAGTGTAGATTTTAAACTAAAACTAAAGTGTACATAATGCATAATATACTGGAAAATAATGAAGAAAAATAATGTAGGGGGAGAAAATTGATAAAACAACAAAGGGGGAGAGAAGTGAAGAATAATATTGGGCTTATGCACATGGTCTTCTTGGAAAATTGTCTTATTTATATAAAAATAATAATAAAACCATAATTTATATTAAAAATGGTTCGGTCTGGTTTCTCCGGTTCTTAATATTTTCAAACCGGAACTAGAACCGTTTGAAACAGTTCGGTTCAATTTTTGTTCCGATTTTGAATTTTTTGGTCAACGTAGTTTTTTACGATTTTTTTCGTCACGATTCGATTCGATTTTTCGATTTGACGGTTTTTATGCCCACCCCTAGTTCTGGGAAGACAGAAGTCTAGCTGATACTTTAAGAGAAACAGCATATGCAGATGCATGTGTACAGTCTAAACTGTTGAAAGCTAAAGCTTCAACCAACTTTGGCTATTCAGGTATCTAAAAATGCTATCTTCTTCCACTCAACTTCTTTTGGAAAATCTTATTGTTTAAGGTTGTTATGTTATTTTAACTTTTTGTGTACTTTTATGTTCTGCATGTGGTTTGCTTCACCAACTTGTTCATATAAATACTTGGTATTTTATACCGTTTGGGAATAGGGATTCCTGGCTTGATTTGGTAATGATGGTAGTTTAGTACACTGATTAGCCGTTCAAAATTGGAGTTTTAAGTAAAACCCATGTTAAAATTGTTCTTCTGGTTCCCATTTGGGTATTAATTTTAATTTTTAGAAACCACTAGGTCTAAGCCATTATTCAAGAGGATTTTAATTGGTTTTATTTATTTATTTTTGTTAATAGGAGTTTTTGAGTAAAACCTCATGTTCAAGCTTGTTCTTTTGGTTCCAATTGGGTATCAATTTCAAGAATCCAAGGTGTTTTAAGACAATATTAAAGTGGAATTTTAATTGGGTTTTTGCTGCAAAATCTTGGTGTTCAAGGTAAAATGTATAATCTGGATTATCTTCTTAGAATTTTGGAACCCATGATGTTAATCTTCAATCTGCCATTCTTTACAGGTCTTTGTTATATTTGATTCACTGCTTAGTCCAAGTTGAAGACTTGACAAGTTTTCGACCGGCAGTTGCAGAGATTTCTGTAGGCATGGAGGTATTGCTGATGAATAGGCCTACTGACCATGTATGCAAGGTAAGAACACTGCTTGCATTGATCTTGTGCATGTGGGTGTCCATGCAAGTGATGGCTGGAACAGAAAATGCCACGCATTTGTCTGCAAGGCCAAGTTCTCTGAATATTGGAGCTCTGTTTACTTTCGATTCGGTTATTGGGAGGGCAGCCAAGCCGGCAATTTTAGCTGCAATTGATGATGTCAATTCTGATCAAAGCATTCTTCGCGGGACAAAATTGAACATTATTCTCCATGACACGAATTGCAGTGGATTTCTTGGAACTGTTGAAGGTATTTCCTACAACCTGCTTCTTTTATAGTCTACTATGTTGCAGTTTCCTTCAGTTTTGGGGAGTGGAAAAACAAGATCCTACTAAATAAGAAACCAGCTTTTAGATCAAGCTGCTACTGATTTCATTTATCAAATTAGTTGCCATCATGCTGAATTTTTCTGTTTTGTTGCCCTTAGAAAGTTCAGATTTCTGGCATTGCGTGCTTTTTGAAAACAAAGGGCCTACCCAAAAATTTCAATCCTAGCTGCTGTGGCTTGTAATGTTGATAGGGAGTCTCGTAGTTCTTGTTTGTGTTGGTATTCAAAGTTTACTAACTCAATACCAATATATGTGGGTGATAAGTTTACAAACTCTATCACACCTCTCACTTTGCATTCTCAATAAAATTGGACAAACGAAAGGAAAGAAGTAGCAAGCTTGGTGATAACAAAACACTTTGAAATATTATAAGAGTTTATAACTCTTAAAGCTTACAAGCTGAAAATGAGAATGGGAATTGGATTGATATTCTAAAGCCTAGCAAGAAGGCCTATTTATACAAAACAGAAATTGATTAACAATACAACAGCATGCAATGAATGATGGTGCTCACCATCTTTACACCCTTTCACACATGCACTAGCTGCTAGCTAGACACTTTCACACACATGTTTTGCATCCTTCCAGCTTGCAATCACCACCTTTGGCCATCACATGGCAGCAAGCATGTTTGTAGTTGCTGGAAATGTGAATACAACATGTAAAACAACTAACAACTAGCAACAACAACATGTTTTTATTTGAATTTCCAACACACCACCTCAAATCAAAATGCCTTCATTCCTAGCATTTCACGTAGCAGCCGGAATGATTCAACTGGCAGGGGCTTTGTGAAGATGTCAGCCACTTGTTCCTTGGTGTGACAATAGACAAGTTTGATTGTCTTTTGCTTCACATGGTCCCTCAGAAAATGGAACCTAGTATCACTATGCTTGCTCCTTCGATGTTGGAATGCATTCCTAGCAAGCTTGGTAGCTGAGATGTTATCCACATGAACCACAGTCGATTCCACTTGTGGATGACACATTGACTTCAACAGATTTCTTAACCAAATTGCCTCACACACAGTTGAGGCTACAGCAACGTATTCGGCTTCACACGATGACTAAGCAACAATTGATTGCTTCTTTGAAGTCCATGAGAAAGCTGTTGATCCTAGAAAAAACACATAGCCAGTTGTGCTTTTCCTTTCATCTTGGTCACCTCCCCAATCACTATCTGAATAACCAAATAATTTTGCATCTTCACCAAAATTATAAAAAAAACCATAGTTTAGAGTACCTCTTATGTACCTTAAAATTCTCTTGGCGGCCAGCCAATGAGACTCCCTTGGTGTTTCCATGTACCGACTCACGAGTACAACACCATAAACTATATCAGGTCTTGTGATTGTAAGGTACCGTATGCTTCCAACCAAGCTTTTGTACACAGTTGAGTTTACAAACTCACCTTCTCCTTCCTTGGACAGCTTCAATCCAGTTGCAACTGGAGTGTTGACAATATTGCACTTGTCCATATTGAATTTCTCCAATATATCTCTCATGTACTTTTGTTGAGAGATGTAGATACCATCACTTTCTTGCTTCACCTCTATGCCAAGAAAGTATGACATTAATCCATTGTCAATCATATCGAATTCACTGAACATGGATTGCTTGAACTCACATAACATTGCTTCATTGTTTCCTGTAAACAACAAGTCATCTACATAGAGACAAATAATTAAGAACTCTCCTTTTGTACCATTCCTCATGTAAATTGAATGCTCGTATGGAAATTTCTGAAATCCATTTTGATGAAGGTAGTTATCAATCCTTGAGTTCCAAGCTCGTGGTGCTTGCTTGAGGCAATACAAAGCCTTCTTCAAACGATACACCTTTTCTTCTTCTCCTTGTACTTGGAAGCCTTCTGGTTGTTCCACGTACACTTCTTCCTCAAGTACTCCATTAAGGAAGGCTGACTTGACATCTAGTTGATAAATTTTCCATTTATGATGAGCGGCAAAAGAGATTAGCAATCTTACCGTGTCAAGTCTTGCAACTGGAGCATAGACTTCATCATAGTCCACTCCATACTTCTATTTGTAGCCCTTCGCTACAAACCTTGATTTGTACCGATCCACACTCCCATATGCAGTGCGTTTGATCTTGTGCACCCACTTGACACCAATAGCCTTCTGATTTGGTGGGAGCTTTGTCAACTTCCAAGTGTCATTCTTTTCGATGGCATGGATTTCTTCCTCCATGGCTATTCTCCAACGATATTCTTCCACAGCTTCATTGAATGAGAGAGGCTCGTGGTCTGCATACAAGCAGAAAAAGTTGGTGTCTTCTTCTTCTTCTTGTCCATATATCTCGGTGAGACTTCTTAACATCACTGGAGTTGAAGAGCTACTTTCTTCACTGGATGTAGGGCCACTCCTTGCAGTTCTGTGCAATGGAGTTGGTGTGGTTGTTTGAGCAGGTTGTTGCTCAACAGGTGGTACAACTTCTAGTTCTTCAAAATCAGTGGATACGATCTTCTCTTTACTGACTTCTTTGTTGTTCCACTTACATGCCTCTTCCTCACTAAAGATGACATCTCTACTAACCACTAGTTTGCTAGTTAGTGGGTTCGAGCTTGTATGCCTTGGACTCTTCACTATAGCCCACAAACACACACTTTTCACCTCGATCATCAAGCTTCATTCTCTTGGCTTCTGGAACTTAAGCATATGCAACGCACCCAAAAACTCTTAGGTGTGCAACATTCGGCTTGTATCCACTCCAAGCCTCTTGTGGTGTCATCCTTTTGACACTCTTTGTTGGACATCGATTCAACAAATAAATTGAACAAGCTACAACTTCTTCCCACAATTCTTTTGGCAAATTCTTCTCTTTAAGCATGGACCTTGTCATGTCAAGGATGGTTCGATTCTTTCTTTCGGCTATCCCATTTTGTTGTGGGGTATAGGCAGCAGTTAGTTGATGCCTAATTCCTTGCTCTTTGCAGTATGCTTGGAAAGCATTAGAGGTGTACTCTCCACCTCAGTCTGATCTCATAGGCAAAAGCTTATGGTTGCTTTCAGCCTCTGTGAGTGCCTTGAACTCATTGAAGATTCTTACAGCAACTGACTTCTCCTTGAGAAAATAAACCCAAGTCTTCCTACTAAAATTATCAATGAAAGTAATAAAATACCTATTACCTCCATAAGACATAGGATCCAATGGACCACATATATCCGTGTGTACCAACTACAGTGGTGCCTTTGCTCTCCATGTATCACCAATAGGGAATGATAGTCGTGCTTGCTTGCCAAGCACACAACCTTCACATACTTGGCGTGTGGCTTCAATCTAGGGTAGACCACGAACCATTCCTCTACTTGACAGCAACTTTAGGCCATTGAAATGAAGATGGCCAAACCAAAGATGCCATTTCCATGACTCATCTTCCATTACACCGATGTTGCAACTCCTAATCTTTGTGTTCAGCTTCATTGGGAACATTCGGTTTTTTTACATTTGAACACGTGCAATAAGCTTTCTCCTTGCATTCCTGAGAGTGAGAAACGTATCCTCCATATGTATAACATACCCTTTATGGAGCAGTTGACCAATGCTCAAAATGTTGCTCTTCATACCTGGTATGTAGTAGGTATCGGAGATGTATTCTTCTCTACCATCATTCTGGATGATTTTGATCTTTCCTTTGCCTTCAACTGGCAACTTTGAGGAGTCACCAAGACTCACAGATCCATAAGGCCCATCTTTGAGTTTGGCAAAAATCTCTTTCTTTCCACACATGTGGTTGCTTGCACCAGAGTCTAAATACCAAACATCTTGTTGGCTACTGATATCATGGTGTGCTAGTAAGACTGTAAATTCCTCACCAGCATTTCCACTTGATTCTGCCATGTTGACATGCTCACCATTTTTATATGAACATTCATTTGCATAATGTCCATATTGCTTGCAACTGTGACACTGGATATGTGCCTTTCCTCGAGTAGATCTCCACTCTTGAGATTGACCTCAGTTTTGTGCATAGCCTCGACCTCTTCCTCGGGCTTGTCCTTGGCTATTGTTGGATGAACTCCCACGACGTAAGTTTCACTGCCCACGACCTCCATTTGGTTTGTCGATATTCAACTTTGACTCCAAAGCTTGCTCTAGCATTGTGGGGCTTGCGTTATTCTGAATGCGTTGTTCGTGAACCAGGAGGGATCCTAGTAGTTCCTCTGTGCTCATTTTCTCCAAATCCTTGGATTCTTCAATGGCAATCACCACATGCTCA